>NC_063451.1:23453675-24053675 GCF_020379485.1 Brassica napus | reverse complement strand
GTCTAAACGAACCTGCTGGCTATCCATTCGAGCCTTCATCTGAGCAGTCTCTTCATCCCGTCTCGAAGTGTATGACGAAGTTGCCCTTGCAACTTCGTTAACAGAGCCTATACCGACTATCCGTCCCTTCTTTTTAGGAGCCACCTATAAAATCAAAACATATATTAATATAGTTAATTATGTTAAAATATTTAAAATAATGTAAACAAAAATTTTAAGTTGTACCTCTTCGAAGATTCTGTCGACCTCTTCGGTGGACAATGTGACTGGTAATCCATCGGGAGACTCCTGGGTTAGTTGCGTCTCCCGTTCTTCAATCCGACCAGCCACTGTTTGGAAGAGTTTCTCAGATGCAGGATCCACAAAAACTCCGTCGGATGTGGCGTGAGTCATCTTGAATAGGTCAGACAGAGAAGGTAAGACTCCCGTCTTCTCGAACTACAAAAAAAAAATTAAATTAAATATTATAAATTATATTAATTGAATATTTTAAAATATATATTTAAAACAAAACTTACAGCTTCTAGACGGACTCCTGCATGAGGTTTTTGTCCGGTTCTGTGAAGCATGGGCAAATGACCATCTTTATCCTTTGTCCTTCGAGAAGCCGAGCACGAATTGGCCTTTTTGATCGAAGAGGGGTGCTCCCAATAGGCGATGAGGCCATCCCACACATCCGTCGTGAACTCAGTGGGCTTTCCCTCATACCCGTAGATCTTCCACTTGTCCTTCCAATCAGAGACTGTGTTGCAGAGGCGTATCTTTGCCTTTGCAACGAATTCCGCCTTCACCCTCTCGGTGATTCCCAAAGACCAATGCCACTTTTGCTGAAACATAAAAAATTTGAAAAAATTACAATAAATAATAAATATTAAAAATATATATATATATATATATATATTTAAAAGTGAAAATTTAATTAAATTTAAAAATCTTACCGCAAAACATTTAAACCACGTGATCTTAACGTGATTTGGTGTCTTGCTCCAGTTCGGGTATGCCCCGTCGTAGTAACCCTTAATCGTCGCCGAAACGCTCCGGCTAACACGGTTGTTAGCCCCAAACCTGAAAAAAAAACAATTTAACCGTTAGAAAATAAAAATTAATTAAATTTTAAAGTAATAAAAATTAATAACTTACCAATAAGTTCCTCGGGGTCTATCGGGGTCTAGAACATCCAAACCCTCCCGTCCAGGCTGGGCAAGCAAATCCTCCACCGTATATCTCGCGAAGGGAGCATATGAAGGCACACGCAAATCCGGATGAACTGCACTTTCTGGGACAGGCTCAGGTGCAGCCGCTGGAGGAGGAGGTGGAGGCATCTGCGGTGGAAGAGGAGGACTCGAAAAAACTCTCTGAGAAGTCTGAGAGTCTGGAACTGCATCGGAAGACGATGGACCGGAAGAAGATGTACCGGAACCACCGCCAAACAACTGGACATAAGTAGGTGCTGCTGGTTTCCTTCTAGGAGCCATTTAAAAAAAATTAAATAAATTTAATCAATTATGACGACATAATTAAAAAATTATTCCGTTACCTAACTAATCACCTAAACTATAGTATTCCGTCATCTAACTAATCACCTAAACTAATTACCTAACTAATTAATAACCTAAACTAACTTAAAAAAAAAAGGAGGAAAGAAAAGGTACCTTAGAGGGAGAGGAGAGGAGTTTGGGAGGAATGAACGAGGCAGCCTCGTCTCGGCGTCTCAATATATAGAAAAAAATTCGTCGTAAACGCGACGTAATATTACGACAAAGTTACCAGGCCCGCGTTTTTTCATTTACGACGAAGTTACCAGGCCCGCGTTTTTCGATTTACGACGAAATTACGTCGAAACGTCGGTTTACGACGAAGTTACCAGGCCCGCGTTTTTCCATTTACGACGAAATTACGTGGAATAGATTTAACCATTTACGACGATTTTACAACGCTTAACCCTAAACACCGAGAATGAAATCCCTAAACCCCAAAGTCACATATCATCTAACATCATATCTCTTCTCTACTACTTTGTGCTCTTTCTCCAACTTAAACTCTAAAACCCTAAAACTCCAAATAATTTTTTTAAAACTAACACAAATACATATTATATAAAACAACATTTGTTACACATACATTAGGATGGTAAAAAAACAATATTTCTTTAAACATACGTTACAATAGAGAAATACAACATCAGAGACATATATTACATCACTCTAAATCGTTTTCGTTCTCATCAATATTACATCACTCTAAATCGTTTTCGTTCTCATCACTATCATTACAATCATCATCGTCGCTTCTCTCGAACTCGTCTTCACGTGCTTCATCTGTCGCATCTTCGGGAATATCTTCATATTGAAAGTTTTGCGGGTCGATCAAAAGGATTTCATCAGTTGGTTGTTCTGGTACCTCAACTTCATTGATAGCGTCTTCTTCTTGCAAGGGCGGTTCTTCTCCAGCGACAATGCGTCCACGAGGTGTAATTTTGATAGCAGCTAACCAGTTTATCCCGGAAGTTCGAAGCCGAGGATAAGGAAGGAAGCTAACTTGCTCGGCTTGTGAAGCTAAAATGAAAGGCTCAAATTTGTTGTATCTTCTCCCAAAATTGACATCCACAACACCAAATTTGTTATACCGAATCCCTCGGTTCACAACAGGATCGAACCATTCACATTTGAAGAGGACGCATTTTAGCTTCAATAACCCCGGAAATTCCACTTCAATAATCTCCTGCAAGATCCCGTAAAAGTCTGTTTCACCTTTCACACATATTCCGTAGTTACTCGTTGCCCGATGTCTCCCATACTCGTATGTGTGAAAGGTAAATCCTCGTGTGAAATACATAGGTGATGTGGTGACCTTTGCAACTGGACCTTGAACCAATTCGTGAAACCATACGGGATAATAAGGATCGTCATAATCAACCTGCAAAAAGCAGTTATTCTTAATTAATATTGAAGTATCAAAACACTTACTTAATTAATCAATGTATGAGATATATTACGTACCTGTGATTTTAACCACTTGACAAAGTGCTTATCTTTACGTGTGTCCACATCAGTTGCAGATATTCCTGGTATTGCTTCTTCAACTTGAGATACAAACATGCTGCAAATTAAACAAATAATCAAGTCATACATAATTAACTTCAATTCATATAATTAACATTCACAAAAATATTTACCTTTCAAAGTAACGGGTCACTGCATCCTCGCAGTGAGCAGAATATAAGTGTGGGCACTATGTTTATCCTCTCCACATGACCACCATACTTCTTTCATTTTACCACCAAACCGTGCAATTTCGCAGAAAATGTCAGGAACACCATCAATTGGATATGATGTCGGTACTCCACCATCATCATACCTTCTAGGAACTCTTTTCCTACTACGAACAGTTGGAGCAAAGTAGTATGATGTGAAGTTAGATGTTTCGGCTGTCAAACTCCCCGCAACTATTGAACCTTCCACCTTTGCAAGATTTCTTGCTTTCCCCTTCAAATGTTTCATCTGTCGCTCATACGGATACATTCATCCATTGTGAACAGGTCCACGAAGCAATGCTTCATACGGTAGGTGGACAACTAGATGCTCCATGACGTCAAAAAATGAAGGAGGAAATATCTTCTCCAGGTTGCACAATATGATCGGAATGTTATGATGAAGTTGTTCGATGACTTCTTCCTTGAACGTACGTGTGCTGAGATCTCTGAAAAAAAGCGTCGATGGCTGTATATTGCAAAAGTAATCAAATTAATAATATTTCATAACATATGTATATATATTATAAATTTATAATTACCTGCAAGTGCTTCATGGACATTTGCTGGAATGAGCTCGGCAAAAGCAAATGGAAGTAGTCGTTGCATAAACACACGACAATCATGACTCTTCATTCCGGAGAACTTTTGACCTCGTTCAACACATCTTGACAGATTTGAAACATAACCATCAGGAAACTTAACTTCTGATGCAACCCAGTCAAACAAGGTTGTTTTGGCTTCTGATGACAACCGGAAGATGGGAACAGGAACGTTTCCATTGCTCTTGATATGTAACTCACTTCTTGAGCAAATATCAGGTAAGTCCATCCTTGACTTTTTGTTATCTTTTGTCTTCCCAGGGACGTTAAGTAATGTATTCATGATGTTCTCAAAAAAGTTCTTCTCAATATGCATGACATCCAGATTGTGGCGTAAGAGAAGATCCTTCCAATAGGGTAGCTCCCAAAATATACTCTTCTTATGCCAATTGTGAGACACACCATACCCATCAGGCATATTTCCAGGAACATGCCAATTTCCTCCAACTTTAACTGTTTCCTGAGCTCCGTAATAATCAATGTCTGCTTCGATCTGCTGGCCGGTGAGATATGGAGGAGGACCGTCTCTGACAATTTTTTTGTGCCGAAACAATGTCTTATTTCTTCTGTACAGATGGGCAAGTGGAAGAAAGCGACGATGACAGTCAAACCAACAACTCTTCCTACCATTCTTCAGTTGAAAAGCATCCGTCGATCCAAGACAATATGGACAAGATAATCTTCCATGTGTTGTCCAGCCAGACAACATCCCATAAGCAGGGAAATCACTTATCGTCCACAGCAGAACTGCTCGCATCGTAAAATTGTTTTTCAAGGAACAATCGTACGTCCTCACCCCTTCTGACCACAATTGCTTTAGCTCTTCTATCAACGGTTGAAGAAAAACATCAAGAGACCGTTTTGGATGCTTCGGCCCAGGGATTAATAGGTCAAAAATAGAAATTCTTGTTCCATGCACATATCCGGCGGTAAATTGTATGGCGTAAGAATGAATGGCCACAAAGAATATTGTCTACCAGACATTCCAAATGGACTAAATCCATCGGTGCATAACCCAAGATAGACATTCCGAATATTTGTAGCAAAATCTGCGTGTACCTTGTTGAAATGTTTCCACGCTCTTGCGTCTGATGGATGTGCAACCTCACCATCTCTCTGGACATGTTCTGCATGCCACCTCATCAACACAGCAGTCCTCTCAGATTGATATAATCTTTTCAATCTGTCTGTAATTGGTAGGTACCACATCCTTTGGTACGGTACCCCTATTCCTCCCACGGCCTTGTGGTTTGAATTGTGGTTTTTTGCAGAATCGACACTCTTCTAATTTGTCATCTTCTTTCCAGTAGATCATGCAGTTGTCGATGCAAACATCAATCATCTCCGAAGGCAACCCAAGACTATAAACCAATTTCTGAATCTCATAATAAGATTCAGCAAACACGTTGTCTTCTGGCAAATACTCTTTAAACAACTCCGCCCATGCATCCATGCAATTCTCAGGTAAATTATGATCCGTTTTAATATTCATCATCCTAGCTGCTAGAGACAATTTAGAGAGACCTTCTCTACAACCAGTGTAGATTGGTTGATTTGCAGCATCTAGCATTTCATAAAACCTTTTTGCATCCAAATTAGGTTCTTCTACATTTCCAGTTCCATCAGCTATTGTTGTAGTTGTTTCTAAAAATGCATCACTAATCATATCTTGAACCCTATCATGATCTACCATCTGCTCATGATCTTGATGATAATTATATTCATTATGCAAATGATTCGGTTCTTCACTATGATGACCATCCTCAAAATTATTATTACTACTACTAGCTTCATTTCCCCCATAACCCTCTCCATGTTGATACCAAATGTAGTACTATGGTGTAAATCCTCTGTTTACTAAATGCTTTCATACAGTTTCACTACGTGCAAGTTTTGAATTCTTGCATTTCCGACAGGGGCAGAACATCTTACCGCTTTCCTGTGTGATCGGTGTACAGCCCGCCTGGTGCATGAATGTCTCTAGCCCGCTCAGAAATGCGTTCGTCACCCTCCCGTCGGAATCTTTGTGCAAATACATCCAACTCTGTAACTCGTAAATACTACCGCCACCGGCCATTTTTTTCTTAGATTTTTTTTTGAAATCTTTTTTTTCTGATTTTTTTCGGATTTTTTTTCTCCTGTTTGTGTGTTGTGAGGAAGAGAGTTGTGGGAAATGACATATATATAGAGAAATTTTTTGAGTTGGGTAGTTGAAATATAACAACGATTTTACAAGGAATATTTTACATGAATTTTACATGGTTTTAACATATTATTTACAACGACTTTACGACGAAATTAGGTAAGTTAAAGCACGTTGAATACCCGTTTTCACCTAAATATAACGGTAACATGTTTCGTTGTAATATCGATGTAATAATTACGACGTATTTCTCATTCCACGTACATTCCTCGTAAACTTACATGGAGTTTACGACGAAAACTATTCGTCGTAAATTTACATGGCGTTTACGACGAAAGTTGGATTCCTCGTAACTGCGTTGTAAACACCATGTAAATTTACGATGAAATAATTTCGTCGTAAATGTTCGTTGTTATGGGCACGTTTTCTTGTAGTGAAAGGATGGAATCATTACCACGATGTCATTGTCTATGCTCGTCGTCCAACGTCATGAGCCGTGAATCCATGCGTGAAGGTTTAAGTCACTTGGTTTGTTTCTTGAGAAGGAAGTTACTATAAACCCTAATCATATTTTTATCTCATATATTTGTTTCCTAATCTATTGTGTGAGGTCAACGCTGTGATGCACTTGATGGAAAGTTTAGTTTCGAAACAAGATCTGTCTCTGTGAATTGAGTATGTTTGAGAGTCTTGTTTGTTCATTATTACTATTGATTGTTAAACCGGAAATAGGATAATAGAGGATTCAACGTTTGACTGAATTGAATGAATTAAGAACTGTTATTTATATATGTATACATAAGTTTGTTATGAGATTGCAAGGCACAAAGATGTTGTGCGAACGACACATTGTGTGGAGATTGCGAGACACGGAGACGTTTGTGTTAGCGGCGCATTGTATGGAGATTGTGGGGCATATGGACGTCTATGCTAGCGGCGCATTGTATGGGGATTGCGGGGGTACAATGGCGTTTGTACTAGCGGCGCATATGTGATTGTGGGGTACAAGGATGGACTCTTGTACTAGCGGCGCATAGAGTTATATATTTATATCCGTATAAGAAGAATGCGGGGTGTGTGATCTAGTTATGCACTATCAGCGCATTTGATGTTTTATGTGGTGTATTAGACCATCGCCAATGTATTCCCCTATTTTTACCTCTAAAATAGAGCATCTCTAAAATAGAGATGTGTTTCTCTCCAATGTATTTCTCTATTTTTGCCTCTATAAAGGAATATTCTCAAAAGTTTCTATTTTAATTTTACAAAAGATACATTTTGTTTATAAAAGTTGATAACTAACCCTATTTATTTTTAATTTTTAAAATATTTTCATAAAGTTATGATTTTTTTAAACTAAAGTTTTGTTAAAAGACTATTATGTAAATAAAAAATGTTATTATACTCCTACAAAAATTGTATTTCTCTATAAATATAATTATTTTGGTTATAAACTATAAAAATTTGAAAGTTAAAGGATTATTTTGAAAATAAAAAAGTATGACTCTATAATAGAGGAATGCTATTTTTTCCTCTATAAATAGAGGAAAAAATAGCAATCTTTATTTTAGAGGTGGAAATAGAGATGAAATGGAGCACTTTTACCTCTATAATAGCATATAGAGGTGAAAAATAGCTAGGGTTTGGAGATGCTCATAGACACCGTGTTTGTTTCATGCTAAAGCTAGGCCTACATAGTCGTAGTGCTATGTACTGAATCAGTGGTTTGTGGTTTAGTTTCTCATACCTCACAGAGTAACTCCCCTGTTACTCACCCCTCCTTCTTTTTTCCCATTGTAGGTGAGCTTGCCGAGTAGTTGGGTATCTGGACGGTTTGGTGTCTCGCGATCGTTGGATTTTATTTTGGTTTTAATTAACGTTTCGATTTAATGTATTTGGTTTTAAATTATAAACTCGTTTAATGTAGAAATTATTTGATTAAAAGTTTTGACATTTTATTCAGTTTTATAAATCGGTTTAATTTGGTATTTTTCGGTTAGTAGCACGCCGTTTTCAATAGAGGAGGAGACGGGTGTTACAATGGACTTTGTCAATCCAATAGAGAATCCAACAAAGTCAACATGCCATGCTAACATCATACGAAGAAGACACGTTGAAAGCTTTTTCTAATGGTGCCGTGAAGTTTAAGAATGAGATTATCCAATTAACATGTGTTGGAATTATCCAAATAAGGACCCTTGACACAAAGCAACAATATATTTGGTGGTGTGAAGAATTTTGTCACCGGCTGGTTAGGCAACGTAGAGAATTGTATCGTTGGAAGGTTAAGAAGAAAAGAAAAAGAAAAGTTTTGGAATCGAAGACAATGGTTAAAATTTGAGGACGATTTTTTTTCAATCTGATCTAGATAAATGTTTGAAATATTTATAAATATTTATCATTCCCTCTATTTCAAAAAGATCCATATTTTTAAAAAATGCTTCAAAAAGATATATGTTTCACATTTTCAATGCATAAATTAATTGCAAATTGTAAACTTCAAAAAACATAATGGTGTTTATAAAGATTTTATTGGTTAAAAGTTGTGGATAATGGTTGATAACGGAAAATAATGCATCGGTAATTAAAATTTGATATATTTTCTTAATAAGTGTAAAAAATCTGAAACATATATTTTTCTGAAACGGCGGGAGTATTTAAAAAATTGGGATTGAGTAGTGTTTAGTATTTTAAGGATTGTGGGTATGGTTTGAGTCCTCCTATACTATTTTGGTGGTATGAAATAGAACATTCCATGTAAATGTATGTGGTCAATATAGGTGTAACGTAAGTGTCTTTTTCTTCTTTTATATAAAATAGTTTTCAGTCACTTCTGACCATATATTAATTGTGATATGTTATGTTTTCCGGTAACTATAAATTGAAAAACTATTACCAGTTCACTTTGGATGTAAATGTTAGAGTATATCAAAATCAATGTCATCTATTTAATTTGACTTCCAAATTTGGTTAGATAGCAAATAATCCTTTGATTATACCCTATCATTTCATTTCATGGTAATCTTGTTATAGTCAAAGTCAAAGTCACAGCAAATTGTATGAGTCATCAATATATATGGCCAAGTATAGTATTAGTATACACAGACACGTATGCAAAGTCATATATTCCATCCGTTTAATTTTAATTATTGACTTAGAGTTAGGCACACATATTAAAAACATTTAATTTTATATATTTATTAAATAAAATATTATTACTAATACATTTAACTACATTTCAACCAATATAAAAATAGAATAAAATATAAATTTAATAAATTTTGTATTAAAATTCTAAAATGATATTTATTTTGAAAAAAAAAAATTATTTTACAATGACAACTAAATTAAAATGAAGAGAGTATATTAAAAGGAAACTAACAATAAGTCAAAGCAAATAATCTTAGTCAACAATACATATTACCGAGTATAGTATACGCATAGACACGTATGAGATAAGTCATATATATATATGGATATATATATTAAATATTAAATATTTTAAGCTATTCAATTTCATAAACAAATCGAGAAAAAGAAGAGAGAAAACACAATACAAACTACAACAAAAATATTAACATGGCTTCATCAAAGACATGTTTTTTTCTTGTGTTCTTATGTCTCGTTGTTCTCTTGATCCCAAGTATGAAGAAATAGTTTGCTTCTCTTTAATATACGACTTTGTATTATATACCTCCTTTCATACTTATAACTATATATATCATATTATATACGAAGTAAATGACGAAAAAGTGACAAAAAAATATTCAAGTCCAAAGATTCTTCTATGTTTTTATATAATACACTAAACTTTTGTTTTAATTATAATTTTCAGAATCTGCAAAAGCAGAAGATGCTGGAAGGAGTAGGCTCGTTGTGCAGGGTCTCTGCTCGCAATTTCCAGACTGCAATCAACATTGCATTGACTTAAAATTTCCAGGTGGAAAATGCATCAAAGTGACTCCAACTGTCACTTATTTGTCATGTGCCTGTTTTGCGTAATCTTATATGATAATATGTTTAAGATATTGAGCGAGTGTTAAAATATTAATAAAATGTCAAAATAATTTTAAGATGATTTTTTACGGAGAGTTATTTTATTGAGATTAAAACAAATTTACAAAGTCTTAGACAAACTTTAGAACAGAGTGTTACATAATTATATGCTAATAGACACTGATAAATAGTTAAAAAATAAAATTGATAATTTTATTAGTTGACAAGTCAAAAGTCAAAACACAGTCAACGTTTATGACTATCGTAAATGCTCATATATCGGAAAAAGTTCTCACATGTCTATTTCAAGAAATATTTCATTAGGTTTGGTCTCCTCAAAAACTAGTTACCTGAAAGGATAAACTCAAATTAAAATCATAAAACCCGAAAGTTTGTCCTGTGTCCATAACAAGTATTCAAAGCTAATACTGTCTCGGTCAAAAATACTTCTATGTATATCGTCCAAGTAAAACATAAATCTAAACAAGGAAAAACTCAAATTAAAATCATAAAACCCGAAAGTTTGTCCTGTGTCCATAACAAGTATTCAAAGCTAATACTGTCTCGGTCAAAAATACTTCTATGTATATCGTCCAAGTAAAACATAAATCTAAACATTGTATGTATAAAAACAGTTACATTTACATATGTAGTCAAGTCTCAATGCTTACATGTACTAAATCAATTATAGTTAAGTGTTATTTTGGAAATATATATTGACAACAACAAAATAATTGACTTTAGTAACAAAAAAATACACGTAACTAAAGAAACTAAAAGACTAATCCAAATAGTTTTGAAACAACTATTTTCCCTTCGAGTGCTACTATCTTCATCTGCAGATAAATCTGCAAATCTAATGACCAAAAAAATATATTTAAGAAAATCACATGTATCTTAGCACTATATAACAGAAGAAACATGAATGTAAATTGATTAACAGTTTTTTATTTTTGAAAAAAAAGTAATTCGATTAGCAGAACTAACATGTAAAATGACAAAGTAATAATCTGCATAACAGTTATTATGATTAACTAAAATAGTTTTATTAACAATTGACATTAATCTAGTTACCAATGTCATTTTCACGTTCTTCGGTGGTATGAAGATGACCTAGCCTTTATTTTGCCCTACAATAGACATAATAACCAAAACTTCTCTGTAAAGAAAATTAAACTCAAAAACATTGAAATTTTTTCATAGCTAACTGAAATAAAAATATCAAAATGCTCACATTCGTTGTCTATTTCGTCTTCCTAAAAATAAGCCACCGAAAAGAAAACTGATTTGTTACTAAGCAATCTCTTTTTTTTTTGTCAAAAGGAAAAAAAGAAAGAAAGAGAAAGTAGTAATCTATCTTAAAAATCATTTATATAACAGAGTCGTAAAAACTTATTATTACCTCAATGTTGTTGACAATGCTTTGATTTTTATTTGTTTTTCGAAGAACTAAGCTGAGAAAATTCAATTGACATCTTCAATGTGAATCATGCAAAAAAGAGTAGTTATAAACTTGTATCAGTTTTTTAAATTTAAAGTGTGTGTTTCATTTCATCAAAGTGTATGTACCTTTTCATCCACAAGGATAGCTTTCATCCAGAGAACAACTTCAAGTTTATGTTTGGGATAGTAGTCCCAAAATTCGACAGACCGCACTCTGATTTTCCATTCTTTTTAGATGAATTGAGATGGGAAATATGAGTAGACTCCAATGGCATCTTCAACCTAAGTTCTGCAGAAAGATAGAAAGGATTATGTATTAGAGAAGAAGAAAAGAATTATTCTAAGAAAATTGATAGAAAACAAAACATAACCCTGCATCAAGAGTGTTTTAGAATTGGCAATGGTGAAAAGAGAGAGAGAGAGATGAAATGATGGTGAAAAAGAGAGAGCGATGAAACGATAGTGAAAAAGATAAAGAGAATAATATATAAACTAACTTTGTTCAAAAAATAATAATATGTAAACTAACTTCATGATTGATCGTGCGGTGATGGTGGTAAGTTAAGAATAATTAGGAAATTTGTGTTTTTTTTTATATTAGTTTGTATGATAAAACGTGGGTAGTTATCCATGTTTCTCTTTTTTTATTGTTAAATTAATTTATAGAAAATATATAAAAGAATCTTTTAAAATTTAATAGACAAAAACTCATAGAAAAATTGATATATATTTTTTTGAAACACAGAAAAATTGATATCTAAATTCATATTAATAAGCGTAGAAAAGGTAATAATAATATTGATTATGGATTCACATGGGTGAAAATAATCCTTCATAAAAACATGAACTTATATTATTGTTGCAGCAAAACTAAGATCGATAACAATGGAACACTTAATTTTTCTTTTTGACGATGTGTTGTAGACTTTTTTCCAAAAAAAAAAGAAGAAGAGAGATGTGCTGGAGACAGTTGGAGTACTGCAATGATTGTTTGTTTTATGTAAAGCTTTGCCCTGGGTACAATTTAGAGAAACACTAACCTTGAATTCTTGACGATCGTGAAATGTCAAAATTTAGAGTTTCATGTTTGAAGATACGATGCTTGTGTTAGAGATACAATATGTAGAATAAAGTAGATTCATTTATATAAGATATAATAAAATAGTTTCAAAAAATATAAGTAAACTTGAATTTTTTTAAGAAAAAATAGGAATATAGGTAGTTGAAGATGTACAATGCAGAAAAATAGGAGAATATTTTTTAATAAAACTTTGCCAAGTGTTGGAGAAAAATTCAATTGTTTTTTTATTGTTTTTAAAAAAATTCTGCATGTCAATTGATTTTTTTAATTTTTTAAAAAGAATTTCCGCATAGCAGTATCTGATTCGCCAAGCGATTTGCGCTTTAGTATATAAAAGATATGGATACGAGCACTTGAACATGTTTCTTCGATTAAGCATTATGTTATATGATTGTTAGTCTTTAACATGAACAACTAGTCACTGAATGTCACTGGAGAATAGTGAGAAAGTTGTTTCTCTGGGAGCTCCCTTATCGGCAAACTAATCGGAGTTTGACTATAGGGCAAACTAATCGGAGTTTGACTACTCCATAGCCATAGTGTACACATGTCTCACTCCTGCTACCTAGGTTCGGGCGGTGACAGGCATTAGGAAACCGGATATACAGAGTCGGGGATACCTAGGTCCGGGCGGTCACTGGCGCACTCAATGGGCTATGAGTCCAATGTGTTGGTATGGATTTTAAATCAAAGTGGGCCAGTAAACATATAAGCGCAGCGAAGAAGTGAAAAACAAACTCTTTGATTCGTCTAGTGACTTCTTTTTTTGGTAATAAATATGTAAGTGTTGCAATTTGGTGGGTTTTGTGTTTGTTTGTTTCGTGCATGTTCTTATTTTACTTTTGAGGGAGTGAACTCTTGTATCTTTGTCTTCTTTCAGGCGGTGGTGAACTCTACATCAGCTACTTTCTTGATAGTTGTTGGTAGTGAACTGATTCAGAAGTATTTGGGAGATGGTCCCAAGCTTGTGAGGGAGCTTTTCAGAGTTGCCGATGACCTTTCACCATCAAGCGTCTTCATAGGCGAGATCGATGCTGTTGGTACGAAGCTGTAATTCAATAACTTACACCCTGATGTTGCACGGAAACATGTTCCATAACCTATTATCAGTAAACTGATGTGAGATTGTGATAAAACAGGTATGATGCTAACTCAGGAGGGTAGCGTGAGATCCAAAGAACTATGTTGGAACTTTTGAACCAGCTTAATGGATTCGATTCTAAAGGGAGCGTTAAGGTCATCCTTACAATTAGATTTTGATCCGTGCTTTTAAGCTCGAGATTATTTTCTTTTTATCTTCCATATTAATTTCTTTTTTTCTAAGACTATGTGTTTAAATTTTTGATAACCTATAACGCTTGGAAATAATATCCATACCCGAAAAACCGATCTGGAACTAATCTGAAAATTAGGATACTAAACCTTATTGGAGCCGATCTAAATATCTGAACAGGTCCATTTTTAAAAATCCAAAAATATCATAATTAACCCCACACGTACTAAAAACCTTGCGGCATATTAATGAATCATATTTCAATAATTTTGCAAATTTAAAATATAGGTACTATTCCTATTAATTAAGCATATTTGGTTACCATATTTTGTATGAGCGTGCTATTTATATTTCCAATAATTTGAGATTGCTTTAAAATTTGCATGGACTGTTGCCCGAGTTGGATTCTTAATTGGAATAAATAATAGTGTGAAAATGATATTGAAAAAGACATTGTGTTTTCCATATGTGCTAAAATCTAGGTAATCGTTTAGATTTTTTTGTCAACTTTTCGTTTTATTAAACGAAGCCCCATGGGCAATTTACAAACAGAGCCAGCTTAAAAGTTAGCCCGAAACAAAGCCCATATAAACCACACAGATAACAATGAAAGCATGATTGACACGTGGTCGATACGTGGCAGTGTTTATTCAGACGAGAACGAAGAAGGCGGTGCTGGAATCTTCGCTGGAAAACCAGCAATCCCATCTCGAACTTGTGTGAGCCTGCTTGCATGTTCTTCCACCTTCGTTCTCCGTCAATCGCAAGATCTTCTTTTCGAATTGTTAGATTTTAATCTCAGGGAAGAACTTTTGAAGAAAAGGATAGAAACTTGTTAGAACACTAACCCATATGGCACCTCCAACTCATCTCGCATCTGTCCTGAACCTACAAAGCGTGATCCAAATCTTGTTTCTTAATCTTCGTGGAGACTACTCCTGAACACAGATACCACTTCCGATTCAAGAGCCAAGCTTGTCTAACAATGAGAAAATCCAACCTCCCAATCAACCGGCATAAACATTCAACATGGAAGGAGAAGAACTCAACTTGACTTTATTTGATTCCAAAACAGGTTAGGAAATATGAAAACTTGAAGAACATGAAGATCAATCCCACCCAGTTTTGAAAATACACAACAAAATCGCCCAAAGCGAAACTAATTCCTCAAAGGAAAAGAGAAATCGCCAAAGAAAAAAGAGAATCGATCAAAAGATCGAACACTATTTTACATACCAAAAAAATCTGATCTATTGATCAGAACATCAAAACAAAAGCTTGATTCTCATCTCTCCCCGTGAAAGATGTTTGAGAGAGAACAGGGAAGGAGAGAGAAAAAAGCTTCGACCAGTCTAACTTAGGTAATCGTTTAGTTTGTTTGTAGTAAATGATATTGATCGATCACCAAGTTATAAGAATCTGTTGTGAAACAATAGATTTAGAGCTGAATGTTTCTGTCTTTCATTAATGAATAAGTGTTCCCTTTATATAGGGGATTACATGATAAGTAAAAAGAAAAGTATCCAAAACCTAAACCAACTAGGATTAGGAAAGACTACTAATACATAATATAGAAAGATTACAAAGAAAGGAAATCCTAATCATACAAGAAAAAGGAAAACATGTATGTGGCCGCCTCTCTCTCTCCTCAATAGGCCGACTCTCTCTCCTCTCTCTCTCTCCTGCGGATCGGCCGGTTTATGAACCGGGCCGGTTATGGACATCCATCAATTGATTTATAACACTCCCCCTTGGATGCCATAACCATACAGGGATTGTAATACGCTTAATGTTGCCTCATTAAAACCTTATCATGAAAAACACAGTGGGACAAAAACATGATGAAGGAAAAAGAGTACAACACGTACTACTCCCCCTGATGAGAACCTCAGTGGAGGTCTTTCAGCCTACGCATCCCAATCTGATGCGTGAGCTTCCTGAATGTACAGGTCGGAAGTGCCTTAGTGAATAAATCGGCCGAGTTATCACTAGACCGTACTTGGATCATGTTGACCTCTCCGGTCTTTTGCAAATCATGGGTAAAGAAGAACTTAGGCAAAATATGTTTTGTCCTATCCCCTTTGATATAACCATCTTTGAGCTGAGCAATGCAAGCCGCATTGTCCTTAAAGATAATGGTCGGCTCTTTCCACTCGACCATCCCACAATCTGATCTGATATGTTGGGTCATCGACCTCAACCAAACGACCTCGCGGCTGGCCTCATGAATGGCTAGTATTTCCGAATGATTGGATGATGTGGCCGCGATGGTCTGTTTCATGGAACACCATGATATGGCCGTACCTCCATGTGTAAATACATATCCTGTCTGTGATTGAGCTTGATGTGGATCTGATAAATATCCAGCATCAGAAAAGCCAACTAAACCATCCTTATTATGGTTAGTATAAAACATAACCAAGTCTTTCGTTTCTTGTAGGTAACGAAGAACATGTTTGATCCCGTTCCAGTGCCTAAGGATCGGACAGGAACTGAACCTGGACATGAGATTCACGGCAAAGGCTATATCAGGCTGTGTATGAGTTGCCAAATACATCAAAGCTCCAATGGCACTGAGGTAAGGCATTTCGGGACCAAGGACATCCTCATCGTCCATCTTGGGACAGAATGGGTCAGTGTCCAGGCCGAGTGATCTCACGACCATGGGACTGGTCAGAGGATGGCAATCGGCCATGTTAAACCTCTTGAGTATTTTCTCTGTGTATGCCTTCTGATGCACAAGGATACCATCACTTATGTACTCAAGCTTTAATCCCAAACAAAATTTTGTTTTCCCGAGATCTTTCATCTCAAATTCTTTCTTAAGGTACTCAACGGTTTGGGAAATCTCACCAGAGGTTCCAAGGATGTTCAGATCATCAACATACACAGCTATGATCACGAACCCTTGATTTTCGAATTTCTTTATGAAAATACATGGACTGATAGGATCATTTCTATATCCCTCTTTTACTAGGTACTCACTGAGTCTATTGTACCACATCCGTCTGGATTGTTTCAGTCCATAAAGAGATTTTTCCAACTTAATACAATGTTGGTCTCGAGAACTCTCTTTGTTTTTCAATTCAATACCCTCTGGGACTTTCATATAGATGTCATTATCCAGTGGACCATAAAGGTATGCGGTTACAACATTCATTAACCGCAAATTCAGACCCTCTCTCACGGCCAGACTTATCAAAAATCTGAAGGTCGTAGCATCCACCATAGGGGAGTATGTCTCCTCATAATCTATTTCAGGTCTCTGTGAGAATCCTTGTGCAACAAGCCGGGCTTTATACCTCACGACTTCTCCTTTCTCATTTCTCTTTCTCACAAAAACCCATTTGTATCCCACTGGTTTAATATCATGAGGTGTTCGGATTATTGGACCAAACACACCTCTCTTTCTCAGTGATTCTAACTCCACGTTTATGGCTTCTTTCCACTTAAGCCAATCTGATCTTTGTATGCATGCATATATAGACGTGGGTTCTTGATCCTCATTATCCATAAGTTCAAGTGCTACTTCATAAGCAAATAAATCATCCATGTCGACATGTTTTCTGTTCCACTGTTTCCCAGACAAGAAATAGTTCATTGAGATCTCATTATTATCTGCTCCATTAGTACCATGAATCTTGGCGTCCCAAATATCATTATTTGGCACATCAGGGCCGGCCACTTTAGTGGCATCAGGTCCGGCCATGTCTAAAGTCGGGTTGGTCGCGGCCACATCACGGGCTTGATCGGCCGCGGCCGTGTCTGGTGTCTTATGAACCTCGGTTGCACCTTTCTTTATTTTCCGAGGGTTCTTATCTTTGGAACCTATTGGTCTACCACGTTTCACACGCTGGCTAGACTCTGTAGCAACTTGATTGTGTCCCTCTTGAACATCAATTCTTATTGGTGCATTATCAGCAGGTATGTATGGCTTGGTCACACTTTTCGGGTCAGCAAAAGAAACTGGCAATTGATTAGTTAGCTTTTGTAAATGTATAATCTTTTGAACTTCAAGATCACACACTTGAGTTCGAGGATCTTGCCAAGAAATGGATGTTTGATTCCATGAAATTTCTTTTATCATTTTGCTGCTATCTCCCCCTAAGGTCGGATGTTCGGATTCATTAAAATGACAATCCGCATATCTGGCCTTAAACAAATCACCCGTAGTTGGCTCAAAATATTTTAAAATAGTGGGGGAATCAAATCCGACATATATCCCCATCCTCCTTTGAGGTCCCATCTTTGTTCTCTGTGGTGGAGCTATAGGAACATAAACGGCACAGCCGAATGTCTTAAGATGGGATACGTCTGGTTCATGACCCGTAAGTAATTGTAATGAGGAATATTTATGTTCACTTGATGGCCTGATGCGTATGAGCTCGGCCGCGTGAAGGACCGCATGTCCCCACGCTGAGACCGGAAGTCTCGACCTCATGAGTAATGGTCGAGCTATGAGCTGTATGCATTTTATAAATGACTCGGCCAAGCCGTTTTGTGTATGTACATGTGCCACGGAGTGATCCACACTTACCCCTATAGACATACAGTAGTCATTAAATGCTTGGGAAGTGTACTCACCAGCATTATCAAAACGTATAGTCTTTAATGGAAAATCTGGAAAGTGTGCTCGTAATCGAATTATTTGAGCAAGCAACCTGGCAAAGGCCAAGTTCCTGGTCGATAGGAGACAGACATGCGACCATCTAGTGGACGCATCTATGAGGACCATGAAATATCTAAACGTTCCACAAGGTGGATGTATTGGTCCACAAATGTCTCCTTGAATTCTTTCCAGAAAGTTTATAGTCTCTTTAGTGACTTTAACTGGTGATGGCCTAGAAATGAGTTTCCCTTGGGAACAAGCAACACAAGATAGGTGCTTAGGGATGACTCGTTTCTCTTTAAGGGAATGGCCGTTCGAGTTCATAATCAGTTTACGCATCATGGACGACCCGGGATGACCTAGCCGGTTGTGCCACAAAATGAAGTTTTCGATTGCCTCTTTATTAAAAATGGCATTAGCTTCGATCATACTGACTTTAGTGTGGTAAAGACCAGTAGATAGTGCGGGTATGGATTCTACGACTTTCTTATTTCCATGGACGAGTTCAAAAATTTGAAGAGATTCTTTGTTTCCCTCGCCCTTGGTTTCAATATGAAATTCATTCATTTGAATGTCTTTAAAGCGTAATAGACTTCTCATAGAGTTGGGTGAATACAAGGCATCTGATATCTCAAGATGTGTACCCATAGGCAACATGATACTAGCCTAGTTGTGCCCCTCTATGAGGCTGGCAATACCCGCAATGGTTGAGATGTTGGCGTTTTTAAGAGTTAGATTTATGAAGTATCTCTTATCTTTAAGAATCGTGTGGCTTGAGCCACTGTCCACAACGAGTACATCCTTGTTCTCGTTCATCTCTAAAACAAAATTCAAAAGGATGCAACTTAGAGACTTCATATATATAAGGAAAACTTTTATTTTATTATATAGGTCTTTAAAACAAGTTTAAATAAAAGACAACATAGAATTTAAAAACACCAAAACATAGAAATCAGATTATAATGTCGAAATCACTTCAGTCTTTAAGACAATCCGAAGTTTCATAATCCATAAGATCGTCCTTGTCATGATCAAAATCTTTTTCATTGTCTTGACAAACCATATGGGCTTCAGGATCTTCCCTTTCAAACTCTCTTGATAAAGCTCAACAAGATGCTTTGGAGTTCTACAAGTCTTATCCCAATGATTGTCCATTCCACATCTATGGCACACTGATTTACTTAATTTGGTCGAGTGTTGAGGCTTAAACGAAGATCCACGTCCACGACCATGGCCTCGTCCAAATGAGCCACGATCATGTCCATGATCTCGTCCATTCTGATTACCTCGTCTGCGGCCAGAGAAACCTCGGCCACGGCAACGTCCGTATCTACTTCCTCGACCACAGCCATAATAGCCGTTTCCTTGGACATGGTGGGACTCTTTATCGTCCTCAGTGTTGTGTGCTTCAGGAGGTGCTGCTGAGCCAACATGTCTCATCTCACTGTTTCTCATTAATAACTCATTATTCTGCTCAGTAAGCAAGAGACAAGAAATAAGATCAGCATAGGTCTTAAAACCTTTCTCTCTGTACTGTTGTTGTAACAGCATATTGCTTGTGTTGAAAGTGAAAAAGGTTTTCTCAAGCATATCCTGATCCGTAATACTTTCACCACACAGTTTCAACTTTGATCCCTCCAATCAGACCGAGCCTTTGGTAAGATCACCGTTCTCTGGTGATCATATCTCGATTTCAATTCGTTCCAAAGCTCTAGTGGATTCTCAATGGTTAGGTATTGATCCTTGAGACTCTCAGCTAGATGGTGACGAATGATCAAGATGGCTCTGTAAATATCTTTCTCATTTGAGTTGTTGTCCTCGGTGATACATTCACCGAGACCTTTGGATTTCAATATGATCTTGGTATCAAGTGCCCATTGAAGGTAATTGTCTCCAGAGACATTTAGGGCAACAAAATCCAAGTTATTGATTTTCGACATCTGAAATCATAGATAATATAGGTCTTTTAGAAATAAGGTTTTTAGTTTTAAAAACATTCAAGTAAAGCCTAATGGCCAAGTATATGCCTTACGGCCAAGAAGAAGCCACACGGCCAAGTAGAAGCCACACGGCCAAGATTCAATTTAGGGTTAATGCATATAGTTTTAAATGTAATTGCATTCCTAAAGCGGTTGGTTTCTATCAGTTCATGATTCAATCAAGACAAACCAATCGGCCAAGTAATGGAACAAACCACACGGCTATTTAGTTCAATTCAACATCATCCCTAGAATTAGATCTAAGTTCAATTGCAATCAATCAGTAGTGATCAGGTTCGGATATGGATGCAACAAGGCCACACGGCCACGGATGATGGTCTAGAACAATTTTAACCTAGAATGTATTAAGGCCACAATCTATTTCAAAGTGATAAAAACTAGATCATTAGGGTTTTAACCAAGTCTAGCAATTCAGATTCAGGTTTAAACAATCCTAATCAATATTTCTAGGTGATCAAACAAACAATTAAGTTTCAAATCAAAATTAAAAACCGATTTTCCAATTTAGGGTTTTAGGGATTTCGAAACTATGATCTTTGATCAAAGGGATTTGATTTGAGATTCAAAACCTTTAAGGTTATGATTTTAATTGATCAATGGATCAATCTCGATTTGGGGTTTAGGGGATCGGACTTATTCGAGCTCCGATTTACTCTTTTAGGGTTTGATCTATTATCCTAGGGTTTTATCTTAGAGATTAGTTTTAGGGTTTCAATCTTTACAAACAATCCAAATTCAATTCTCATGTTCTTAGAATTATGGTTACCTTTTGTTTGCATATTGTAGAAACCGGACCACCAAGAGAACCTCGAACGGACGCGAGCTGGAACGAGCTGGAGTTGAAGTCGCGCGAGCTGATCGCTGTCGGGTCGCGAGCTGGCTGATCGGGGAATGCGAGCTGTAGCTGTCCGGGATGCAAGCTGAGAATTGTGTTCGTCTAGTATCAAAAACACCTTAGGGCTGGGTTTGATCGGATGAACACGAGTTGGAACGCTTGCAAAAACAGATTAGGGTTCGTCGGGTTAGGGTTCAAGGTCGCCGGCTAGGTTTTAGGTTTAGGATTTTTTCGATTTGCTCAGGGAGTTTAGAGGCCCGTGCTGATAACGTGTTGTGAAACAATAGATTTAGAGATGAATGTTTCTGTCTTTCATTAATGAATAAGTGTTCCCTTTATATAGGGGATTACAAGATAAGTAAAAATGAAAGTATCCAAAACCTAAACAAACCACTACAAGAAAACAGAGGTATTCTGACGGACATTCCGACGGAAAATGAAATCCTCGGAATATCCCGAGGAATTTCCTCGGAATATACCGACGGAATTCCGAGGAAATACAAATCCGTCGGAATATTCTTATGGAATACCGAGGAAAAACGTATTTCTCGGAAAAAACCTATGAATTCCGAGAATATATTATAGCCGTTAGAGAGCCGTTGGGGGATTTTAAAAATTCCGAGGAAATTCCGACGAACTAGCCGTTTCCGTCGGAATTCTGTCGGAATTTCCTCGGTCTGTCGGCAGGATTTCAACTATAAATACAAGCACCCCTCTTCCTCTTCATTCACTCCATATCTTCATCCTCCCTCTTACTCTCTTTACACACGAATTTGATTCATAAAAAACATGTCTTCTTCAAATTATTTTCGTTCTTGGATCGATCGACCTCATTTGGATCCGAACACGAGATTGCTTACGGAAGAATACCAATGAGGTATAACCGAATTCATGGGGTTAGTTCACCGACAACCGGAAGCAAAAACATGTATGTTAAGATGTCCTTGCTCTAATTGTAAAAATAGAAAGGTTATTAAAGAGTGGGATGTTTGGACTCATCTATATTTGAGTGGGTTTACACGAAGTTACAAAATTTGGTATCATCATGGGGAAACTGATTATGAACATGGTAGTACTAGCGAACCTCAGCCATTAGATTAGAAGAACCAATTAGAACGGATGTAGATTATGGTGTAGGTACTGAGCAGATGGTAAATGATCATTTTAGAGGGGAAAATTTACCCAATGCACAAGCTAGGAGATTTTATGATATGTTGGATGCTGGAAAGCAACCATTGTACGAAGGTTGCAGAGATGGTCATTCAGCTTTATCATCTGCTACAAGATTGATGGGCATTAAAACAGATTATAATTTGGCTGAAGACTGTGTGGATGCGATTGCTGATTTTGTAAAAGGTATTCTACCCGAGGATAATGTAGCTCCTGGTTCATACTACGAGGTTCAGAAACTCGTAGCTGGTCTTGGTTTATCGTATCAGGTTATAGATGTATACAGCGACAACTGCATGATTTATTGGAGGGCGGATGAACAGCGGGGTACATGCAAATTTTGTGGAAAGCCTCGTTATAAAGATACGAGTGCCATATAAAAGGATGTGGTATTTGCCTTTGACGGAAAGGTTGCAGAGGTTGTATCTGTCTGAACGCACAGCGCAACCAATGAGATGGCATGCAGAGCACTCAACAGATGGTGAGATCAGACATCCTTCAGATGCAAAAGCGTGGAAGCATTTCCAATCAAAGTATCCCGACTTTTCGTATGAGAGAAGAAATGTCTACCTTGGATTATGTACTGATGGTTTCAGTCCGTTTGGCAAGAGTGGAAGACAATATTCTCTATGGCCCGTCATTCTTACACCATACAACCTACCCCCAAACTTGTGCTTGCGAAGAGATTTTTTGTTTCTCTCGATTCTCGTTCCCGGACTAGAGCATCCTAAGAGATCACTTGATGTGTTTCTTCAGCCACTAATATATGAGTTACAACAACTATGGGCTCAAGGTGCTGAAACATACGATGTTTCGTGTAAAGAAAACTTTCAAATGCGGGCAGTACTAATGTGGACAATAAGTGATTTTCCAGCATATGGTATGTTGTCTGGATGGACAACGCATGGAAGGCTATCATGTCCATATTGTCAAGATAACACTGATGCTTTCCAACTAAAACACGGAAGGAAAACGTGTTGGTTTGACTGTCACAGGAGATTCCTACCACCTGATCATCCATATCGTAGGAGTAGGAATTTGTTTACGAAGAACAAGAGGGTGTTTGACAGTCCACCTCCGGAAATTTGTGGGAAAGATTTGAAGATAAAACTAAGAGATTTTGGTGCAGAAAGGACGCCAGACGTCGGTGGACATGAGCGTTTTCCGGTAGATGCTGTTGGAGAACTACATAACTGGCACAAAAAAAGTATTTTCTGGGATCTGCCATAATGGGAGGATCATCTGCTAAGGCATAATTTAGATGTCATGCATATTGAGAAGAACTTTTTTGACAATCTCATGAACACGATCCTTAATGTTCAAGGTAAAACAAAGGATAATTTGAAGTCAAGACTGGATTTAGTCGATATATGTGCTCGTTCAGAACTTCATGTTGATGAGAATGGTAGGGCTCCTTTTCCCATATACCTACTTGATGCAGAGGGAAAATATGCGTTCTTTGATTGGATTTCAAACGATGTAGAATTTCCAGACGGTTACGCATCAAATTTGCGTAACTGTATCGACAGAAAGGAAGGAAAGTTTACTGGCTTGAAAAGCCACGATTGCCATGTAATGATGCAGCGCCTCCTTCCGTTCGCCTTCAAGGAACTATTACCACGAAATGTTCATGAAGCAATTGCAGGGATAAGTGGTTTCTTCCGCGATTTATGCACGAGATCAGTGACTCTTGAAGGTATTGAAAATTTGAAGACTAACATAGCCGTGATTCAGTGCAACCTTGAGAAGATATTTCCTCCCTCATTTTTTGATGTTATGGAGCATCTTGTTATTCACCTGACAAGAGAATTGGTACTTGGTGGTCCTGTGCAGTATAGATGGATGTATCTGTATGAGCGGTATATGTTCCATTTGAAGAAGATGGTGAAAATTTTAAGTAGGGTGGAAGGTTCTATAGTCGCACAGATGATCAATCAAGAAACTTCAAACTTTGCCGAGTACTACTTTCCAACAGAAGTTCAGACCAAAAACAGAAGACCTGCTCGGCATGATGATAGAGGCGAACGGGCAACATATCATGTTACGGTTCCAGACATTTTCACAGACGTTGGACGACTTAGCGGAAAACCAAAGGACCGTCGACTTACTGAGCATGAGCGCAGTCATTTGCAAACATATTTGCTCACCAACTGCGAAGACGTTCTTCAATATGAGAGGTAAATAAATTAGCTTACAAAATTTTATTTTAACAAGTTGAAATTTAAATCTTAATTAATTACATTATTGTCATCATATACATGATTTTCATGGCAGAAAAGCGGTTCGAGTATATATACGCCACAGAGGACGAACTAGAAGAAATGAAGCAGAGAGAATTTACTGGATGGATGTTTACTTATGTGAGTGCTTTAAACAAATTAAAATATATTTTATCACATATTTATACTAATTCACATTTATTGATATAATATATATATATATGTGCTATTAATAGGTGTCTGCTGGTTTGACCAGAGGTGAAACATTTGACGATTGGATACGTGAGATGGTCGTTGGACCAAACTTTGTTGTGAAGTCATATCCGAGATTTTGTACTCGAGGATATGCATTCACAACTCAGAAGAGGAGACGTTCGAGTACGACTTATGATGCTGGCGTTTGTTCTGCATCAGGAGATGATGTATACTACGGACACATACATGAGATTTTGGAAATCAAGTATTTGGGCATGGTTGGATTGCGCTGTATTGTTTTCTATTGTGATTGGCACGACAACACTCCAGATCGAGATGTGAGAACAGATGCATTTGGTGTTACATCAGTAAATTCGAGGCGAAAGCTGTAATATTATGATCCTTTCATTCTTGCTTCTCAGGCCGATCAGGTAATTAAATGTTAATTATTCAGAATGATTCATCATCATGTGTATTAATTTATAATTTTACTAATAATTTTCTAAATGTTACAGGTTTGTTATATCAAGTACCCCCAGGGAAGACCCACTACAACCAAGCACATCCGGCAACTTAAGTGCAGCAGAAGATTTAGCTGGAGTTGGCCTTATAGTCGATTTAACCGACTTCGGAGAGGAAGCCGTCGTTCACGTAGAGGATGAACCAGTGATTGGAAAGTTTCACCAAGATCCAGATTCAGATTCATCTAGTGATGACGACTCGGAAACAGACTACCATTGAATTTTTTTTTTTAAAGAAATACCGAGAAATTTGTTTTTCCTCAGAATTTCCTCGGAATATTCCGAGGCTTTTTCGAGGAAACAAGGTTTTTAAATCGAAAACAACGTTTTTCGGTTTGAATAACACTTATATAACCCTTATTAAGTGTCTTAGACTTATTATGTAGTCAAAAATTTGTTTCTTACCCTATAATAAACACTTTTCCGATTGTATGAACGAAATCCCCACAACATAAGAGAAACACTTATACACTTTAATGAACGGTAAAGGGAATACTTTCAATTCGTTTTGAAATTTGTTATTTCATGGTTTATGCTCATCTATACAAAGAATCCTCAATGGTATGCATTACAATTGTATAAGAAATGAAATACGGAAAAAAATTGATGTTTTGAAACCCCAAACACTAGTTCCTCAGTATTTCCTCGGAATATTCCGACGAAATTCTGAAGAAGATAAGGGTTTCCTCAGAATTTCCTCTGAATATTCCGAGGAAATAGGGGTTTTAAACCGAAAACAACGTTTTGCGGTTTGAATAACACTTATATAACCCTTATTAAGTGTCTTAGACTGATTATGAAGTCAAAAATTTGTTTCTTACCCTATAATAAACACTTTTCCGATTGTATGAACGAAATCCCCACAACATAAGAGAAACACTTATACACTTTAATGAACGGTAAAGGGAATACTTTCAATTCGTTTTGAAATTTGTTATTTCATGGTTTATGCTCATCTATACAAAGAATCCTCAATGGTATGCATTACAATTGTATAAGAAATGAAATACGGCAAAAAAAATTGATGTTTTCAAACCCCAAACACTAGTTCCTCGGTATTTCCTCGGAATATTCCGACGGAATTCTGAGGAATATAAGGTTTTCCTCAGAATTTCCTCGGAATATTCCGAGGAAATTCCGAGGAAATAGGGGTTTTAAACCGAAAACAATGTTTTGCGGTTTGAATAACACTTATATAACCCTTATTAAGTGTCTTAGACTGATTATGAAGTCAAAAATTTGTTCCTTACCCTATAATAAACATTTTTCCGATTGTATGAACGAAATCCCCACAACATAAGAGAAACACTTATACACTTTAATGAACGGTAAAGTGAATACTTTCAATTCGTTTTGAAATTTGTTATTTCATGGTTTATGCTCATCTAGACAAAGAATCCTCAATGGTATGCATAACAATTGTATAAAAAATGAAATACGGCAAAAAAAATTGATGTTTTGAAACCCCAAACACTAGTTCCTCGGTATTTCCTCGGAATATTCCGACGGAATTCCGAGGAAGATAAGGGTTTCCTCGGAATTCCCTCGGAATATTCTGAGGAAATTCCGAGGAAATAGGGGTTTTAAACCGAAAACAACGTTTTGCGGTTTGAATAACACTTATATAACCCTTATTAAGTGTCTTAGACTGATTATGATGTCAAAAATTTGTTCCTTACCCTGTAATAAACACTTTTCCGATTGAATGAACGAAATCCCCACAACATAAGAGAAACACTTATACACTTTAATGAACTGTAAAGGGAATACTTTCAATTCGTTTTGAAATTTGTTATTTCATGGTTTATGCTCATCTATACAAAGAATCCTCAATGGTATGCATTACAATTGTATAAGAAATGAAATACGGCAAAAAAAAAATTGATGTTTTGAAACCCCAAACACTAGTTCCTCGGTATTTCCTCTGAATATTCCGACGGAATTCTGAGGAAGATAAGGGTTTCCTCGGAATTTCCTCGGAATATTCCGAGGAAATTCCGAGGAAATAGGGGTTTTAAAACGAAAACAACGTTTTGCGGTTTGAATAACACTTATATAACCCTTATTAAGTGTCTTAGGCTGATTATGAAGTCAAAAATTTGTTCATTACCCTATAATAAACACTTTTCCTATTGTATGAACGAAATCCCCACAACATAAGAGAAACACTTATACACTTTAATGAACGGTAAAGGGAATACTTTCAATTCGTTTTGAAATTTGTTATTTCATGGTTTATGCTCATCTATACAAAGAATCCTCAATGGTATGCATTACAATTGTATAAAAAATAAAATACGGCAAAAAAAATTGATGTTTTGAAACTCCAAACACTAGTTCCTCGGTATTTCCTCGGAATATTCCGACGGAATTCCGAGGAAGATAAGGGTTTCCTCGGAATTGTGATTTGGTTGTATAATAGGTTTAGAATTGTGAATTGGTTGAATAATTTGTTTTGTTGAATTGATTTAGAATTTTTTTATAATTTTTTTATATTTTTGTATTTATAAAATCGATTTTTTATATAAAATCGATTTTTGTATTTTACAAAACGATTTTTGTATATAAATTCGATTTTTTGGATTTTACAAAATGTTTTTTGTATATAAATTCGATTTTTTGGATTTTACAAAACATTTTTAATATCTATAAAACTTTTTTTGTGATTAAAAACTATTATTTGGGATTTAAAATATATATATATATATATATATATATATATTAGTAAAACTATTATTTTGTAATTATTAAACTATTTTTTATTTATTAAAACTATTTTTTGTTTATTAGAACTATTTTTATATATTTACTAAACATTTTTAATATCTATAAAACTTTTTTTGTGATTAAAAACTATTATTTGAGATTTTTTTTTAAAAAAAAAAAAAATATATATATATATATATTATATAAATTTCTATATTTATTAAACATTTTTAATATTATTAAAACTATTTTTTGTAATTATTAAACTATTTTTTATTTATTAAAACTATTTTTTGTTTATTAGAACTATTTTGAGAAAAAGACAAAATAGCACTAAATCAAGTTTTTGTTCGCAAACTAGCACTCAAGGTCAAAAGTCACAAAAATAGCACTTAATGTTTTATCAAAAGTCACAAACTTAGGGTTTAGAGTTAAAGGGTGGGGTTTAGGATTTAGGGTTTAGGGTTTAGGGTTTAGGGTTTAGAGTTTAGGGTTTAGGGTTTAGAGTTGAGAAATGAGGTTTTGGGGATAAGATTTCAAATTTTGAAAAATAAAAAATTAAAATTTTCAAAAGATAAAATGCTATTTTAGTCATTTTAGTTTTTGAGTGCTATTTTTGTGATATAAACTTAGAAATGTGATATTTTGGAGATTTGCCCAACTATTTTTATATATTTATTAAACATTTTTAATATCTATAAATCTTTTTTGTGATTAAAAACTATTATTTGAGATTTTTTGTTTTTTTAAAAAAATAATTTATATATTTCTATATTTATTAAATATATTTTTTTAAATTTACAGGTCTCATGATGATCAGACCCGGCCTCGACAGCGTCTTGGTCGTGGTGGTACGGGGAGCCAGTCTCGGGATTCCAGCCATTTTCAGGATTCCCCTTCGCCCAACAGCTCCTACCATACATCTCCCTCTGCTGCACCCGCTCCTGCTCCTCTCGCTCCCGCTGCTGCATCCGCTCCTGCTCCTCCGGGTCCTCCGGGAGTAATGAGTGTTGCGGAGTTGGTTCAACAGCCCGGTCGTGACCATCTTCCCTATCTCACTCCGTATCCACATGGACGGGGTCAAACATGGTAATTAAACTTATCTTTTTTCTTTAAATTTGGATTCATTATTAACTGTTTGTTCTTTTTATTAGGTTCAACCGATCCGGGAACGGGATCAGCGCATGGATCAACCGTATGATGTACTCGGCCCTCGACTGGAGACATCCGACTTTCACTCACTTCCCTACCGACAAGCAGCATCTGTGGTTTCGTCAGTTTGCGGTAAGTATTCTAATTTTTTACTTATATTTTTAATCTTTAATATAAATTTTCTACTAATTGTGTTTTTTTTTTCAGCAAGAGTTCAACTGGAATTCCGATGAGACGCTCTTTATCTATCACCACTTCGTCCATAAAGTTATGGACAACTATGGGAAGCAGATCCACGAGTGGAAGAAGAAGTGAGAAATCAACAAGGTTCGATTTAATTTATTAAACAATTTTTTAATTTATTAAACTATTTTTTTATTTATTAAACTATTTTCTTATTTTTTTATTAAAAGGTCCCAAAGTCGATGAACGACACGGTCTGGAAGGAGTTGTGTGCGCATTGGGATAAGGAAGAGACGAAAGAAACTTCTTCCACCAACTCCACCAACCGCAGGAGCGACCGTAAAGGGAAGGGCATCTACAAGCATAACTTGGGTGCTCAATCTATTGCCACTCTGGGAGATCGCATGGTAAGTTCAACCGTTTTTTCTTCAATTATTTGAGTTTCAGAATTTTAATTTATTGTGCATTTCTTCTAATTTCTAATGTTTCTTTAATTTATGTTTTTTTTCAAGGCGGAAGAAAATGATGGCGAGCCGGTTGATGATCTAGCCCTAATGAGGAGGGCGTATACCAACAAGAAGACCGGCCAGATTGATGACGGTCTTGTGAGGGACGTGGTCGACCTGGTCCAAACTCAGGTGGTAGACGAAGTGTCTCAGCTTCAAACCGAGGATGACGCTTCGACGGCTTCAACCAACTTATCCTGGTTTCGAATCAACGAAATCGTTGAATCGGTAAGTTCTTTTTTTTAAGTTCAATTTATTTATTTCTTGATTTTTATTTTATCATCAATTTATATTATTTAAATTTGGCTATTTATATTTCAGTCGGTTCCAAAGAAGAAGGGACGTTTGGTCGGTTTGGGTCGTCGCTCCCGGTCGGCTGCTCCTTCTTCTGCACCACCGTCATATGTTGATCCAGAAGTTCTTACGGCTCAGCTGAAGGACAAGGATGATCGGATATCTGCGTTGGAGACCCAGATGGCAGCTCAACAGGCGGGCTATGAGACACAGAAGAGGCTGAACGAGCAGATGATGGAGATGATGAAGAGGATGTACCCGAACGAGGTGTTCCCGAACATTCAAGACCCATAGTTTTTTTTTTTAACCAAAAACTCAGAATGTTTTATTTTTATTTGTAGAACTTTTAATTATCTAATATGTTTTCAGTTTTAATTTTAATTTTATATTTTCAAATTTAAATTTCACAAATTTTAATTTTAAAAAAAATAATAATTTTTTTTAAAAAATTAATGTTTTCGAAATTCCGAGGAAAAGCACCCTCGGAAATTTCCGCCGACCTTTTCCTCGGAATAAGTCGTCGGAATTTTAAAAAAAAATCCGAGGGAATGTTCCTCGGAATTTTCCGAGGGACTACGTTCCTCGGAAATTTCCGAGGGCCACGTTCCTCGGAAATTCCCAATGCAAATTCTGAGGAAGATTTCGTCCGAACTTCCGAAGATTGGACCATCGGAAATTTCCTCGGAATATACCGAGGAAGTCCTCCCTCGGTATATTCCGAGGAACTTTCCGACGATCTAGTGGTCCTCAGAGTTTCCTCGGAAATTCAGTTCCTCGGAATTCCGTCGAAAATTTCCGAGGGATTTCCGAGGAAATTTCCGAGGGATTTCCGAGGAAAAATGAATTTCCGAGGAGTTATTTCCGACGACTTTTTTCGTCGGTATGTCGTCGGAATAGCCTTATTCCGACGACATACCGACGATTTTTTCCCTCAGTATGCCGCTGTTTTCTTGTAGTGAACTAGGATTACGAAAGACTACTAATACATAACATGGAAATATTAAAAAGAAAGGAAATCCTAATCATACAAGGAAAATGAAAACATGTATGTGGCCGCCTCTCTCTCTCTCTCCTCAATAGGCCGATTCTCTCTCCTCTCTCTCTCCTGCGGATCGGCCGGTTTATGGACCGGGCCGGTTATGGACATCCATCAATTGATTTATAACAAAATCAGATATTATTAATATCCAACGACTATTTAAAAGTAACTTTTAAATATATATATATATATATATATATATTACTAATGCTAAAAAAATATTTTATTAACGAATATTCTGGTAATATAGTTGGAAGAATAACTAATTAGCTAATTACTGGGAATATAGTTAGAAGAAAACATTACAAAATTATTTTTTATAATACTCCAGTCATACACATGGTAAGATTGTATATTTTAGAGTAATGAAAATGAGATAATTAGGTTTGTATAGTTAGCTACATAGAAAATCTTGGAACACGACTGAGGAATATAATTTTGTATTTATTAGTTGTATAATAATAACTTAAATTCTGTAAGGTTTCTTTATAATTTAGGGTTTGTATAATTTAAGGTTTCACTGAAATGATCGAAAGTCTACTTTCAACAAACTAATTGCAATATGATAATATGATGAAAAAAAAAACTATTGCAATATAGTTTTAATTGTGCCAGTATTTATATTGGTCATGACGTAGAGATACGATTGGAGTAGGCAAAAAATGGGCCTTGATCAGCGGTGCAACAAATTTAATACATCCACATAATTTAAATTGTTGGGCGAATTTGTTGTTTTTTAATTTTAAATAAAAGACTAACATTAATGAGTGACACTCCATTGTAAATATCTTCGAAAAATAAATTCAGAATCTTAATAGAGATTCTGTTTCAATAGTATAGATGGTATGTATATATGCAACCTAAGTAGTTCCTTTGTCCCATAAAGAATACATAATCTAGATAACATCAAATATACAATGTACATATCCTAATAGGAAATATCCTTAGTGTTTACAGTATCTCAATATAAAACCCGAAGGTTTGTCTTGTGTCCTCGAAAGTGAAATCTCATAAGAGAAGAAAGGTCCACAGAAGATTGGGAAGTCAGTACGCCCGGTTGACGAGGTTCTACCACTGCAGGGCTTCAAAGCTAATATAGTCTCGGTCAAAGACACTTCTATCTATATTGTCCAAGGAAAACATAAATCCAAAATTTTTATGTATATACAAAGTTTGCAACTATTTAATTTTGTTAGCAAAAATAGAAAATAAATACACACAGAACGAAATTAAACGAAAGGATCAGAATTTAAATGTACTTTTCTTGTGTTCTTATGTCTAACTGTTCTCTTGATCCCAGGTATGGAAAATTTAAATTATAAGCTTGGATTTTATTGGTGATATTCTATTATTATATACCCATGCAAACTTATAGTTAAGCATACTACATAGTTTATATTGCTACAATATATCAAGATAATGCATTATAAGTGGGAAGATATCCATGTCTAAGGATTTTTATGTTTTCTAATTACTACACTAATTTTTTAAAAACAAAATAAATTGCAGAATTTGCAAAATCTCAAGGAGTAGGGAAACCGATCATAATAGGTGCATGCACAGAGACAAAGGTTCCACACTGCAATGAGACTTGCATTGAAGGACATTTTTTTGGTGGAAAATGCGTCTACTTACCACCGCCATGCAATGATTTTGTATGTATTTGTATTCCAAAATGGTATAAATAAATAATTGAGGTATTTCATTACTTTAACTTGGTAAGGAACCCACGCAATATCGCGTGGGAGCTCATTTTATTTTAAATACATATCATTTTATAATTTTACTTTTTATATAAAAAATTATTTTCATTTTTGAAAAAATTCTCATGTCAAAGCATAGAATGTATTGTTTATATTCATTTATAGATAATATAACAAACTTGTATTTTATAATTTTAGATTACAACTAAAATACAAATACGTCAATACCAAAATATAAATTTTCTATTAATTTAGGTAAGTTTTATTAAATTTTAAATGAAATTTCATATTTTTGAATTAATTAAAATAAGCAACACATTTAAATTTAATCATTTACTAATTTACTAAAGTAATTTATAATGACAAGTATTACATTCATAACTTTGAAGCTTTGTAAATATATGAATTGTCAAAACATTATTATTGACAACTTTAAGAAATTTTGTACAGTACAACTTTCTATTGGTAAATCATACGTATTCTTCTTTGTACGTTATTAGCATTTTATTTATTTAAAAAATAGATCTTTGACGAATTCAACTTTGAAATTTTCTGTTTTATAATCTATTTTGAGTTTATGTTTATATGTTGTTATTTTGGTTATGATTTGTCATTATTCACAATTCTTTATATATAAGACCAATGGTTGTAATAACTGACAACCAAATATTGCAACGTTCATCTAATGATTACAATACTGACACCAAATGTTGCTAGGACACATCACTAAATAGTATAATTACCAAGAATTATAATGCTTCATGACCTATGATTACAATAATCAATTACCAAAAAATGTAATCACCAGCAATTGCAATGTTTCATTTAATCATTTGTAATTTATTATTTCAGTAAATGTAATATTTAACTTCAATGATTTCAATGATTCATTTAAATCTCTGACAATCTTTTCTCATTTAATTGTAATTAGATATTCAGTTAATAATCACTTATACCAAACTCAAACATAAATTTAAATGTGCATAAATGAATAGAATTGTTTGGTTTCTATTTTTTTAATACTTATATATTAATAAATAAATAATTTAAATAAGTCACAACGTTTTATATGAAATCTGAATTAAAAAAAAAAATCAACCAAAAGCATACCGGAACACGTTACAAACCACAAAATATAACTGAAAACCATAAATTAAAGTTTGTAAATATATAATATTATAAAATATTATTACCCAACAAATCAAATTATCCAAATATTTTAAAAAATTTAAGATTAATTTAACATTTATATAAATAGATATTAAAATATAATTTAAAATCTCATAAAAAAACTTATGCAGTTTTTAGAACAAATATACACTTTTTAGACATTTCTATAAGTTCTTAAATATATATATATATATAATTTTTAGAATAAAAAGACACATCTTTAAACGAAAGATAACTCTTTAAAAATCTATACAATTTTATGATGAAAAGATACATCTTTATGAAAAGAAGCATCTTTATATATTTTCTCTTAAAACTAATAAAATTTATAGATGAAAAACACATCACTTAACATTTGCTGGAAAAACACATCAATTAATGTGATAATGAAAAGATAAATCAATTTTATGACAACATTCAACATAAACACTCGTGTCTTTTCATTTTTAGTTTGCTAATATTTATTTATTAATGCTTCAAAAATATTAATAATTTTTTTTATATCCAAAACTTAGTGTATTAATATGATAATTTGAATTTCTTAACATAATTTATATGAAAGTTACTTCTCTTGTTTACAAGAAAATTGTATTTATTAGTTTTTGAAATGAAATTATGTCTTTTCGTTTGTTACTTTGCTCATATCAATTTATTTATACTTCATATAAATATTTGCAATTGTTTTATATCTAAAAATAGGTGTATTAGTATGAAAATTTAAATCTCTAAAGTTTTTTACATGAAAACTTGCATCTCGCAAGTTTTTTTTTACTTGAAATTTTTTATTTATTAGTTTTTGAAATGAAAAATATATGATCTATTTGTATTCATTTGGTTACGACTCTTTTGTACCCTTTTAGTCATGATCCATTCACATTCTTTCGGTTACGATCCGTTCACACCCCTTTGGTTACGAGCAGTTTGCACTTTTCCGGTCACAACCCATTCGCAACCTTTCGGTCACGACTATTTTCACCCTTTGGTCACGATCCATTCACAACCTTTCAGTCATGACCATTTGCATTCTTTTGGTCATGAACTATTTGCACCATTTTGGTCACGTTCATGACACTTTTACACCCTTTCGGTCATGATCCATTTGCATTATTTTGGTCACAACCTGTTCGTAGCCTTTTGGTCACGACATGTTTGCACATTTTTGGTCATGACACATTCGCACCCTTTCAGTCACGACACGTTCGTAACCCTTGGATCATGACACGTTCATACTTCTTAGATCACAACACATTTATACCTCTTAGATTAGGACACATTTATACCTCTTAGATCAAAACAAATTTGTAACCCTTCGTTAATGACACCATATTAATATTTATAATTGTTTAATCAGTGTTAATATAAAAAATTCTATCTCTTAAATTTTTAATATGAAAAGTTGTATTTATTAGTATTAAGATGAAAACTTATGTTTTTTATTTTTACTTTCCTCATATATATTCATTATGACCATTTGCAGCATTTTGGTCACAACCTATTTGCACTCTTTTGGTCACGTTCACGACACTTTGACACCCTTTCAGTCATGATCCATTTGCATCCTTTCGGTCACAACTCATTCGTAGCCTTTTGGTCACGACCTGTTTACACATTTTCGGTCATGACACATTCGTACCCTTTGGACCATAACATGTTTGTACCTCGTAGATTAGGACACATTCATACCTCTTAGATGAAAACAAATTTATACCTCTTCGTTGATGACACCATATTAATATTTATAATTGTTTAATCAATTATGAAAAGTTGTATTTATTAACATTGAGATGGAAATTTTCATCTCTTAATATGAAAAGTTGTATATATTAACATTGAGATGAAAACTTATGTCTTTTTTTGTTTTTACTTTGCTCATATCTATTTATTAATACTTCATAATTATTTGTAATTTTTTATATCTAAAAGTCAGTGTATTAATATGTAAATTTGAATCTCTTAATTTTTATACATGAAAGCTGCATCTCTTAAAATTATTTTACATGAAAATTGTATTTATTACTTTTTGGATTAAAAGTAGTTTATTTCACTTTTATTTAGCTCATATCTATTTATTATTATTTTACATAAATATTTACAATCATTTTATATCTAAAAATCAGTGTATTAGTATAAAAATTGAATCTGTTAATTTTTTTATATGAAAAGTTGAATTTATTAATTTCTAAGATGAAAGATTGCATGTATTGCTTATGAAAAGACACAACTTTTAAAACTAATGCATTTTAAAAAATAAAAAGAATGAAAACATACAAGTTTTGACATTATACTGAAAAGACACAAAATTATAGATAAACACATCATTTTATAATTTGACAACCTTTCAAAACTCATTTTAGTTTTTTTTTTATGGAAAAACACACAACTTTTCAACATTAATTAAGTTGCTAAGTTTTGAGATGAAACTTTGTGTCTTTCACTTTTCTTTTGCTCATATCTACTTACTAGTTTTTAAATAAATATTTACAATTTTTTATATCTAAAAAACAGTGTATTAATATAAAAATTGAATCTCTTAAATTTTTTATAAGAACAGTTGCGTTTTTTAGTTTTTAAGATGATAAATTGCATTCATTGCTTATGAAAAGATACAACTTTCAAAACTAATACATTTAAAATAACAAGAATGAAAACATTCTCATAAATGTGAAAGGATGCAACTTTTCATATAAAGATGTGTTTTTTCATAAAGATATGTCTTTTCATAAAAATTCATATGAATAATCACATTTTTTATATTTTAATTAGTTATTTAAAATAACACCTTTACAATGGTATAATATAATTTTTTAAACAAAAAAAAATAATTAATATATTTTTTATGATGAAAATGCAACATTTATTCGCAAACTTTTACAATAGTTTTATATTGAATAGATACAACCTTTAATCAAAAGATACTTTAACGAACAAACACAACTTTTAACAAGAATTGAGATTCCTATAAAATCACACAGCCTTTAGAATTAATTGGGATTTCTATTTTTAGTAAATAAAAAAGGTTGCAATATATGCAATTCAAAATAAAACAAATATTTGTTAACTTTGTGTAATGTTAAAAGCCCAAATGAGCATGTACCGCAATACATAATGAGTTTGTTTCTTTATCACTAGATATCTCAGATGACCGAAAATATATTATTCTTCGAAACATTTTCCACACCAAACATCGGCGAAAAAACTCCAAATTTGCTTACTCTGCATATCAACCGCAAAAAAATTCCCAACCACAGTTTTTGATCAGTGAGAACCTTCACTCTATATTAAATTCATGTAGGAAGAACAACTAATGTGTTTGTGGATAATAATTTTATATCTATATTTTTAATTAAGTCTAAATATAACTTTCTTGAAAGATTACTAATAAGGATGTTTTCAATACTTGTGAATAAATATTACAAATAATAATATAAATTTGTGTTTATGCTGCTTTCTTCCGATGCAAGACATTGGTGCCGCCGTCTCGAACTTCTTCTCTTTCTTGTCTCCACCATGGGTTTTACGATCTCCTTTACGGTTCAAACCTCTAGATGGTCCTTGATCCATTGTACCTTGTCTAAGATTTGTTATGAGAAAAATTGCTTTTCTTTCTGTTTGTATTGAAATATTTGACTTTAGAAAGAAGAAAAATTTGTTGGATCTTAATTTGGTCACTTGAAAAAGGTCATGTGTAAAACTACATCCAAGACGAAGCGTTCGCAAGAGCATGAATAATGGAGAAGCTCTCAAAAGTGTTTTAATGATTAAAAATATAAAATAATAAAAAAGAGGAAAGAGAGGGAGAGTCATTCTCTTGTGGGAGAGCATCATGAAGAACAGTCTTTTGACATGTCTTCATATAAATGGTTCTCTTAATTTTATAATGTCAAGCTGTTATAAATTTTTATTTCTTTTGACATTAACTTTTTTTCCCGAGAACTAAATTGTGTCTCTCACCACTGCTGATGCCTTAAGCTATCTGAATTCTCATGTAACTATTTATATTATAAAGTAGACATTTTAAAATCAGAAGAGACCTACCTCAAAATCTTTCTCAAAATCTTTTTAAATGAGAAATTTTGAGGGGAATCTCTTATAATTTTGAGATACTCACATTATAATATTATAAATATTTATATATAGATTGATATACATGCGAGAGATTGGTTGAGATATCTTTAACTAATGATGGAGATAATATTTTCTCTGATAAATTTTCCTCCTAGAGGGAAGATCAAAGTTGTTTCTTTTGTTACAACCAAGATAAACTGAAATACCATAAGTTAAATACCACTTTTAAAAAATACCACCAATAAAAAAATATACTAACATTTGGATTTAAGCTTTAGTGGTTATTGTTTAGGGTTTAGCATTAAGGGGTTGAAGCTGGGTTTATAAATGTTCTATAAATATTTTATAAAATTAGAATAGTGTTAACGGCAACCGGAAGGCGAAGAAGATGTAAGACCCGGAGTCCAAGACTTGTCTGTGTGGTCAAAGCATCTTTTAGCTAACATGTTGTTTTATTGTACCGATTTTACTCTATTTCATCTTGTAAACCACTGATATTCCCATTTCGGGTTTAATCAGATCGGAGTTCGTATTCTTTTTCCTTTTTCCTTTTAGTTTGTCCTTTCTTTCTTTCTTTGTTCTGTTCTATTAGTGTTCCTCTGTAAAACTTCTTGTTCCATTTAAATATGAAATGAAAGCCCTTTGAAAAAAGAGAAATAATAGAGTTTGGAAAAGAAATCCAAGAGAAGTTGTCTTGCTGGAGAAATATATGTAACTATTCTAAAGTTAATGGCAAATGTGTGGTCATTTTATTAATAACAATATATTATATAAAAGCCACAAGATCGGATTCACATCAACAAGACTAGTATGTTATGTATATTTTGTCAACGAAATATATTAAAACTTAAAAGTTTAAGTGGTTACAAACGGAGCTATGCTCGACGGTAAGACGATAAAACCGGAGTTAATCTCAATGGTCAGATGAACAACAAAGAGTACACTAAAACATAAGATAGAAATGTTGGTGGGAGAGGCTTGCTCAATGTGAAAAAATCCTTGGATGATCTTCACTTGTATCCCCAAAACGAAAGCTTCAACAAACTTGCCATAGTCGTAAACGACGTTGATACACCCAAGCGAATGGGTTTGAGAAGGGGCTGAACAGCCCAAAGAACATCTAGAACTAGTTAAATAGTTCAGTAAACAAACAGTTCTATCTCTATCAGTGATCTCTGAAAAGACTATGAGAATCTCATATACATCAGAGAGCAAATTCAGTGAAACGTCAGAGACTAGTATGTTATGTAATCAGAGCATCATCATTGTTAGTCTCTATGAGGTGTTCTCACTTGTGTTCTTACAATAAAAAGAAATATAATAACCATTAAGCAAGAGAGAGAATGAAGAACAGGTCTTCTTTGAGAATACTTCAACCATTTTTTGAGAGCATTGTTTTACATTTGTCAAATTATTGCTAGTTTAGTTAACGTAAATGAATATATAACAATTATAGAGTATGATTGGTATGCAATAGAGTAACTCAGAGTAATAAAAATAGAGTAATTAAGTGGAAAAGTGACAGAGTAAAGAGTAAATAAAAGCTAAATCACAGTAATTGTTTTCTTCTTTAAAAACCAAGAGGGATAAAAGTAACATATTTACCTCTAAAGTAATACTCTCTCCGTTCCCGAAAGTAAGATGTTTTAGATTTTTTACTTGTTCCACAAAGATATATTTTCTATATGTTTAAAGTACTTTTTTATACTTTTAAGACACATTAAATGAAAATATTTGAATTAATTAAATTTCATTGGTGAAAAGTTATTGGAAAGTGTATAATAAAGTAAAAGAAAAATTAAATTATAAATATTTATTAAATTCTTAATAAACATGAATATTTTAGAAAATCTTACCTTCGGGAACAGAGGGAGTAGTAAGTTAGTAACCAGCGAAAATTTAATAAAAAATATTAAATCTTATTTCACCTGACTGGTACACATATGAGCTGAATTCAGAGTAATTGCTTTTTGGCTAGAATATTGTCGCTATACACGACATTCAATCAAAACTATAAAATTAAAATATTATTCGTTAAAGAGCTTTTCATGTGTTCTATTGTTGCTGATGCTCTGACAATGTCTCTGTTAACAAAAAAAAGACAGCAACTGTAAGAGGTGTCATCTTTTCAAAACCCTCTCCGTAGATCGTAACCTGTTCCGATAGTACTAACTAGAACGATTAGTGCTTTTGAGACTTTTTTCTTGAACTTGAGAGATAAACTGAGTCCCCTTTTGGAATATGATGAAACGTTGGCATCACTGATGGTGGAAATGGCACTACCACAATTTTATTATCTCAATCCAACAATCATCGAAAATCATTTGATATCATTTTTACCCGTGCTCTTGCCGTCAAACTTACAGACACCTGACGATTCTCTTCTCAATCTAACAATCATATAGGCAATCATCGAGTCACAAACCGTCGAGACCTCATCCAAAAAGCTTCTCTTGTATAAAATATAAAATTATGATCGTTTTTACGTTTTTAAAAATTTTTCAATTCAAAAAATATAGACTTTAAACTATTTTCATGAAGAAATAGATCGTGGATATTGACCGTTTAATTTTTTTTTTTTTTTTTTGACAACAACATTACAGACTCATATAGACTCTGTAAACCACCCCGGGAGATATTGATCCATGTGGACGACGAAAGACGGCTGTGTTCTGGCACTGCGTGCTAGTTTATCCGCCTTTGTATTTTGCGTCCTTGGTACGTGTATAATTTCTGAACGTGTAAAACTCTCTTTCAGAATCCTGATATCTTCCAAATAACTTGCAAAAGCCGGCCATTCTTCTGGTTCCGAAACCATCTTCACCAATTGAGAACAATCCGTTGCAAACGTAACTTGGAATTGTCTTAAGTTCCTCATACATTCCATTGCCCATAGTAACGCCTCGAACTCTGCATGTAAAGGAGAGAGAGACGCTCTTACGTTCCTAGCTCCCATTAGGCCCTCAAATCCAGGTAAGGTACTGAACCAGCCCTGTCCAGAGAACATATCCTCCTCTTTCCATGATCCATCTGTAAAACACAACTGCATGTGATTGACTGAGGAAGCGTATCCTGAGTCTCTGTTCCCATCTTCTGATCCTTCATCAACTGTGCCTCAACCCATATGATTGATTCCATCTCAGCCAAATTAAGAGTATCCCTAGGATCTACATCCAGATTACTAAAAACTTTATTATTTCTTCCTTTCCAAATGTACCAAAGTATCCAAGCAAATTGATGATCCTCCATCGGTGGAGCGACTCTCCAGAATAGATGATCCATATTTGTAAATAAAGAGTCTGTCGGGAAAATAGCTGGATTTGTTGGAATCTTGGACAGAGCCCACACCTGAATAGCTGGAGGACACTCAAAAAACACATGGTTAATCGATTCCTCGTCCGCTCCACATCTTGCACAGCTTATATCCCCTTGCATCCCTCGTGCCTGCAAATTCTTCTTAACTGCTACACATCCTGAGATCAGTTGCCAAAGAAAATGTTTTATCTTTGGTGGAAACCTTATTTTCCAGCAAAAAGCCTTTATAACATCAACTGTAGGGCCAATGAATAACGGTAATCTATCCCTATCCGGGTAAATCCTCTCCACTTGATAACCTGATTTTACCGTGAATTTTCCATTATTTGTAAAATGCCATCCATCCCTATATGCCCTCTGGTTTCTGCTCAATGGAATACTTTCTATGATTTTCACATCCTGTGGATCCACCAAAGTCCGAAGAACCTGCGAGTTCCATCTTCACGAAGTGGAGTCAATAAGGGAGTCCACTGTAAGGTCGGGAAACAAATTGTGTTGATTTTTATTGGCTGGTCTCGGGCGAGTGGTTGGGAGCCAAGGATCGTTCCATACTGATATAGAAGATCCTGTTCCCACCCTTTTGATTAGTCCTTTGCTTACCAGAGATCTAGCAGAGACAATACTTCTCCAGCCGTATGACGGAGAGTATGATCGAATCGGTTCAAGAGGTGAGGCATTCCTAAAATACCTACCCTTAAAGACCCGGGAAAATAACGTGTGTGGCTTTTCTATTAGCCTCCATAACTGCTTACCAAGCATTACTGTATTGAAATCAGTTATATCCTTAAAACCTAATCCCCCTTCTTCCTTACTGACACATACCTTGTCCCAGGATTTCCAATGAAGTCCTCTTGTACTACCTCCAGGACTCCACCAAAATTGTGCTACTGCACTCGTCAATTTTTTCGATGTGGCCTTAGGTAAGCGATAACAAGACATCGTGTGATTCGGCAATGCCGTAATCACTGATTTGATGATCACCTCCTTTCCCCCTTTTGTGAAGAATTTAAAAGTCCATCCATTTACCCTATTATTTAAACGATCCTGAACAAAACCAAACACTTGAACCTTAGAGCCTCCTAGATTTTCCGGTAATCCTAAGTAAGATCACATTCCTCCCAAATTCTGTATACTCAAAATATCCCTTAACTCCTGTCTCCGCTCTTCTTCAATTTTATGTCCAAATTGAATTGAAGATTTTTCAAAATTTATCAGCTGTCCAGAAACCACCTCATATTCCTTAAAAATCCTGAGAATAGTAAGACACTCCTCTCTTTGAGCTTTACAAAAGAACAAACTATCATCCGCAAAAAACAGATGGGAAATCGATGGACATGCTCTGGCAACCTTAATTCCTGTTAACTTCTTCTCTCTTTCCGCCTTGCGAATATTGGCACTCAGAGCCTCAGTGCATAGAATAAATAAATAAGGAGATAACGGATCTCCCTGTCGTAACCCTCTTTGTGGCACAATAAGCCCTCTTGGATGACCATTTAGGAGAATCCTATATTGAACCGATGATATACACTCCATCATCAATTTATTCCAATGTTGGTGGAAACCCATCTTCTGCAATAATGCCTTTATGAATTCCCATTCAATCCTATCATAAGCTTTACTCATATCCGTTTTAACCGCCATATACTTTCCTTTACATGCTTTGTTAGTCCGTAATCCATGAAACATCTCCTGAGCAATAAGAATATTGTCAGATATCAAACGCCCTGCCACAAATGCCGATTGAGTCTCCGAGACTAAAGAAGGTAAATAGATCTTCAACCTCTGACATAACACTTTTGAAATTATTTTATACCCAACATTACATAAACTGATTGGCCGTAATTCCGTCATCTTCGTAGGTCGTTCTGTCTTTAGAATCATACAGATATGCGTTATATTTAACCTTGAATCCATTTCTCCCTTTATCAGGAAGTTATTCACCATTTCCACCAGATCACCCTTAATAATATGCCATGAATGTTGGAAGAACAGAGCTGTCATGCCATCAGGCCCTGGTGCCTTCTCCGGATGCATCATAAAGAGAGTCTCTCTTACCTCCTCCTCAGTCGCCAGCCGCAATAGCCATTGATTCATTTGAGGCGTAATCCCCGGTGTTATGTCGGATAGAAAATCATCAAACACTGATGGAGAGGTGGTACTAAATAGCTCTTCGAAATAATCAACTGCTACTTTTTCCACCCCATTATCATCCGTAATCCAATTTCCAGCTGCATCATGAAGTCCAACAATCCTATTGCGCACCCTCCGTTGCTTAGATAAAGCATGGTAGAATTTCATATTGAGATCCCCTGATGAATACCACATGTTCCTACTTTTCTAATGCCAATACTCCTCTTCATCCTTATATGCCGCTTGCAACTTTCTGGAAACTTCCAAAATCTCCTCTTGCGACCTAGTATCATCATTTTGTACCTCCTCTAGAGCCTTTTGTAAATCCGCAATTTTTTCCTTCCCAAAGGGTGGATTATTTTTCCGCCATTTTGAAATGGCTTGGCGACAATTACTAATCTTTTCCACTAATCCATTTCCCCTATCTTCATTATGTTTCGCCCAACCCATCGTAATTGATTCCATTAGGCCTTCCTTACCAACCCATTGTTTGTCAAATCGAAATTGACCTCTTCGTCTAACAGTCTTATCTTCCAGATAAGCCACCAGTGGACGATGATCTGATGCCACCATATTCAGATATTCAGTATGGGAACATGGAAATAGCGTGTGCCACTCCTCATTCGCTAGTGCGTGATCTAGTCGGCATCTTACCGTCACTGCCCCTTTTCCTTTACCTCGTCGCCCTCGCCATGACAATTTATTTCCTTTTGCAGGAAACTCCAGTAAACCAGTGTTCCTAATCATATTATTAAAAGGGACAAATGATGCGGCACTTCTCATAGATCCTCCCTCCTTTTCATGGTTTCCTGTAATCTCATTTAGATCCCCAATAATAAACCAAGGTTCTGATCTCGCTAGTCCATATCTAGTCAAACGTTCCCACACCTGCTCCCTCAAATCTGGCACTGGATCCCCGTACACAAATGTTAAAAAGATCGTCTTTCCCAGAGCCACTGCTTCCACATCTATCATTCGGTTACTTGAATATAACACCTTAACCTGGTAATCGTTGTTATAGTATAGCGCCAGCCCACCACTCCGCCCTACTGGATCAACCGTGACTAAATTATCAAATCCAAAATGGTCTTGAAATCCTTGAACGAACTCAAACTCTTGCTTGGTTTCCGATAAGAATAAAAAATCTGGTTTATGTTTATGCCATATTTCCCTTAGATAACTTATAGTCCATTTACTTCCCATTCCTCGACAATTCCAACTAAGTACTCTCATTATATAAACTGTGAATTGGCTCTCTAGAGCTTCTTGATGTGGGTTTAAAGATACCCTGAAAATGCACCCGCCACAATACCTTTGATATCACCCAAATAATCCCTTCCAATATCTCCATCACCATCATGATCGTATGACCCAAAATTAGTGCATGGCGGTCAAATCTTATAACCATGCAATCATAGACACTTATACCATTTATTCTATCTAGTAAAAATATTTGTTCCCTTGTACTTCTGTCTAAACTAAATCCAATAACCCTTGTCCGCATTTTCACCTCTCGCTGTATAGAAAGAATGGTCACTTCATGTTTAAACAATGGACTAAATATACCTATTAATCTCCTGCCCAACATTATAATGCACCAAGTAAAAGGACCCCTCCTACTACCATTTAAAAAGAACCGTGAAAGACATGTTGTAGTCATAAATTTAAAGCATCGAAGACCTTCCTTATATAACCATCTCTTAAGCCACAATGTAACTGTATATGCACCTTTCTCTACTGCACCAAAACCACTCTTGCCTGAAAAGCATAGAAGCTGTCTGTGGTTTAATGAGACCACCGAGCAGCCCTGGTGACGACACATCCCATGTAACCTGAGACATCGCCCCATGATCCAATGTACACTCCTCCTGCCTCGCTTCGCTTTGCATCCAAATGCATACCTCTGTAACAGAAAATTCCTTTCAAACCATAGCACCCATGTTTCAATATCAGTGCAAAAAACATAACGGACTCCAAATTTATTCCATATAATAGAACAAACTGCAGCATCACAATAAACCCATAAAAACCCCAACCCCAGACACAAAAAGATGCTCACTGAGCTTATTTTAAGAAAATAAGAAAAGACTCCCAAACCCCACCACATTACATCCCTGATTGTACTACCCATAAACTAAACATCCGGCTTCTTTGGATTCTTAGGGTGTGATGGACCCTTCTCCCCCGTGTGTTTCGCTCCCTCTCCCCCTCCCTGGCGCTTTGTTGACTTGGAAACACCAGTCTTGCGCGGTGAAAGCACAGCCTGAACAAGCCGCATCTTAGAAGTTCCTACAGATATCCCTGGTGGCTTCTTGAACAAGACTTTACTTGCTCCTTTCTTCCTCGCCTCCTCTCCCATTTGATCATATGTGCCACCATTACCTCCTATTTCCTCTTCGCCCTCTGCCCCACCTCGCGTAACCTCATCAAGCTTATTTGTTTCCTCCACTTCCCCATCCGTAAGAGCTTGAAATTCATCATCCCCACCCAGAAGCTCCTCTTTATGATCCGCCAGTGTCACCGTTCCATCAAACTCCAAGGGCTCACTATCAGTGACCCCTTTTCCCACTCCCACCAAATCCATAGCTTGCTCAAGGCCCGTCACCAAATTCTCTATCTCCGCTCGATCGCCTACCTCTCCCTCCAAATCCATAGCAGTAACACTTGGCTCAACCGGAACAGCCTTCTCCCCAATGTTCTCCACCTTATGAAGATTTCTTTGCCTCCTCTCTGTAACAGTAATCTCGCCCTCCTCCTTTGGCCCCTCTTGTTCCCTTCTTACACCCCTTTGATACCTGTTACGATCCTCTTGCATTGGATATCGTGATTGTTCCCAACGGGGGTTACGCGGCCTTGACCTTTCCTCCTCCCCTCTGGCATTGGCACGATAGGATGAGGGCCTCTTGCTTCCTCTTTCCGGAACCTTAACCCACTTAGACTCCGGCTCCTCATACATTTTTCCTTTACCCTTGCCATAGTACTCTCTGTGGTCCTTGTAAGTCTCTTGCTTCCCTCCGTCTCCGTTGATCACCACTCCCTTATAGCTCCTCGCCCGTTCTTCCTTTCTCTCCTCTATCTCCTTAGTTTCTTTTTTCTTGGACGGGCTTCGCAGGTTCAAAGGACAATGATCCTCGTCGTGACACAAGTTGAAACACCGTTTGCAAAATCCAAACAGCTTGTCGTATTTAAGAAGAACCAGTACCTCCTCCTCTTCATAAAACTCACCGCCCTTGAAATCCACCTCCGTTTCGAAACACAATTCCTTAGTGCTATCAAGCACCACTCTCATCTTGCCAAAGTCCAAATCCACGTCAGTTGTCTCTCCAATAGCATCACCTATGCTTTGAAATGTTTCTGTCGACCACAGCTCAAGCGGAACTCCCTCCACTTTAATCCAAAATGGAATCTCCGATGGGAAATTCCTAGGCATTCGTGGTTGCCACCGTGCCAATGAAAGCATTCAGTAATCAAAATGGTACGGTTGCATCTCCAAGACCGCTTTGATATCTTCTTCTCTCTCGAAATGAAACTGGAACTTCCCCATGCCCAGATCAGCGCCCGTTACCCTCTCCTCCACCTTCCAAAACTTAGGTAACATCACCAGTAGCGCATCAACCTTCTGCGCCTCCGGATTCATACATCGCCCCACCAACGTCATGTCATAGCTCTTAATCAAATCCGAGTTATCGAAGTGAGGAACTGATATCTTCAACCGCTTCCGAGCCATCTCGCCACTCACCATATCTCCTCCCTTTTCTACTAACTGGCCCTGAGTCATTGAGAAAAAAGCAAAAGACCACACAATGAAAGTAATAGTACCGTAGAAAAGACAAATTGAAACGATGAAACAAAAGAACAATTCCCATCGCCATTTATAGTGCAGCCCATTAAGACCATATCGTTTCCAAATCATATCGTTTCCAAATGATTCTTCGAATCATTATGATCCACAATCCCTGTTTAACCAGCACTAGCAAAATCTCAATCAAAAAATCCATTAAAAAATCCCATATTTCCTCTAGACTCCCAAACCAAATCCCTATTTCCAAAAAATGATCTAGATAATCCCAAGAATGATTGATCCAGTCAACCAAGTGGTAGAAACAGAATCTCGTTTTAATATTTGTGATGCTCATACCTCCCAAATCCAAAAGACGAATCTCTGAATTCCCGATCTCCACCAGATCTGAAAGAATCCATAAACTTTGATCCCCCATCATTACTCTGATCCTCTCAATCCCTTGAGTTCTTCTGAGTATTCCAAAATCCAAATTCCCTTCGACGGTCCCCAGCCCCCCTCTCATATCATAGAGCCAGAGATCTCGACCATTCCATATTGCCCCGGAAATCCCCGGATCCAAATCCCACAGCCACATCCAATCTTAGAAAATCGCCATCGTCGTCGCTTGTTTGAGAGAAAATATGTTTCTAAACTTATTAATTGACCGTTTAATTTCTTATTTCTTCGATGATGACACATCTTTACCGGTCGCATAAAACAAGGAAAATCTGGCATTCATACATCAACAGAGTATCGCGATTCCGATCAGTACATGCATTCGGATCATGTGCTAAAACATATATCAACACATAATATTTTCAAATTTCATACACCAATTAGCACAATTCGATTTTTACATACATCGATCAATTACCTGTTAGTCAAAAATAACGGAATCTGAACTGTCCGTTGCATATTGATTACGTATGTGTAGAAAATATTAACATAATTTCTAAAAGAAAGTTGGGGAGACTCAAACCTGGGTTTGACCATTATTACTTCGGATCCAATAGCCATTGTGCCAAACATTGTTGATTGTATTCTCTATTGTTCCTATTAATACTCCATTTTCAAAAACGCGCTCTAGACGCCCGCGTCTTCGGCGGATACTCGCTCAACGGTGACGAGCCGCACTGATTTCGTCATAATCAGTCAAAAACTCGTTTGATTTCGAAAAACTTGAGTTTTTGCTGTTTCTTGATTGTAAATCGAATAATTCATACTCCCTCCGTTTTTTTATATAAGTCGTTTTAGAGGAATTTTTATGTTTCAAATTATATGACGTTTTTGGTTTTTTATGTAAAATTTATTAACATTTAATGTTATATGACCAATGATAATATACCATCTATTTTATTATTGCTTGATTTGTGATTAGGTAAATAATTAGTGATGGTTTTGTTTAGAAAATATAAAAAATTAATGATTTCTTAATCTATGTGCACAATTCTAAAACGACTTATATTAAAAAACAGAGGGAGTATTAGATATATAAAAATTGAGTGACGATTTGATGAAAATGGCTAAACGTGATGTATAAAAATGGAAAATGCATGCGGCTACACTGTGCTAGGTTTCAGAATCTGCAGGAAAGAGATGAAGATGAAATGTCTAAGACACCCCCTCTTTTAGAAAAGGTTAAAAATAGATGTCCCAAAGACCAGAAACTGAGATTCTGAAATCGAACTGCCGCTTGTTGCTCCGGAAAAGTGGACACAACCACTACACCATTATACATTTAATACTAACATTGAAATTAAATAGTGTATATACTAAATATCGATAAAAACCTATGAAAAGAAATCCCCGAGTGATTTCCGATTTATCTCCATTTTTTTGTTAAGTCGCTAGGCCCGAATCGACCGTCCGACTCACGCCTAGCGCAATCTAGAACATGGTTAATACCTAATGAATATTTTTTCAAATATTTCCATCTTCTTCTCGTGTCTGTCTTATCAATCATCAGACAAATAAACTAAATAATCAAATGGTCCTTCTACCCTTTGGAAATTGTGTTTTTATTAATTATTAATTATTTAAAATAAAAAAGCAACGTAATATTTTCTACAGACATGTAATCAATATATAATGGACAGCTCAGATTTCGTTATTTTTAACTAACAGATAATTGGTCAAAATATATGTAAAAACCCAATTGTGCTAATTGGTGTATGAAATTTGAATATATTATGTATTGATGTATGTTTTAGCATATGATCAAAGTGTATGTACTGATCGGAACCGCGTCACTCTGTTGATGTATGAATAGATCGATTCCTCGGTAATAGAATCAGTTTTAGTGGTCCTAACGTCTCTATTTTTTTTTCTAAGAGTCCCAACACTATTTCTCAACCACAACTATAGAACAAGATTAAACGTCATCTCAAAACGCATTCATAAACGAAAAAGAAGTCGATTACAATCATGAAACCCAAGGTATGTCCATAACTGTATTCAGCTTCAACGCTAATAGTAGTCTCGGTCAAAACAGATAATGGTTTGACCAAAAAACAGATATTATCTTATCATACAAGTAAAGCATAAAATCCAAACATTCTATGTATAAAAGAAGTTTGCAACTATTTAATTTCGTTAGCAAAAAAGGAAAATAAAACACATACAGAACGAACCAAAACAAAAGGATCAAAATGGCTTTAAGCAGTAAACGTGTTTTTCTTGTGTTCTTATGTCTCACTGTTCTCTTGATCCCAGGTATGGAAAATTTAAATTATCAAATTTGTATTTTTTACGTGATATTATATATATATCGTCTTATATATGTGCCCGTGCATACTATATACGTTTTTATTGCTACAATATATAAGAATAATGCATTACAATTTAGAGAAAGAGATTCATGTTTAAGGATTATTATGTTTCTAATTACGACACTATATATAGTTTTTGTAAACAACTTATATTGCAGAATTTGTAAAAGCTCAAGGTAAAGGGAAACCGATCGTGATAGGTACATGCTATAAATTTCCACACTGCAATCAGACTTGCGTTGAATCAGATTTTTCTGGTGGAAAATGCGTCCCTTTACCACCCCCTGGCATTAATTTTGTATGTGTTTGTTATCCAAAATCTTGAGGATATTGCATTAGTGTTATAATATTTTTAATTAAAAAGGTCGCCAAAAACAAACAATTCGAAATAAAAATTGGTCAACTTTGTATTATGTTATAAGCCCAAATGGGCAAATGCAACAACTCGTATTCAACTCTATCTATAGTTCCATATCGAAAGTCCAACATAAATAAACATACATGACCCTGACACGTCTAATCTACTCAAAGCAACAATAAACATGTGTCTTCGAAGAGAGAACCATCATTCTTCAAATGCTGCTGCTCCCACCGACATTCCAGTGTCGCCATCTAACCGTCGTCACTGCCACAAGGCTACGTCCGAGTATGAGTATCATTGCAACACCTTTAGGAAACCCTAGAGATTTTAGATTATCGAAAATAAAATATTCTTCAAAGCACTTTCAACACCAAACATCGGCGAGAAGGCTCAAAATTTACTTACTCTACATTAAATCAATTTGAAAAAAATCCCAAACCACTTGAGTTAACTCTTTGTGAAGATGTAAGATGTCTGCCCTAAAGTCGCCGCTGACGTAGTTGTTGAATCAGACGTTGAGTGAGTGGTGAAGACCATGTGGAGTCAAGGTGCTGAGCTGGAGTCGCGTAGATTTGGAGAGGAAGAGAGTATCTTGGAGATAAGAAAAGAGGAATAAACTTGAGGAGCAAGTTTATGACTTAAAGAAAGAAGAATAAGTGCATTCCAACAAAAGGAAAGTTGCACTTATTGTTATGGAAGATGTCCAAACATGTTGCCTTGGAGACTAGGGTTTCAAGAACGTGGAAAATAACTATAAGATAGCTATGGGGTCGTCTGTATCGAGACAGAGACACAGAGGCTGATCTTATAGAGAAAGAGAGAAACTCTTGGAAGTGTTCTGGGTCGTGCTGAAGCAGTTGCCGAAGTACTTGACGGAAGATAGACATAAGCGGGTAGCTTAGGAATCTTTCAGTAGCGTGTCTTAGGGTGTTAACACTAGACGTGTAAAAGCTGAATTAAGCAGATCTTGTAATAGATTGTTTAAGGAGATTCTAATAAAGCAAAGTGGTTTCTTGTATTGTTTTGTCTCTTGCTTTACTTTCTGCATTACTATTGTTGTGTCATCTTGCACTAACAAGTGGTATCAGAGCCGGGCACCTAAGTTATCGGTGTAATCCTGAAGGTGAAGATGGACACGATTGTTATGATGCAGAAGGCAATCATGTTGAACGCGGACCAGTATGGTCATTGGAAGGCTCGCATGAAGCAGATGATTCGAGGGATCAATGAGCGTGGACAGCTGTGGAGATTGGTTGGGAGGAGCCTACCATAGTCACAGGAGATGAGAAGAAGCCCAAGCCAAAAGAGGATTGGTCAGAGGCAGAACGCAATGCATCCAAGTTTAATGCAAAGTCGTTGTCGGTGATTTTTGGAGTGGTTGAAGCAGAACAGTTCCAGATGATTCAGGGGAGTATTTCGGCTAAAGAAGCGTGGGAGATCCTGCTGAATTCATTTGAAGGAGATGAGAGTGTCAAGAGGACACGTCTAGATCATCTTGAGTCACTGTTTGAGAATCTCAGGTGGTCAGATACTGATTCTGTGGTGAGCTTCAGTACCAAACTCAGTGCTATGGCGCATGAAGCATGTGTACTTGGGAAGAAGTACAAAGAGAAGAAGCTGGTAAAGAAGTTACTACGCTATCTTCCAGAAAAGTTTGGAGCTCACAAGGCGGTCTTGAATATGACCACAAACACGGCTGAGCTCAAGTTTGACAAGCTTGTGGGTATGCTGAAGGCAGAAGAGATGGAGACAGACAGTAGTCCAGTCTCTACGTCAGGTGGTGCATCAAAGAGTATAGCTCTTGCTGCTGACAAAGATGGAGATAGATCTCCCAATGTTGAAGATGCCATGGGGATGTTGGTTAGGAATCTGGGTAAGATGATGAATTCTTCTGGTGGGAGGAATCAGTATGGTCGCCAGGGAGGTGATCATGGCAATAAAAGAAGAAGAGAAAGTCTCAGGTGCTATGAGTGTGGAGGCGTTGGTCATATAAAGGTTGACTGTCCTGTAGCACAACAAAGAGAACTTAAGTGTTCTGAGTGCAGAGGTGTTGGACACACACAGCGTGAATGTCCAAACTCAAAGAAGGGAAAAGGAGTTCCATTGCAGTCGTCTGATGATTCAGAGTCTGAAGAAGATGGAAAGATGATGAAGAATATGGTTTCATTTGGTGCACGCAAGGAGAAATCTAGTGAATCCTCGGATTCAGATCTCAGTACAGACTCTGAGGATTATCACGTGCTACTAAATAAGTGGTTGAATCTCAAGAATGAGAATCTGAGGTTGCAACACGAATTGGTGCAGGGCCGTGAGCAGTATGAAGATCTTGCTGAAGAACTTGCTGCTGTAAATGAGAAGAATGAGTCTCTGGAAAAGGAGGTTAGCAAACTGAGGGAAGTTGCTATTGATGAACGTGAGAGAGCAATGATGCTGGAGCGTGATTTGGCTGAAAATCGTAAACAAATCAGGATGCTCAACAGTGGATCCAAAAATTTGGATAAGATACTCTCGATGGGACAACCAGCTAAGGCGAATTAGGGACTGGGATATCGAGGAGCTGAGGACGTACAACAGAAGGGGCTATCACATTTCTTGCATGGGAGCACATAAAAAAGTGGAGCCAAAGGAGCTTGTCAGGAAGTACGTCGGGACGTACGACAGGGAGTAAGGCAGGAAGTTCTACAGCGCGCAGCTGTGAGTAACAAGCCGAAAGTAGTACATCAGTGCAACAACATGAAGGTCAGACATGAGGTTCAGAAGCATGGTTGTGCAGCTGGTACAAGGAAGGAGACTGATCGGTGCATCAGCAACTGTGTCAGGCCAAACAAAAAGCATCATCGGATGTGTTGTTGGTTCTGTGGGAAGGTTGGACACAAGAAGGTGGAGTGTTTTGCTCGTGTGAAGAGCAAAAACATGGCCAAGAAGGTGAACAAGACGTTCATTAAACCCAAGAGGGTTGAAGAGGTGCTCTTAGCCAAGAGTGGCTTACTTGATAAGGTCAAGGAAGAGACATCAGGGGAAGGATGCAACTCTGTTAAGAGTGATCTTGAGGTTGATCAAGAAGCATCAAGGCTGGAGCCAGGACACAAGGTTTTTTGTGGCACAAAGGAGAAGGAGATCGAAGTGCGTCAAGAAGTGATGCGAGATGATCTTCAGGAGGGTGATAGTGAAATCACTCCAAGACAATAACAACGAGTGCAGAGGGCACTCGGTGTGGATGGGGAAGGGCTCATGGTCAAGAATATGACAAATGACGGAAGCCAGGTCCTCAACAGAAGCTGGTCGAAGGGTAGTTCGACAGGTGCGTCAGGTCGTGATGCAGTACTTGTTATTCCGCTGCAGTAGGGGCTCTGTCATGATTATACATGAAGAAACAGACGGGTGGGACTGTAAGGCTTGACATCTAAGCATCTGTTTTAGCTTAGTATGCAATCAAGCAGGGAGAGAATGGTGATTTTCTGGTACAGAGAATGCATATATCATGAGGGAGAAAGCATGGTGTGGTGCACATCTCGTGGGGGAGAAAAGCACATTTGGTGTGGAAGTTTCCAAGTGAGGAACGTGGTTGCAACGTGGTTGCTGAACCAGAATATTGTTGTGCTTGATCAGCACACAAAGCTAAAAGGGGAGATTGAAGTTGTAAGATGTCTGCCCTGAAGTAGTCGCTGACGTAGTTGCTGAAGCAGACGTCGTAGTGAGTGGTGAAGACCATGTGGAGTCAAGTTGCTGAGCTGGAGTCGTGTAGACTTGGAGAGCAAGAGAGTATCTTGGAGATAAGGAAAGAGGAATAAACTTGAGGAGCAAGTTTATGACTTAAAGAAAGAGGAATAAGTGCATTCCAAGAAAATTAAAGTTGCACTTATTGTTATGGAAGATGTTCATACATGTTGCCTTGGAGACTAGGGTTTCAGGAACGTGGAGAATAACTATAAGATGGCTATGAGGTCGTATGTATCGAGACAGAGACACAGAGACTGATCTTATAGAGAAAGAGAGAAGCTTTTGGAAGTGTTCTAGGTCGTGCTGAAGCAGTTACCGAAGTACTTGACGGAAGATAGACATAAGCGGGTAGCTTAGAAATCTTTCAGTAGCGTGTCTTTGGGTGTTAACACTAGACGTGTAAAAACTGAATTAAACAGATCTTGTAATAAATTGTTTAAAGAGATTCTAATAAAGCAAAGTGATTGCTTGTATTGTTTTGTCTCTTAATTTACTTTATGCATTATTATTGTTGTGTCATATTGCACTAACACTTTGATCGGTCAGAGTACCTTCATTCTATATATTAAGTTCATGTACGAAAAGCAACAAAAACAAATATGCATGTTTCAAAAAAAAAAAAAATGTATGTTGATATAATATTTAAAAATGAATATTAGTATAGTTTTGTGTTTGAAATTTTTTTGAAAGATTACTAATCCGGATATTTTTAATACTCGTGAATGTTATATATGTGTCTATTTATTTCCAGTTGACCACACATTTACATAGATAGAGTAAATGCACAAAACCAACCACATGGTCTGCACAAAACCAACTCTTGTTCAAAAAAAAAAAGAGTAAATGCACAAAACCAACCTCACAAGCACTACTTTGAATTGCAATGTCAGTTCTATAATAAGTTCGGCTGTTTTTTTGTTTCCCTTCTAACGTTTTTTTTTTAAATTTCCCCTCGTAACTTGGAAGTAGCTCACTTATTTCGACTTTAATATTTCACCACCCAACTGCCCAAACACGAAATTGATTACACTTATAAATCGGAAATATTTCAGGATAGAAAAAATTATAGATTGACTTACGTAAGTGTTGTCTGATAAGTACTACAGTATATCGTTTTCGTCTGTATCATTTTACTTGTTGTATCCAGTAGATGTTATACTAGCTTTGACCGAAAGGTATTGTTAGCGAGAAAAGAGTGGAGTAAAACTTTTTTTTGCTGAGTTACTCTGCATTTAGCCAATGAGGTGAAAACATTTTTTTCTCATTTCCTCTGATCTATACTATTAAAATAGAATGATTCTTAAAAAATCTACTTATGAAAGGTTGTTGGACTTTTTCATTAGAGTTAACTATTTTTTTGGTCTTGCTTAATATTTTCTTAATTTGATACACATCAAATTTAATGGTTTAGTCAATCTCCTTATTTATAATACAACATAACTCGGTAGACAAAAAAAAAATTATGGGGGTAATTGGTAGTTGAAGTAGATGCTGTCCACAGCCATATTTATTTCCACAACACCAAATTCAGAGCAATCAAGCTTTAAATTTTTTTTTGAAACCACATCTCTTGAAATAACCTACAGCTGTACAAGTGCTCTGCAGAGCCAAATATCCAAAACAATTTTTTAGTGCTTTCCATAAAATTCTACAGCAATAAAATTTAAAGCCACAGCAAAAAGTCTACAGATTTTTTTCTACATCAAAAATTTTAAAACTACAGCCATTACCAATCGGACCCTATACCATATATGCTTTGACTAATTAAGAAGTCAATGGTTACAACTAATGGTAAGTTTTACGGTAATCATTGTCAATCAGAGAAAACCACCATCAAGTTGATAATGCCCAGGTTCCAAAATCGGCCGATTTGGACGTTTACTCGCCGTACAAACGCTAATCGGTAAGGAACTGTGACATTGCACTAAATCACCCAAAAACAGATTTCTTACAAAAAATCAACTTTTCCTTGATTTACAAGTTTAAAATCATGTCTTAAGTTCAAACTCTACGATGAATGCGCGAAAACCTAAGAAAAGGAGTGAAAAAGACTAAGAATTGTAAAAAAAAATCAGATTCGAAAATTAGGGTTTCTGCTCGACATAGCCAAGGAAGAAGACAAGGACATTATTGTCTTTTTAGGTTTATTAAAGAAATAAAAAAGCCGAAAACAAAGTTAGGAGAGATATATATCGAACCGTAGACTTCTTCTTCTTGGGCGCTTAAGGAAAAGTCGTTGGGCTATGACCCACATTAATGAAATCTTTACAAATCAGATCCAAAAATATTTTCATGATGAACCCCCTAATAATACAATTAATCATAAATTTAAAAACATGGTTCAAAATCTTATTTTAAAAAAATATATTATTACTCTTCATTTTATGTCATACACGGTTTTCTGAGTTAATTTTATCTCTCAACTTAATCATTGTTAAGCAATAATGTTATGCAATATATATATATATATATATATATATATTATGTTCATGATCTATAATATTCATATATTAATTATTAAAATAGTAATCATATGTCGTTAAACATATTTTACCATGTCATCTTACATTAAGTTTCAAATATTTACAAAATTAAATCTACCAAGTAAATCTTTAGTCATATCAATTTAAAAAATATAACTCTTATAAGATAAAAACAAAATAAAATGAGAGAGTAAGTTTGGGTATTCGGATCGATTCCTTTCTATCTAGGTTTGGGTTCTAAACATTTGGACCCAAATAGATATTTGAAATTTTTTGGTTAATTTTAGTCGGTTGCTTTTATATCTGGGTCGGTACGGAGTCATAATTCAAATACATGTAAGATAGTTGTAATATTTGGGTACGTAATAGGTCTAGCTCGGTTCAGATATTCAACATTTGAAAAGATTAGAAGTATCCAAAAACCTGAAAAATAATTTGAAACTTGAAAAAAATATCCGAAGATCCAAAAATACCCAAAATATATTCATACACTTTGTCTAAAATCCAAAAAAAAACCGCGCTTTTGAAGCGAAGCGCGGGTCAAAATCTAGTTACTGTTAAAATAGAGTAAAACACACATATAGTTTTGAGTTTTTTACGTAAAAGGTCACTTTTTGACTTTTTATAACAGAGCGGGTCACATTCTACTACTAAGGTAGTTTTTCAATAGTTGTTTACTCTATTGCCCTTAACTAAAGGTGAACGAGATGTGTAGTTGGTTGTTCTTTAGTTTTAGTTAAGTATTTTTAATTTTTAAATTATTTTAAAATGGAGGAACCGAAAGCAGCAACAAACTGAATTGAATATTAACATAGTTTTGTTTGCCGTAACTTCTCCTCGCCTTTTTACGGTTAAATTTTTTATAAAAAATTATTTTAGTGACTCTGTGAGGTGAAGGTTTCTCCGTCACTTCCGTCAAGCTCTCGAACACAAACCATCAGAGGCTGCCGTAAAATCTGAGTGGCCGTTGACCTCTCGGAAAAGAGAGCCTTAGTTGTTCGTTGGGTCATCAATTACTACATCCATCCCGAAGACAAACTTCATTCTCCACCTCTTCCCACCTCCGTTATCTTAGGCTTCGATTGAGGTCGTCTCCCTCTCCAAACTCAGCAACCGCAGCTTAAACATGAAGATTTCCCTGCATTCACCAACTCCAAGGTAACAGAGCTAGCAAAGCCGTCGAAGGAAGTTACGTTTCGTCACAAATTCATATAGTGAAGTTTCACGATAGTTCATAGAAGAACCGCGGCAGTGTACATGTGGACATGTCTAGACGGTGTACATGTAGACATGTCTAGACGGAGTACACCTTTGTTAAGTGTTAAGCGATAAGGAAAAATATCATTGTCGTCGTGTTCATACATCTTTTAAGAGACTATTTGTAAGAGCATGTGTTGGTGCCTGTTTTAAAAGAAGAGTTGTATGTCCATGTGTACATTGTTTTGCTGCTATCCCCGTGTACATTGTTCTAACGATGTCCACGTGTACGCCCCTATGTATATTGTTCTAAATATCATAACTGAATAACCGAATGACATGCACAAATCTCTTTAAAAAATTCTCAGTTGTACAACATTCTAGCGCTATCACACATATTTCGATGTTTCAACATTTGTAAAGGCTAAATAGCATTCATATGTACATGTTTTTTCACTATCCACATGGACATTGATTAACAAAATCCATAAGTACATGTTGTGTGAACGGCGTGTACAGATCTCGAATCTCACCGAAGAGGACGGTATTATTTCTTGGTTCGAAGGTGAATACATGGTTCGTGCGAGATGAAATTTTGGTGGAGAAGACGGTGGTTGTGGTGGTTGCTGATGAGCTGACGGCAGAGCAGCCTCTGACGACGGCGCGGAGATCCCAATCCTCGACCATTGACTTGGTTTCTTAGGGGAGACAAAGCTTTCTTCTGAGAATCTTTGAGGAGAGAAGATACAAGCAGAGGACTGAGTTCATGGCCGTCAAGTTATATTAATTTTGACAACAAATCAACTTCACACTCTGAAGCTTTCGATTTTCTCCGGCTTGAATCAAAGTCAAACTAAGTGATCCACTGCAGCAGAAGTAAAAAGTCAGCAAGAAATCCATTCAGATCTAGCCACGTGGGAAGATGAAATCCAACGATTCGTGTTGTGTGGAGGATTTGGAATATACAGAAGCTGTAGAAGATGCATGAACAGATGAATCACAAGATGATTTTACACCACTACCAGCTGCGGTAATGGCTCTCCGCTTCACTCCGTCGAAACTTCTGGTTTTTCTCTTCAGTTATATAAAAGAGTAAAATCTGGAAACTAAAGGAATATGAGAAGAAACTTAGTTAGGTTATAGTTACGATGTGCAATCGAAAGAAGGGTAGTATAGAAATTTAATATGTTGACAGTTGTGCATATATGTGTAAAAATCAAAGAGAAAGTGTGTTAGTAGTCAAAAGTGACTCATAGTGTTATTTAAGTTTGATAAAGTGACTTACAATGTAATACTTTCTATAGTTTTACTAACTTAACTAAGAGTCTGAATGGAATGGCAGGAGAGGGACATGACGTACACTGGGGTGGGAGACCTGCATTTTTATTGCCATTCAACGTATGTTAGCAACAAAGAAACAATTCATTTATAAAAATAATAAAATATACATGACCTGCTAGCAATTCAATTTTACAAGCAATAATAATGATCTACACTCTACAGTACTAACACCACACATTTGATGTGTTTCAAGCGAACCTCCTGCCTTTTATTTTTTATTTTAGGTATTTTAACATAACAATAAATAATGTATATTTGTTAAAACTAGCGTAACATTTTAAGATACCACAAGTATTAAATCCAGTTTACTATCTATAATTATGTTTTCAATTTAAATATTTTTAGTGTTTAGGTATCAAATTACTGTATTTTGACTTTTATTTATATTTTATATACTTCAATAACAAGAAATAAAATAATATATTTTTGATAAATGTGAGGATTCCAAAAGCTTTTTAAACCCAAAAACTAATTCTACGAAATTTTATAGTCGGGTAAGTGTAAATGATTAAATCCATTTAAAACCCGGCTAGATGACCAATACTATTCGAACCCAGAACAAAATTCAAGCTGGAGCCCCTTCAAATAAATAATATATATATATATAATATTTATGTACTGATAAAATTATATATATATGTAACAATACAAAATTGTAAAATAAATTATTCATCTATAAATATATACTATTTTCATTTATTTTACTTAAATGCAACAATACAACTTGTGGTAAATTAAAATTTTTTTTTTTCTTATTTAAATATATAATATGTTTTTTTTAAATGTTTTTACCATTCAAAACTGTAATAAACTATTTGATCTGTTTGATATGCATTTTTCTCGAATGATCTATTTGATCTGCATTTTTCGTGCTTGATCTGTATTTGTTTCACTTGACCTGCATGATCCGCATGTACTGCTTTTACCATTTGAATACTAAGAGTTAATACATTTACTCTACTTTACTCTGTCTTCCACTTTTACTTTTCCTCCCATTTTCACTTATTTATTTTTCCCTTTTTCACTCCGATTTTTTCCAGTCATACACACCGTACGTAATTTCTGGATGATTACGTATATTATTTTCTTATTCCCCTGAATAAGTACTTGTTACATCTATTAAATGTCATATGAAACGAAAACCCCATTTCATTAAATTAAAACTAATTTTTCATCTTTTTTAACACCTCAGTTATTATCTTTTTGGTTTCACTCATTTCATTTGTCTATTAACTTCTTTTCTTTTTCTTTGTGTTAAATCGAACTTCAATATATTAACTCGAGGTGCGTTATAAACACATTTATATACAGAGAGCTTATACTATTATTGCTCTGAAATCATCTTAAGCAACTCAAGGGAAATGAACTCCTCCCGTACTTCCCCCACCAACTCCACCGCCTATACCGTTTCCTAAGCCACCGCCTAGTCCTCCACCAACACCACCAAGTCCACCAAAGCCAAGAGTACCACTGGGACCAGTGACACCTCCAACGAGGCCACCGAAAGGTAAACCATTGTCTCCGATACCGGAATACCCACCACCGAATCCGAGGTAATTCTTCTGGTCAGAGAGTCCTCCTGGGATGTTTCTTGCGCCACAAGCAAAAGCTGAAGCTAGAGGAAGAACCAAGAAGAGAGTGAAAAACAACTTCGCCATAATCTTACTCGAGTGGTTAAAAACTGTATTTAAACAGTATATAAACTTTTGAGTTAATTGTGTTTGTTGCTTTGCCAAAATCTGGGAGATATGTTGGGTCCTTCTAAAGGCAGAGAGACCACATATAAGAAACCAAAAAAAATTGCCCGGTGTAGGTAGTTATTGCCAATGTAAATGCTTTAACCAAACGCTCTGATATCATGTTTAAGTTTATCTACCTTCAGAAAGTGCCTGATGGTGGCGCGGTAATTAACGTTCCACAGCGTCTTAAGCGGTTGAGCTAGTCAATGCGGTCAGAAAATGTTGTTGACATTTTGAACGATATATTAACAAGGTAAAATTAAGAATTAAAGGCTTTTAATTATTAATTAGTTTAAGGTTTTTTTCTAAAAGCGATCAAACATCTAAAAAAAATATCGTGTCCTGGTTCTCTTTGTAAATGTCGAAAAGATGATAAAAGATGATTGATGCATTCAAAAATATTAGCCACCCACAATTAACTCGGTAGTGTGTGTGTGTGTGTGAATTCATAAAAAATGACTATTTCGTCCGTTGAGACCATTATATTGATTTTATTGCTGAAATTACATGAAGAAATTATGGCTTGTAATGTATTTTTCTCAAGGATACAAGTAGTAAAAACTTTGGTGCATTTTTTTATTTTTGATAAACCCTATCGGCTGATCCGGTCGGCTCCGGGAGGAACGCACTTAGTGCGTGGACTAGCCCGAAAGCGTACCACACTGTATGATCCGAGTTTAGAATACCTTCCGACTATTGTCAAGAGTTGACCGATCATCTGTTACAGCTCACCATGTAAACCACTTGGGCCGAAACCCAAACCCAGACTGGCCGAGACTTATACTTTGATGTATTATTTAGAGTTATACTTTAATGATTCACCAAAGAATAAAAATAAAAGGGTAAGAGTCTCCTGTTTTACGAATAAGTTATTAAAGTTTCTGAAAAATGAAAAAAACGTGAAAGTTAACTTAAACTATTTTCTTAACCATACTTAACTTCAGCTAACTTCAGCTTCTTCTTGTTTTGAACTACGAGCTAACTTCAGCTTTAAAAGAGACTTCTCTAGCATTTGGCAGTTGTAACATATATATAAAGTGCGTGTGTGTATACATATTTTGCAACAATTGAAAACTTGCATGATTCATGGTCATGGAGTACGAATAGTTTGAGCGTCCACCGTATATCGACCCTGCTAGAAAACAACTCAAGCAGTGCATTATAGTGCATTCACCGTACAATAAGATTACTCCACCGACGATATTCTCGAGTCATACGACTCTCTACTCTCTAGTAATCTCTTGACACTACAAGAAAACAAGCTAATTCCGACAACCATATTCGTCGGAATTTCGTCGGGAAAACGTCTATTCCAACGGAATTACGACGAAAGTGGTCGTCGGTATGGATTTGTCGGAAAAAAAATTCGTCGGAAATCTGTCGAAATTTCCGACGACTTTCCGACAGATTACGACAACCAGATTTCCGACGGATTACCAACAAAACATTCGTCAGTAAGAAGTTGTCGGTAATTTGTCGGAAAGTATTCCGACCAACAAAGATTGTCGGAATTGTCAATGTCAGAAAGAACCGACGACAACGCTTGTCGGATATTTCCGACGACTGCTTCTGTCAGTAACTTCCGACATGCCTTTCCGTCGGTAATTTCCGACGCCTCGTTTCCATCAGAAATTTCCGAAGAACATTTCCGTCGGAAATTTTTCGCCAGTGTATTCCGACAGATATACGTCGTCGGAAACATCCGACAAATATCCAACGAAATTTTTTGATTTGATTATTTAAAATAATTATTATTTTCAAAAATTATTTTAGAAATTTGCATTTTATATAATCAAATCGATTAAATACTAAAACTGCAAACTAACATTATAGAAATTAAGTTTTACATAATTAAAAACATCATATAAAAGTTTCTAATTTGAAATATATAAAAGTTTCTAATCTGAAAATTCTGCAGGAAATAGTCGCCTCATCTTCTCCATTATGTCTAGGTTCATCCTCTTAGCCTCTGCCACTTCTGCTTTATGTTCCGCTATTTGAGCATCCTGTTGTGCCATCTGTGCAAGAATTGTAGCGTTTTGAGACTCCAACGCTACAATCCGATCATCCTTTTTCTGCAGCTCCTCCATAATCATCGGATCAACATACGGGGTTTGTGAAGAAGAAAGACAAGAAGAGGCACGACGAGCCAACCCGACTAAACGACCTTTCTTCTTTGGAACCGCCTTCAAGAATAAAATAAATAAAATATATTAGTTAAATAAAATATAAACGAAATTTTATATTAATGAAATGAAAAATCTTAAAATTACCTCTTCTACCATTTCGTTAACTCGAACTCGGGACAAGCTGGTTGAAGCCGAAGAACCGTCATCGGAGAGGGGCTGAGAAGCTAGATATTCTTGTTTCTGGGATTCTACCAAGTCTATGACATCCCTAATAAGGGGATTCTGAATTTTCCCAGTCTTCTTGTTAGTGTACGCACCCCTCATGACATTGATATCTTGCATATTTGCATTGTTTTATCCATTCATTCATAAATATTTTCATCATAGAGATTAGGATTTAGACATGTTTAGGTTGCATTTTGCATACATGAGTCTCTATTAAGTACTGGAGTGCCACATGGAGTTCTTGGGGACATTTGGATGCATTTGGAGCTCGAAGGAGGTGAAATAGGTGATCATTAAACGAGCAGAGCATGGGAGCGACCTCCCGGAGCGACATCACGAAGTAGCTGTGTCCCACCTCTCAGAGCGACCTTCCTAAAGCGACGCCATGAAGTCGCTCGCGTTCTCGTTACTCCGAACCGTCTTAGATGACCCTGGAGCGACCTCTCAGAGCGACCTACCAAGGTCGCTCCCGATCTCAGAGCGACCTAGCTGGAGCGACCCCGTGAAGTCACTCGCCATATTCATCCCGTTGGAAGCCCATAGCGACTTGCCCAGAGCGACGCACCAAGGTCGCTCGCATCTCACACCCCTCTCGGAGCGACCTCCCAAAGCGACACCCCGAGGTCGCTCGCGTCTCTATGGCGAGACGACACGAAGCGAAGCCTGGAGCGACCTCTCAGAGGGACCCACTGAGGTCGCTCCCGAAGGCCGGAGCGACTTGTCGCAGCGACGTGCCGAGGTCGCTCCACGTCTATTTGTTTGGCCGAATTCATGTTTTCTCAAGGGCCTTTTGGTCATTTCATTATGCACGTTTTTATTTTCTAAAGCTATGTTTTAATACTCTGTAAGCCACCAGGAGGAGATTATCTTTTGGATCTATTGAGAAATACACAAAAACTCTCTTGAGAAGTTTATCTCTTGGATTTTGATTGTTATGTTCTTGTGTTCTTGTTGATTTCTTATCTATTTCTCTACATGATTAATCTGAAATCCAATATGGGTTTAAGAAGAATCATGGAGATTAGTGAGTAATCACCTTTTGAATTCATGGGTTAAGGAGATTAAGGGTGATTAGGTTAGTTCTAGGATGTTTTAGTGTAGATCATTCTTGTTCCTTGCTAGTGGAGTATTCCTAATGCATCTTCTGAGTTGGCCACTCAAAAATTGATCAATAGGCATTTCCCACCCGAAAGGTGTTTGATGAAATGCCTGAGACAATTCTCCTAGGCTTTTAGTATACTTTGCCAAAGACATTTGTTGTTAAAGGTGCTAAAATAGCTAATAGACTTATTTGTAATGATTGCTTTCATATTATTCAACCAAAAACATTTGATGTTTGAGATATGTTAGCAAATGAGCATTCATCTAGACATAGAGCTTGCTTAGAATTGTGTCTAGGCTTAAGGTAGATAGTTTGATTAATCATTTGCCATCCTTAGTTCGATACTCGATCACCCAAGGTCTAATCCCTATGCCTATGAGTTCTCTTTTCCCTTAGTCAAGAAAGTATCATTTTGTTATTGCTTTCTAGTATTAGTAGTAGTTTAAAACCCATCTAAATCATTGGTTGCACTTAGATTAAGTGAGTACTTGCATTCTCAGTGCTTTGATATCCCTCAGAACTGGTTCGACAATCACTATACTACAACATTTGTCTTAGGAGCCTTGAAAACTCCTAACATCAGACATCGAGATAATCGGCGGGATTACCGTCATTTGCCGCAACCTAAAAGAAATTTAATTAATAAATATATAAAAAAATTGTAAAAATATATAAAACTTACAAGTTGATCCTCCTTAGAGGACATACTGCAAGCATCGAGGTTGTGGACATAAACACCTAGTCCACCACGGTCGCTCAAGCGGTTCTGGGAGTTCTTCGCTGATTGCTCTTCAGTCTCCTGCTTCGACCAATGCACCTCTAAGTCTTGCCAAACCTTCGAGTTGATAAATTTCGGTTTCTTGCCCTTATGCCATAGCTGTTTCCACTCATAAATCTGATTTATGTAAATCTCCATGGCCTTTTTGTGGAACGCCTTACGGACGACTGTCGAATCCCCAGATGCCCAATTAATTTCTTGCTGAAAACATATAATAAGTAGAAATATAATAGAAAAACTAAAATCAAAAACTGAAACAAAATTAAGAGAAATATACCGCAAACTGACGAAACCACAACTCGCGATCGGCGGCTGGGACTTTGCTATAGGTCTTATAGCCAGTCTTCAGCATGGAATACATCATCTCGTTAATGCTCTTGCTAATGCCATTGTGCGACTTGTTGAACCTTCAAAAAATAACAAGATTATGTGTTATAAAATTCAATAAAAATAAATAAATAAATAAACTAACCATGTAGTGTCTCCTTCGGGTAAGGGATGGAGTATGGGAAGATGATGTCGACCGGGTTGTTGAACCAATAGTTCAACACTCATGACACCCGGCTCAGGTGGAGCAGCTGGAACTAAAGCTTGAGTTGGAGCAATAGGAACAGAATTTTGCTCCTGCGAAGATGCGGATGCATGAGAATTGCTCCCCGAATGTGATCGACCTTGTGCTCTAGGACGACGTAGCCTAACCGGAGCGGGAGCATCATCAGACCTAAGAAAGAAAATATGATTAGTTAGATAAATAATAAAATATATTTGAAATATGGTTTATATGTAAGAACATTTTTAATATATGATAACATAAATATATATATATATATATATATATATTAAAAACGTTTTTAATATATGATAACACAATAAATATATGTATTAAAAACATTTTTAAAATATTATAAATATAAAATCATTTATATATATATATATATATATATATATTAAAAACGTTTTTAAAATAAGATAGCCTAAATATATATATTAAAAAGGGTTAAATATATTTTAAAATCGTTTATATGCTGATATATATAATAAAAACGTTTGTTATACAGAAATTCAACATTAAAAAAATTGTTATGCCTTTCTAAATATATATAAATATTAAAAACGTGTTTAAGTATTTTTAAAACACACAAAAAAAATTCTAGTTAGCAATTGAACCTTTATAAATTTCATAAAACAACAAATTAACATAACAAACCACAAATTTACTTTCAAAACATATATTTTTGTGTGTTGTTGTTGAAAAAAATACCATGAATTCGGTAATGCCTTTTGCTTATTCTTCCGTAAGTAAGTTGGTGTTTGGATCCATATGAGGTTTATCACGAAAATAATTTGAAGAAGACATGATTTTTTTCGAATTTGTAGAATGAAGAGAGTGAAGAGGGTGAAGAGAGAATGAAGAGTGAATGAGGGGATCTCGTATTTATAGTAGAATGAAGAGAGTGAAGAGGGTGAAGAGAGAATGAAGAGTGAATGAGGGGATCTCGTATTTATAGAAAAAGATGCCAACACTTCCGACGGAAGGGTCGTCGGAATTCTGTCGGAAATCTGAAAAATTTAAACGGCTTTAAAACGGTCAAAAACAGGTCGTCGGAGTTCTGTCGGAATGTTTCGGATTGTTTGTCGGAAATTCGTCGGATATTCAATAATTCAAAATATTTGCAACGGTCAAAAATATTCCTCGGAAATTTATCGATAATTTCCGATGACTTACTGACGAAATCCAACTTATCGAACTAACAAAAATTCTCGTGTAACAGTTATTTATGTCCCTCGATATTCCGTCGTCTTTTTGTTGGAAATTTCCGACAAGCACGTTTTCGTCGGAATTTCGTAGGAAATACCAACGAATATCCGAAGACTATCATAATTAGCCTTTCGTCGGATTTGCGTCGGAAAACCCTCGGTATATTCCCACGATTCTTGTCTCCGTCGGATTTTGCCTAGTTTTCTTGTAGTGATGATGTTAAACAGCAGTATATTGTTCAAATTTATTTGTTACACACCTTTTTGATGAATTTTATTAAACTATTTGAAATCCAGTTAGATTTAGTTCAGGAAAATAAACAAATATTTAACAATATTTTTTTTAAATGTCAAAATTTTAACAATATTTGCTGTTGGTTTTTTATTGAGAAATACCTTAGGATAGCACTAAAATTTTTTTTTGTCACAAATATAGACTTTGAGGATCAAAATGACCAAAATATTTTATTAAAGAGGTAAATATACATTTTACCCCTAGAGGTAACTAATCCAAATCTTAGAGTTTAGAGTTAAGGAGTCGAGATTTGAGATTGAGGTTTAAAATTTTATAAAATAAAAAATAAATATTAAAAATTTAAAAATAAAAATTTTAAAAATAGTTTCAAAAAGTATTTTCGAATTACAAAAAGAAAATTTGAAAAAAAAATAAATAAAATTTTCGAAAAAAAAGTTTCAAAAAAAAGAAAATTTATAAAAAAAAGTTCGAATTTGAAAACATATAATCTAAAACTATAAAAAAAAAAATTATTTTTTATTTTTTTTATTTTTTTATTTTTTTTTATTTTTTTTTTACATATCTAGGGTATTAGTGTCATTTTACCTATTAAATGAAAAAAATTGGTCATTTTCCTTTTGGTTTATTTTTGTGACTAAAACTTGAAAATAGTCTATTTAGGAGAATTGTCCTTTTGTTATAAAAGTAATGGAAAAATCTATCTTTATTCATAACATAGATGTTCCCTATATAGGAGATTACACCGTCATAGATAAATGGAAAGATTACAAATCATAATATCTTGGTTATGAGCCATCCACAATCTGGTTCATAACACTCCCCCTTGGATGCAATAACTATTTAGAGCTTGTAATGTGTTTTATTGTTGTCTCATTAAAACCTTACTAGGAAAACCCAGTTGGGACAAAACCATGGTGAAGGAAAAAGAGTACAACACACATTACTTCCCCCTGGTTTGGAAATTACTTAAGGTCCCTTGGACCTCTCTAATTTTCTGCAATCCGTGGGTGATGAATATCTTGGGCAGAATATTCTTCGTCCTCGAATATGATAGTTAGTTCTTCTTTACCATCGACCATGCCACAATCTGATCGAACATATTGAGTCATCGACCTCAAACACACACACGAAATCTTGGATGATGTTGTTGTGATGTGCGTGTACCACCATGTGTAAAACATAACCTGTCTGAAAACAAATCAACAAAACCAAATAACCCCTCTTTGGGCTGGTTAGTATAAAATAAATCAAAATCAAAGGCTTCTTCATCGTCCTTCTTATGGACCAATCAGATCAGTGTCTAAAACAAGACTTTTGCATCGTCCATCTCAGGACTAAATAGACTTCTTTATCGTCCACCTTTGGACTGAATGGATCAGTGTCCAAAACAAGTGATCTCATGCCCATGTACTAGATAATGGGTGAGACTAGTCCATATTAAATCTCTTGAGTACCCTTTTCTGTATATACTATTTGATGCACAAGGATTTCATTGTTAATGTACTCAAGCTGTAATCCCAAACAAAACTTTGTTTCCAAGATCTTTCATCTCAAACTCTTTCTTGAGATATTCAACTGTTTGGGAAATTGTATCCAGAGGTTCCTAGGATATTCAGATCATATACTTTGATGATTATCAATATTGTTCTCGAGAACTTGATGTTCTTTCAGCTCAATACCCTCTAGTACTTTAATTATCCAGTGGACCATATAAATATGCAGTCACTACATCAATTTGCTGCAAGTCTAATTTTCTCTCTTATATAGCCAGACTTATGAGAAATCTAAAAGTAGTTGCATCCACCACATGAGAGTATGTCTCTTCATAATCTATTACTGGTCTTTGTGAGAATCCTTGTGCAACATCAGCTTTATATCTCACGATTTCTATTCCTCACAAGACCCATTTATATCCACTGGTTTTAACATCATATGGCGTCTTAATCATATGGCCAAATACGCCTTTCTTCTTTAAACTATTTAACCCCACGTTTCCATTCAATCCAATCTGTTCCACGAGTGCGCACTCTTATATTGACGTGGGTTCATGATCCTCGCTTATATTCATAAATTCAAGTGCTACCTTGTATGCAAATAAATCATCTTATGTCGACATTCCTTATTGGTTCCATTATGTTGCAGACATGATATATAATCGATTGAGATTCATTATTATCAGGACCTTTAATACTTTGCAGCTTGGCGTCCCCAGCTACATTGTTTGGTACCTGTACCTTAGAGCTGGTCGGCCTTATCTCCATGTCTGGGATGGTTTCCTTAGTAACCTCGGATTTGGATTTTGATTATCATTCTCTGCACCTTTCTTTTGTTTCCGAGGATTCTTATCTTTTGGAACCTATTGGTCTACCAAGTTTCATACGTTGTCTAGACTCTGTAGCAACTTAAATGTGTCTCTTCTTGGACATCAAATTCGTTAGTGCTTTACAAGCTGGTTTATATATGACTTAGTCATTCTTTTTCGGGTCAGCAAATGTGTCTGGCATTTGATTAGCTAGCTTTGTAAATGTATAGTCTTTGGACGTATATTTCACATTCTTTAGTCCGGGGATCTTGCCAAGACATTGATGGTTGATTCCATTCTATTTCTTTTACCATTCTTTTACCAGCTTTATTTTTTTTTCTCCTTCTGGTCTTAAAATAATCCGTGTACCTGACCTCAAATATAATCATTCATAGTTGGCTCAAAGTACTTTATTATTGTGGGAGAATCATATCCAACATATATCCCCATTCTCCTTTTGAGGTCCCATCTTAGTTCTCTGTGGTGGAGCAATTAGTTCATAGACAGCACATCCAAATGTCTTATGATGGGGTATGTCTAGCTCTTGACCCGTTAATAATTGTGATAGGGGATATCTATGCTCACTAAATGGCCTGATGCATATTAACTTAGGTGCATGTAAATTTCGTGTGGCCCAAGCTGTGAATGAGAGTTTTGACCTCATAAGTTATGGTCTATCTGTTCTTAGTATGGACATGTATCACAGAATTGTCCACACTTACCCCCATGGACATACCATAATCATTTAAACGCTTGGGACATGTATTCACGAGTATTATCTAGACATATAGTCTTTATTATGAAAAAGGGGCTCGTAGTCGTTTTACTGGTGATGGCCTAATGAGTTTTCCTTGTGTACATGCTACACACGTGAGATTCTTTGGGATAACTCTTCTTATCTTTTAATGTGTGCCTTTTGAATATCAATTTTTGCATCATGTTTGGACCAGGATGGCCAATCCGGTCGTGCCATAAAGTGTATATTTTCGCAGGCTTTTAGCCTCTATCATACTGATCTATGCATAGTCTAGGTCAGTAGAGAATGCATGTATAGTCTTTAGGACTTATTATGGCCTTGGGCGATTTTATACATATATATCTGAAGGAACTCTTTGTTTCCTTCGCCCATTGTTTCAATATGGAAACCATTCATTCTTATATCTTTAAAACTCAATAGGCTGCTCTTGCTCTTAGAGCTGGGTGAATATAAGGCATCACTGATTTCTATATGCATACCCTTAGGCAATAATATATTAGCCTAGCCATAGTCTTCTTTCAGACTGGCGATACCTGCTTTAGTACTTATATTGGCGCTTTTCAGTGTACTCATATAGAAAAATCATTCATTCATTTAATCTAAGCAGACAATGTAATAGAAATAAATTAAAGAAGATAAAAATCAGAGAAAGCATACAAGCAAAGCAATCACACAAGTTTGATGTCGAAATTAGATTATCAACTTGATTCTTTTAAGCAACCATAAGTCTCATATTCCATAAGATCATTTTGATCATGTTCGAAATTATTTTCTTCATCTTTATAGACCAATTGGGTTTCAAGATTCTTCCCTTTCAGACTCTCTTTGATAGAGGTCACAAAAATGTTTGGGAGTCCTTCATATCTTAGTCCAATGGTTCCCCATTCACATCTATGGCACACTGATTTGATCGAGCTTTGTGGTTTAAAGGATATACCACGGCCACTGCCTTGACCATGACTCAAATTGGGTTGATACCCACGGCCTCTGCCATAGTGATTCCCACGGCCAAATGTGTTATAGTGGCCATGGCCACATCCTTTCCACCCTCCACGGCTATGACCGTGTGGTCTATCATTCTGGAAGTGGTTACCTTTTTTTTCTTCTGCGGCCTTATGGGTATAAGGTAATGGGGTTAATCCAGGAGGTCTCAATTCACTGTTTCTCATCAGTAATCCATTATTTTGCCCAGCTAGTAATAGACTCATCCACGGACTTATAGTCCTGGATTCTGGGATTCCTCCAATCAAATAGGACCTTTGGTAATAACACCGTTCTTTGGTGATCATTTCTCGATTTTTTTAACTCTGTCCAAAGGTCTAGAGGATTCTCTATAGTCAGATACTGATTTTTGAGACTCTTAATAAGATGATGGCTAATAATTAATATTGCACTGTATCAATCTTTCTCATTTGGCATTATCGCCTTTTGTGATTCATTCACCAAGTCCTTTGACTTTAGGATAAACTCAGTATCCAGTGCTCATTTCAAATAATTATCTCCTGAGAGATTTAGGGCAGCAAAATCCAAGTTGATTTTCGATATCTCAAATCATATATCAATCAATTTTAGATCTCATAAAATATTTAAAATACGGTCATAAACAAGACATGCTATCAAGTCAATACATTTCTAATAAGCAAACAAGCCACACGGCCAAAGGTGATATAATGCAATAAGGCCACACAGCCAAAGTGATATGATGCACTCATTCTTAGCAATTGGATTCTATATGTGCAAGGGTAATATTAAAACATTCAATCAAGGTTTAGCAATTAATCAATTATTTTCAGGTATGAGATTTAGCTAGACTAACAATCAGATTCAATTAGGTTTTATCAAGACTAGCAGTTGGATCAATAATCAAAATAATCAAACGGATTCAAGCATTACACAATTTAGGGTTTCGATCCAAAATAGGGTTTCAATCATGAAAAACCAAAAGAATTAGTTTCAAGGCTGATTCTATCAATTTTATTAATCAGTTTCAAAGCTGATATTTATCAGTTTCAAAGCTGATATTAGCAAGATAGAATCAAGCAATCTGATTTTAGGAATACACAAATTAGGGTTTAGGGTTTCAAATTGAAATTAGGGTTTTATCAATCAATCAGCTTCTAGCAAATAATCTTAAACCTCAGAACAGTTGATTATATCATGAAACTATCAACCTAGTATAATATGAAACCTCAAAACATTCAATTCGGATTATGCAATACATGGATTCTATTTTAGGGTTTATCAATTCGAATTAGGGTTTATATTATAACAGATTCTAACATGCAATATTAAACCTCAAATCATTCAATCAGGTTATAAAAACTATCAATCCTAACTCACACGGATTTAAACCTCAAAGAAACATTCAATCAATCAAATAAAACAATCCATGCACACGTAATTTAGGGTTTACAGATTTTAGGGTTTCACTTTGAACATTAGTTCATTCGATTATGGGTTCTTAGAGTTTAGGTATACCTTAAACCTTTGATGGGTTGAATGGACCACCAAGAGAATGAGCTTACGTGGACTGGTACAAACTGGAACCTTACGCGGACTGGTCCAAACTGTTTCCTTGCAGTCCGCGAGTTAGCTTAGGTTGAGCTGATCAGGATTGTTGGTACGCGAGCTGGTACTTGCAGTCAAAGAACTCGTAGATCTGGAACAGTTTGATCACGGACTGGAACAGGCTGATCGTTCAGTCTGGAATAGTTGAGGTGTACTGAAACTTGCAGAGATCAGTCCACAGATCGATCTTGTTGAGATCAGTGATCGAATACAGATCAGGGTCATGATCAAAGAGAGGTGATCGATAGAGATTAGGTTTTAGCAATAGAGAGAGATTTAGGGTTTATGGTCGATATTTTTAGCTTAGGGTTTTAGAGACCAATCGTGCTGATAACGTGTTATAAAAATAATGGAAAAGTTTATCTTTATTCATAACATAGAGGTTCCTTATATAGGAGATTACACCGTCGTAGATAAATGGAAAGATTACAAATCATAATCTCTTGGTTATGAGTCATCCACAATCTGGTTTATAACAATTTTTTATTTATCTATGGGTCGTCGCTTTATTTATATGGTGTTAAAAGCCGTAGACTGTTGGCAAGAAGTAAATAACTCAAGCATGTATAACTCCTCTCGTTCATAATGGTTGATAAATATATCGTTCATGTAAATGATATTTGGTTAGTCTACAGAACTAATATTTTTTTTCCTTACAACGGAATCGCACGGTAAGAGGAGCTTTTGTTTTTCGTCGACTTTTACAAAAGAATTCTAAGACCGATATTCGTGCGGTCCTGCATGCTAACTGCAATTACATGAATATCTTGGAGCACAAGAATCACTATTTTACCTCACGCAAACAAAATAAATACTCTATTTATTGATAGCACAAGTATTATCTCAAGTAATTAATACTCCTTCGGTTCCAAAAAGGAGGATTTCCTGAAGTTATTTTTTGTTCCAAAATAATAGATTTTCTAGAATTTTAAGGTACTTTTAGTAGTTAATGTTGATAAATTGTATGTTTTTAAGAAAAATTAATTGAAAATATTTGAATTAATTAAATACTATTGGTCAATTATTATTGGAAAATTTACAGTAAAATAAATAATAAATTTAATTGTAAATATTTATTATTTTTTTAATATGCATGAATACTCTATAAAATCTTTCTTTTATGAATAGAGGGAGTAACAAACAGCATGAAAAAAACAAGCAAAGACTTAAACATAACATCGGGAAAATAAAAACTTACAACATTAGAAAACTGATACAAACATTATAAACCCTTGGATCGATCTTTGGTTTATATAGAAAAAACGTTTTTAATATCAAGGGTGAGGTAGAACGCCACCGCAATCGCTTCCACCGCCTATTCCTCCCAAACCACCGACTCCGCCTACACCGCCGAGTCCACCTACACCGCCGAGTCCACCTACGCCACCGAGACCTGAACCACCACCTATTCCACCACCGAGACCCGAACCACCCCCTAGACCACCAACACCACCGAGACCACCTACACCACCTCCAAGACCACCAATTCCGCCGCCTACTCCACCTACAGGTAGAACTCCGGCGACACCACCAACTCCACCGGCTACACCACCAAGACCTGTTCCAACACCACCAACTCCAGCAGCTCCACCGACGCCAGCAAACGCAACAAAGTTCTTTTGGTCCTCAAGACCAGCTCCGACATTCTTGGCCGGTGCCGGTCTTGTGGCGGTGACGGACTGAGCCACCGTGAGAGCAACGAGGAACACGGCTAAACACTTAATTGCCATCTCTTGTTACTCTTTATGTAAACCAACTTTGTTGTGTCTTTTTGCTAAGTAGAGAGAGTAGTGAAGAGTGCATAAGACATTGGGAGGCTTATATAGGAGAATGAATGGTTAAAATTAGGGTTATAAAGACAGATGGAGATAAGTTGTAATTTGTAAATGAATGTTGGACTATCTCATATCTTATTTGTTGGATGCAGAATCATCCACGTAAACAGTTACTTTTACTGCTCTATTGTATGCAGTTAGAATTAGGGTTATCAATTATAAAGTGACAAATTGAGCAGATAAGTTATAAAATTTCGTATTGATTCTCTTTTTTTTTTAACAATGAATAATTCCATTCAAAGTAAAAGGCGAAAAGAGGAGCGAAAGAACAACGTAACAGTTACTTTTTTTCGTATTGATTTTCTTAGTGTCAACATCTAGGGCTAAGTGATATTAAACCAATTTTCTCGTTTTAATAGTCTTTCTTTGCGCTCTTGGGATTTTACCACCAGAGTTTTTATCGTTTAACTCGTATATGTTTCTATATATTAATATATATTAGAGATACGAACGTATTTTTGCGTCGTTAACGTACGCAGATTAGATTTGACACCAAAGTTTTATAATCATGAGTCTCATATAAGGAACGATTGATGTGTATCCAAAACTCTGCCCTCTAGTTCAGATGTAGATATATTATATATACTTATGAAACTGATATTCATTCCAAATATGTAGATATAAAAGCGAAAATGTAATGTAAATAGTATATTACATAATACTATATACAATACAAGTGCAATAAATGGGAGCATGCAGAGCATGTGGCTGCATCCAAAGCCCCAAGTAAATAGAGCATGTAAATACATGAATAGACAAGGTTGGAAGATTAACAAAATTAAAAAGTAATATTTAGAAACAATCTTTTTCATATTTTAAGCACACGGACTTGGATTTAGGATATGGTCAAAATCTTTTTGAAGGAGTTGAGATACATCTGAGTAATAATTCATAACTGAACTATACAACACCCAAAACAAGTGGAATATAAATGGTCACTGAAAATGTAGATGATCACGAGATTTCGATAAGTAACAATATTATTCTATCCAACGCATCATAATGCATCTGCAACATTAAGAATGACAGCGTGAATCCAGTTAAAATAGTTGTTCGCTGGACAGCGTTGGACCTTACTTATAGACTTATAGTTCAATTATTTCACCTCCTTTAATGCTCTTTTCTCCTCTTACCAAAAGAGTTTCATTACAATAGCAGTGTCTCTCTTCTCTTGGGATTATTAGCTCATAAAGTATACAAAAAAAAACTTGATGAATGAGCTTAATACATTTAAATATATGTATATATCAAAATAATAATTGATTTAAGATACAGAATATTACACACAAACTTAATTTTAATTTCCTATTTTCTAATACTATATATTTAAAGTTATAAATATACTTTTTTGAAACAGGTTATAAATTTACTGTTATATTTTATATTTTGAAAAGTTTTGAACATGATAGTGTTTATATATGTGAAACTGGTCATTTTATTAATGTTATTTTCACAAGTAGATCCATGAAAACATTTCAAAATATCGTGGTGGTTGAACTCATTAAACATGACTCGAATTTTATGAATATTGTTTTCACAGTTAGATAAATCATTTTCATATTGCACCTATGTAGAGTGTCAAAGCTAAACATCAATAGCCCAAACTGAATGAAATTCCAAGATTACAAGCACTGAAAACATTACAAGTCTTACGACTAACCATATAAGTTTTTGGCAATTGATGGCCCATGGACCTCAATTTTCGTTGGGCTGGGCCTGTTTATTGTATAAGCTAATACGGCCTTGTTTATTAGTAGAGGTTTGGTTGCTTATGACAAAAATGGCTAAGCAAACAAGTTAGACATAGAATCCAGTCACGTTACAAATGTACTTAACGCCTGATCTGTCTTTATCAAAGGAAAGATAATACTTTTATCAAAAACCAGATCTTTATCCGACTCAGACCATGTTTATCCATTTGGGTTTAAGAACCTTGACACTTTTTTTCTCTCCGTTACAAGTATCTTATTTTGGAATTCTTATTAAAAATTTTTTTATAATTTTTTATTTTATTTCAGAAAACATAATAAAAGAAATCATTTTCAACATAATAGATTTTTAAAATCAAAACATGAAATAAAGATTTGTAAACTAAACGAGAATTATTTGAAAGAAGCATCCGAGCTCAATTGTTGTCTTCATCACGTCCAAATTTAAACTATACATGTTCAACTAAATCATCTTTCAGTTGTTGATGCATCTGTCGATCATGAATTCTAGTTCGAACACCTATCATATTGGCGATATTTGTAGAGATATCTGTAAAATACGTGAGATCCACATGTGAATTTCCGTGGTCTTCTCCCTGTTGGAACTCCGAGACATCAAATCAAATTGAGTGTATCCATCTCGTTCGTCTTCTACTATTATATTATGGAGTATGATAGCATTATCTTTTCAATTTTAACTTTATTCCAAAAAAATATTGAATTTTTAACAACGGCTAAGCGAGCTCGCACAGGACTCTAAAACTGAGCAAATAAAACTGCTTTCACGCACCGAACTCTAGTAGTTTTTCATTTCCACAAAGCTCATCAAACTTTTCTGGGTGAAAAAAACAAAACTACTTGGGTTGTTGCTGTTGTTAAGCTATGGCTAAGAAGATTGGAGTGACGATGGAAGTGGGGAACGATGGCGTCGCTGTGATCACCATTTCGAATCCTCCTGTTAACTCTTTAGCAAGTCAAAGTAAAAAAGCTCGATACTTTGGAATGATTTGACGATCTTTTATCTTAAAGTTGCTTTCTTTTTGTGCTGATCTTTGATTTTGTGGGATTCTTAAGTTATTTCTGGGTTGAAGGAGAAGTTCCAAGAGGCTAATCAGAGAAGTGATGTTAAAGCCATCGTGTTGACCGGTAAAGAAAAATGAAAATTTAGTTTCTTTTGAAGGGTTGTGTAGCGTTAATCTCTAATAGTCTTCTGTGTTCTTTCTTTAAGCTAGAGATTGAAAGTTTTGAACTTTCGTGTCTCAGGGAACGGTGGAAGATTTTCGGGTGGTTTCGACATCAATGTCTTCCAGCAAGTTCATAAGACTGGTAAGAAAGTTTATTTCTTTTGTGTGTCTGTGTTTTGACAAAATATGGTTTCTTGTCAGGTGATATATCGCTTATGCCTGAAGTATCCGTTGATCTTGTGTGCAACCTGATGGAAGGTATTAATTAACTTTGGTTTAGGTTGATATGCTTCTCAATAAGATAGTCTGACACTATTGCACGTTGTGATGTTTGATACTGTTTTTTTTTTTTTTTTTTTGTTATTAAAGACTCTAGGAAGCCGCTTGTTGCAGCAGTTGAAGGACTCGCTCTTGGTGGTGGTTTAGAACTGGCAATGGTTGGGACTTTTCAATTTTATTTTCCCTTTGTGCTTTAAAAAGTTTATATTTCTGTTGCTTGTGTTGATTGTTCTGTCATTCAATATTCTTTAGGCTTGTCATGCTCGAGTGGCTGCTCCAAAAGCTCAACTAGGCTTACCAGAGTTGACACTTGGGATTATTCCTGGTTTTGGAGGTATAGATTTGTTTGATCTTCTTTCAATAGTACTTGGTAACTAATCAAAGCTAATTGTGTTTATGAAGGAACCCAACGTCTTCCTAGATTAGTAGGCCTTGAGAAAGGAGCTAATATGATACTGGTAAGGAATAAGGATGTCGTTTTCTGCAGTTACCAACAGTTTTCATTACATCTGGTTTGGTTTACTGAGAATTTTGTTAACTTTTGTAGCTTTCAAAGTCGATATCCTCAGAGGAGGGGTATAAACTTGGTCTTATTGACGCTTTGGTACCGCCTGGAGATTTGTTGACCACGTCCAGAAACTGGGCTCTAGACATTGCAGCTGGACGTAAACCCTTTTTGCGGTCACTGCACAGGACAGACAAAATTGGTTCTTTATCTGAAGCTCGCGCTATATTGAGGAATGCAAGACAACTAGCCAAGAGGATAGCCCCAAATATGCCTCAGCACCATGCCTGCATTGAGGTGATTGAAGATGGAATCATCCATGGAGGATATAGTGGGGTTCTCAAGGTAAGCTTTTCTTTAGGATTCAACGTTTACTGTATTTATCATTTATTTGAATTTCTTTACATTGATCACTGTGCAGGAAGCAGAAAGTTTCAAGCAATTAGTACTCTCAGACACTGCAAAGGCTCTTGTTCATGTTTTCTTTGCACAGCGTGCAACATCAAAGGTGAGATTAATGACACTGTGTTCGTATCTCCTAGTAGTTCTAGTTTCCACATTCAACCTTCATCGTTAGCTTCTTTTAAAACACTTTTTCAGGTGCCTAAGGTAACTGACGTTGGATTGAAACCGAGACCGATGAAAAAAGTTGCAGTGATTGGTGGAGGTCTGATGGGTTCTGGCATCGCTACTGCTCTGCTTCTAAGCAATATAAGAGTCTTGCTCAAAGAAATAAACTCAGAATACCTTCTCAAGGGAATAAAATCAGTTGAAGGTTCTTATCTCTATCCAGAACATATCCAATTGCTACTTACTAGAAGTATCTATCTTGGTCTTAATAGATGAAATGAAGTGAGTTTTTTTCTTGTGACAGCAAATCTCAAAGGCTTGGTTTCTAGGGGAAAACTGACACAAGATAAAGCAGGCAAGGCCTTCTCTTTGCTCAAGGGAGTACTCGATTACACAGAGTTCAAAGACGTGGACATGGTCATAGAGGTCTGCTTTCACCCCCTCCCCCCCCCCTACTGTTATCTCTCCTTCTCTTTGGTTTCAAGTATATCCAAAATCTAGCTAGTTCTAAGAGAGGGTCAACTAGTGTATAGATGTTTCCTCTGACTATAAGGCGTTGCTCCTCGTACCTTTTTTGCAGGCAGTGATTGAAAACATTCAGTTGAAACAAAAGATATTCAAAGAAATCGAAGAGGTCTGTCCACCACATTGCATATTGGCTAGCAACACATCTACTATCGACCTCAACGTAATTGGGGAGAAAACTAACTCAAAAGATCGCATTGTTGGCGCACATTTCTTCAGGTCATTCTACATTTTCAAATGTCAAGAAGATTTTATATCATTTTTGAATGTTATAATGTAAGTTTTGTCTTTCTATAGCCCGGCACATCTGATGACCCTTCTGGAGATAGTTCGTACAGAGAATACTTCTGCGCAGGTGATTCTTGATCTCATGGCGCTTGGAAAGGCCATAAAGAAAGTCCCCGTGGTGGTTGGGAACTGCATAGGCTTTGCAGTGAATAGGACATTCTTTCCGTATTCACAAGCTGCACACATGTTGGTCAACCTAGGTGTTGATTTGTTCAGAGTCGACAGTGTTATTACCTCTTTCGGCTTGCCATTAGGCCCTTTCCAGTACATCTCTCCTCCTTGTCTCGTTGTGTTGCTGTATGACTATATCAGCAACTGATTTAACTTCTCAGGCTAGGTGATTTGGCTGGACACGGGATTGGCATAGCAGTTAAGGATATATATGCCAAGGCTTATGGTGACCGAATGTTCAGTTCTCCATTGACAGAGCTTCTGCTTAAGAGCGGGAGAAACGGTATGTCATAGATCTTGGCCTTTGCTGATTTCTCATCTGCTCATTTATAAAAATATGGTGCTTTCAGGGAAGATCAACGGGAGAGGATACTATATTTACGAGAAGGGAAGCAAACCAAAACCTGATTCATCAGTGCTTTCTGTTGTTGAGGAATCAAGGAAACTTACCAATATCATGCCCGGTGGGAAAGTGAGGAAGCCTTGTCCTTCTTAAATTTATGCACATTTGGGTCCATTTTTTAATATAAAGTATCCTTGTCCTTGTTCTGCAGCCTATATCAGTAACTGATAAAGAGATTGTTGAGATGATCTTGTTCCCTGTGGTTAACGAGGCGTGCCGTGTACTTGATGAAGGAGTTGTGATCCGAGCCTCAGACTTGGACGTTGCTTCTGTCCTTGGAATGAGTTTTCCTTCTTACCGGTGAGGATTATAAATTCATCTTGTTTGTCATTTGCTAACAAGTCAGAGACTATATCAACAAGCTTTTTTCCGTTCCAAAGGTAAACATTTTGTATCTTCCTTGTTGCAGTGGGGGACTTCTCTTCTGGGCAGACACGGTTGGACCTAAGTACATATATGAAAGGCTGAAGAGACTGTCAGAGACTTATGGTGGCTTTTTCAAACCATCAAGGTATCTGGAGGAAAGGGCAACGAAAGGAATGCTTTTGGTAAAGTCTCTCAACTTTTCTTTTCAATTTGTGATGTGGCAAGAGAACACAGTTTTCAACCATGTTTATAGACAAATCTACTGATGATATGAGAATAAAAGTTTAAGGTGAATGATTAAATGGTTTCATCTGCTGAAATCACCGGTTAACATTGGACCTTGGATTCAATTGCCAATCATATTTAGAGAGAGATAAACAATATCTTGAGACTAAGCCATTAGGTTGTAGGATTGTTTTTGTAGTGTGGCTAGAACAAAGAATGTAGACGCTTACTTATAGCTATGAAATAAATGTATCCAAGCTTATGAATGCATCAGTTTATTCATTTTCCTGTCTTTTGCATAGTAATTTTTAGTGAAATCTATGTTTTTTTTTCTGGCTGCAGAGTGAACCTAAATCGTCGAGGTCTCGACTGTGAGTGCACAAAAAAAGAGAGTTTAAGAAGAAAGCAGCAAAAGATGGGTTGGAACATGTTTAAGCAGGAGAGGCTGAAAGTGTTAAGTCACTAAATGAGAATAAATCAGTCTCTTATTTCAAAGAATTTCCTTTTAAACAGTAAATTTTTTTGTTATGTTCTTAATAAAAATGTTTGTAATGACTGACATCGTTCTCAGATATGGTTACTTGTTCTGGTCATAGAAAATATTGACACATTTACATCTTTTGTAAAATTAGGGATTTATTATTTATTACTCTATGTTAATCTCAAATTCTACAGCAGAAGAAGCAACAAAGAACACAACATACTAACTAGTAATATAAAACTCTGTGTAGTAAAGAAACAAAGCTCTGCAGAATCTACACCAGCCTGGGGCTTTGGAGAGTAGACTTGAGAAGAAAAGGAAGAGAAAAGAAAGAGCGAAAACTTAAGTCTATTACTCTCTAATTCACCTGCCAATGTGGCGGTGGTGAGGCGGATTTCACCATGTTGTTTATGTTCTCTCTGGTAAACTTATTGTTGTCCTACGTAGAGTACACTTTATTTGACTCAGAGGTCTTTATTCTCCTCTGGAGCTGGAGGTTTATGAGGATGATGAGTGCTTGTTGTGGTCGTCGGCTGCAACAGCTGTGGTTTGTTGAGTGTAGGTTGAGTAGTGGTTAGTGAAGCTCCATTTACAACTGGTGGTCTTTGCTGAATCCCATTCTCGGTTTTCACAGTCACCGTTGGAGCTGTTGAGGGTGACTGTATATGACTTCTAGCTAAATATGAACACTTTGATTCTGCAAAACCAACAAACTTAACTAACTTTAGAGAAGAGAGCTTCTTCTATAAGTTGTGGTGTGAAGCACGAGAAACTTCGCTGTACCTTTGAAATCTGCGTAAGAGATAAGTCGAGTAAGGCAATCTCTGAACTTGGTTAACACCAGTCTCTCCTTCTCTGCGTAAGTCTCTGACTGCCCCTGTGGGTTTGTTCCGCAGCCACCAGTGTCCACTGAACCACTAGGTTCAGCTGCTGCTACCATGAAGAGACTGTCTTGTTCATCACACATCAAAGCCAAAGTTGCTGGAGACAGCGGCCTTCCGTTAGAACCATCAGCTTGATTTCCATCAGTTGCAATCATCTCGACATCACTGGCATCTTTATTGCCTTGTGAGTTACAAGAAGCTAAAGATGTTTCTGTTTGATCTTCAACCCGTTTCTCTGTTTCATTTCTTCTATCTAAGAAACATTCAAAGGAAGATCAATGAATAACTCACACAGAGCTAAAACATCAGCAATACAGAGCTTTTCACTCAAAGTTTAACCTGTTGATGTCTTTGCTGCTTCTCCAGCTACAGCGACCAAAACTGAGCAAAGTGCGTTCACATCCTGCGGTTGGATTATCTCTGCTAAGAGAGACCTTCAAAAAATACAACATATAAATCAGTTTTACGCAGCTCTTTGGATCAACTATATAACTTGTGAAGACCAGAAACTTCACCTATATACAAACTTTGATGGAGCTGATGAATTGCCACTAGCCCTAGCAACATTTGCCGGAGATGTACCTGAGGTTGATCCACTAGTTCTTCCATTACTTGCCTAAATACCGTTAACAAGATTTTCAATTCACCAAGCAGTGGATACCAAAATGCATCTAAGACTAATTGGGAAGTTATGAACCTGTTGAAACTGGCCAAGTCTATGCATAGACGAATCATTGGTCGCTTGGTTGAAAGAAATATCTTGACCTTTCCTTCTCTTAGGTGCTGGGAAAGGAGCAAAGCCGGAGGAACCAACAGCTCCAGTAATGGCTGCATTTGCTGCTTGTTGGAGATAAGCCATGTTGCTGGCATGTTCACCATGAAACAAAGCTTGTCTCTCTTCACTTCCGTCAAAGTTTTTGCAACCTAAGCATCTGCAGTTCTCCGAACAAAGAACGTTCGCTTGAAAACACTCGCAGTACTTCTTAAGGCATCCTGATTTCTTGCAGTGGCATCCTTTGTTATGTTTCCCTAACAACACAGCTTCACCAATCTCTTCCTGCAAAAAAGACAAATCTCAACAGGTTTAAGTCTTCTAACAACTGAAAAATGTAATTGTTTTTTTAATCAGCAACGTTGAGTAAGCCTTAAACAGCTTGAGTACCCTTTTGTCCCTTGCACCATGTGGACTGCTAGCGATTTTGGGTCTGAATGCATTTGGATTCCGGTCCAGAGTTGCTTCGACAGCATCGCGTCTTGCGGGTTCGTTATCAGCATTGTTGAAACAGTTGACACAGTTACAACCATCACAGTATGTTCCCGACGCAAAGCACTCACAATACCTGATGCATCAGAGTCAAAGATTGTGGAGGTGTAAAACTAAAGCCGAATCAGAAACTGTTAATGCACAAATCCACAACTAACAACAGCAAAAAAAGAGTTGATTATCTAAACGTTCCAAGAAATGCAGCTGCAAAAGGACACTATATGCAATAGTTTGTGTAGTCTAAATAATCATACTTAACATGTTTAAGAAGCAATAAACCATATACATAAACTACAACATAACAAAGATTTGATAAATGCCAAACCCTTAAACATGAATGGGAAAGACTTATTACAATTTCAAGCAGCGTGAGAGTTTGCAGTTGCAGTGCTTCTTCTTTTGAGGGGTTCCATCTCTACCTTCCACTATAGGCGGCCTTGCTCTAGATTCTGGAGATTCCGGCTGCTTTCTGCTCAAAAAAGAAATATTTGAAAAATTCAAAAACTTTTGTGGTACTATTAAGAGTTCTAAGAAAGATTCAATTAAACTCGTTTCACCAATTACTTCAAAAGGTTGAAAAGATTTAAACCATTTTTCACCAAAAAGTTTGAGTTTTTCTTCACAAAAAAAAAAGTCAACACTTATCGAAGCAATTGAAAAAAAAACTTACGGAAGGCTGATTGGCGCGTTAAGGATTTGTGACTGTGACGTCACCACTGGTAACGTCGGTCGTGCCACCGGATGAAGCCGCGACGGCGTTGTTGTTACCGGCGAAGTAACAGAGGGAGTGACGACGGTATGAGACTCTGAATGCTCATCGGAACCGCCAGTGAAGTCGAGTTGCGTTGCTGGCTTCTTCGCCGGGAAACAAGACTCATCAGATACACCGTCCTTTTTTGGCGGGAAATCTCCTCCTCCGCCGCCGCCCTCACCCATCTGAAAATTTTCAAATCTTAAAACTTTCCAAGGAACCCAGAAAAGAATTTCCTTTTCTATTTTCCCCCGACCGAGAAGTTATCACAAATTAGCTCAAAGAGAAAAAACCCAGATCCGTATCCCGCGACAGAGCGCGAAAAAAAAAAAGAGAAAAAGAACAGATTCGGCGGCTGTTAAGAGCTCAGACGAGACTTTGAATTTTGATAAAGGGATAAGCTTTGAAAGAGAGAGGGATGGGAGAAATTAGGGTTCTATTGGGATTTAGCTCACGAAACAAAGACGATGGCGAAAAGGAATTAAAGGTGAACACTTTCGGTTTTTGCTCATCTTCTTCTTCTTCCACAGCATCTCTCTAACATGTTTTTTTGAAATTTTAATTTTTCTGGATTATATTCGACGGCTCGATTTCCGTTATTTTCTGATCGTACGGATCTTGTTAAATATAACAATCTAACGGTTTGAATTCATATAAGCTTTAGGTTTTGCTTCCCTTTCTACCGTCCGATTAAATATCCAAAAAGCCCCATATATTTATAAAACTATGAGAACATATAAAAATAAAACGTCGCCTGAGAGATTCGAACTCTCGCGGGGAAACCCCATGTACTTAGCAGGCACACGCCTTAACCACTCGGCCAAAGCGACTTGACGTTATAGTATAGTTCGATCGTAAATATTTTAAACGCAAGTTTCTTTTTCGGAGCAGTAGAACCACTATAATAAATTAATAACATTAGGATTTTGAAATTTTATTAATTTATAGAGTTATTAATTTATAGAAGTTTCTTTATTTAGATTTCTTATTTTAAGATATATTTATTCTAAAATAAAAAAATAATTTTTGATTTTAGTGCATAGACATTAATCGTTATTTGCTGAAAAAAATCATTAATTGTTATTTTTGAGATTTGACATTTATATTAATTATATTATATTATATTATGTATATAATATATATTGTATAGAACCTTAGTGTGGTTTAAGATATAATACTACTAAATCTCATCAAAAATATATTAAGTGTTAAGAAAATATAAAGATAATTCTATTGTGAATATAATAAGGGCAAATCTCCAAAATAGCACATTTCTAAGTTTATGTCACAAAAATAGACCTCAAAAACTAAAATGACCAAAAGAGCATTTTATGTTTTGAATTTTTTTTTTATTTTTCAAAATTCGAAATCTTATCCTAAAACCCCCACTCCCCAACTCTAAACCCTAAACCCTAAACCCCACCCCTTAACTCTAAACCGTAAACTCCACCCCTAAACTCTAAACCTTAAACTCTAAACTCTAAACCCTAAACTCTAAACCCTAAACCCTAAATCATAAATTTCATCCTTTAACTCTAAACCCTAATGTCTAAATTAATTTACCATTGGAGTTTAAATGTATATTTATCTCTTTTGATAAAACATTAAATGCTATTTTGGTCATTTTTATTCTTAGAAGCTATATATGTAACAAAAACTTTTTTAGTGCTATCCTAGTCATTTTCTCATATAATAATAAGTTTTTGTTAATGTAAGATAATCAAGCTACACCAACTAGAACACACAGTAGCACATGAACAATTCTTTCCAAGAAATACGACTAGATTAATTCTTTTAAAAGCTCATACAAGTTCTTCTTAAAAGCAATTCTTCAAGCAAGCTCAAGACAAACCTTGACTTGTTGACTGGCATCTCTTGTTCACAGACTTGAAGCAGTATATGAACCACTCAAACTCTTAACCCCTACACGCTTTGCTTCTCCTTATTCGGACTTGTAAACCTTGCTATTGCTAAAAGCTCTCTCTGTGTGTTAACTGGCCACGCAATGCTAAGACTCCTCTTTATACTTTTAGAGGAAAACCCTAGATGTAAAATCTATCTAATGGAAACTTTCCATATATGCTTCTTCAGCGAATAAGCCAATCTTCTTTTTTCTCTAAGCTCGATTGCTTCTTCTTCAATACTTCATTTGTACTGACTTCTTTAGTAAATCTTTCTTTAATGCTCTTTAACCGACTCGAACAACTCTTGTATCTTCGTCTGATGTCGTAGTTCATGTCGTGTTTCATGAACTACTACAGCTCCGTCTTGACCATACATCTTCAATCTCCCCTTTTTTAATCCCCGTGTCTCACAAGTACCTGAGATGAAGTAACATACAATACACAAGAACAAGAAACAACCAAGGACAAACTCACAAATCTCAAAGCAACCAAAAGCATACTTATATTATCCTAATAATTGAGTTCAAGTATTTAATACATCTTAACAAAGACAGCACACATAAATACTCCCTCATAAACCATGATTAGTCTGAACAATAGGATAAAAACGATTGCAGCAAGTACATAGAACGATAAATAAAAAACAGTTGCTCCCCCACAAACTTAGCCCTTCTTCATCTTAATCCCCATCTTCTCCCCCTGCTTGAGAGCGCATGGGTTAAAAACACACATATAAGAACTTGTCCCAATTACAGAGATAGTTGCTAACCTGCAACAGAGCGACTCAGATCTTGAACAATGTCAGTCAGTGCTTGAAGAGCTCGGGTCGTTTGCTGTAGTACGGCTTGGAGATCTTCATGAGTGAGTAAGCCCTGAGGTATGGAGACAGAGCCAAGGTCATGTACAATGAAACGTCTCGGTCCAGTCCTGTTGCTTGAAGCTGGAGCTATTGAGGGTGATGGCACAGGAGGAGGCATGCGAGTCGATCGAGATGACAGTTTTCCTTCTCCTACCTCTTTCGCCTTACTCTTTGCCTTGGCTACACGTTGTTCATATATCTCACCAAATCGCTTGTCTTTCGTGTAGGCCACTGGGCTTGAGCTTTCTCACCCGAAAGAAGAGAAACGTGATGTTGTTTTTGGAAAATGCTCATGATCAGGCGAGGAAAGATCAACCACCGAGAGTCATTCTTCTGAACCACACCAAGATTGATGACTTGCTTGAAGATTAATCTTCCCATATCAACGCGGATTCCCCGAGACATCTTGTAGACTAAGCGTGCTCTGTCAATGGAGACATGAGTCTTGTGCGTAGACGGAATCCAGTTGTGCGCAGCAATGATCATAAGAGCGCCATACCGAGGAGAGAGATCAGCAGTAGTCAGATTTTCCCATTCCTTTCGAGTTTCTTCAGTGAGAAACTCAGCCAGCTCAGACTTCGAGATGCCATCAAGAGCAGTCTCTTCATCGACTTCATCTTCATCTAGGGGTTCAAGTTTCAGAACCTCATTAATCATTGTCGGCGAGAAGCGATAAAGCTGACCACGAACCCGCACCTCAACTTCCTCTACATCTGCTTCAACCTTTGTGACAGGAAGACTAGCATAGAACTCGGCACTGACTGGTTCAACAAAGTTGCCGAGCGATGAAACGGTTGTTCCCGTAGAACCCTTTTGCGATGATCTTCACATAGACCCACTGATCCTTCTCTTTCATGTCCACCAAACGTTCAACAATGATGCTCCAACGAAGAAACTGCTCTACCCTCTTTTTAACTGGTGAGTTTTCACCAACAGTACCTCTCTCAGGAGCTTTTCTGGATCGTACACGACTGGAGACTGAAGTGTTCAGAGGGATGACTTGAGAACCTGAAGCAGCATTCAAGGCTCCTGATTTGCACGTCTTTCGGCGCTTAGAGCTGCCTAATCCCAATCTCTTCATAACTCTCTTCTTTCTTTCTTGCTTCTCAGAGATTTCGGTAGAGGATGACCCAAGAGATACTACCCCTGCATTCTGAGCATCTTCGTGTGTCTTCTCAACTTGCTCAGGGTTATCCGGACTCTGTTCTTTTGCCTCTTCAACAGATCCTTCTTTTTCTTCATGAGAGAGGAGCAAAATAGAATCAGTTACCGGATCTTGGAGATTCAGATGGCACGGTTTCGATTGGAGCAGACAGAGGCTTTGGCGACGCTGGGTCAGATGATGTCGCAGTGACCTTGTCGATCTGAACTTCTTCGTGAACAGAGGATGTGTGTTGATCATTGCTTTCCTCCGACAGTTCCTTCTCACGCACAGTGTTAAATTTGTCTAGTTCCTCCGTGATCTCTGGAAACAAGGCCGTCGACAACAGATCTTTCCTCGGAGGAGTTGCCTCAGATCCTTCGTTAGTGAGATGAGGCCTTGATGATTCACCCTCTGCATGAGTCCACGAAGTCACTACAATGTCGCGTTTAGCCATGTTCTTCGTTCTTACCATCAACTGGGAGAATCTTTGTTTTTCGATTGAGAACAACAGAGAATATGCGGAGCGGTTTTTGGATTTAAACAGTAACCATTTAGGGCTTCTGACTCACAACTTCCCTTAAGAGGGAAACTCAACCAACTATTCCGAAATTGCAACTCTGGTCCCTCCCTTTTTGCCTTTTCACTGTTTTGACCTGCACTTTTAATTTATCTCATCCAAGCTCAATGTCATGCAAGCACATTCGTGAATCAATAGCGTATCATAAGACTCTCAGAATAGTAATCAAACACAAGTTACGACTCACAATTGGCCAATTTATGGCTGCTGGCTTATAGATTACATATTCATTTTTTCTACCTTTTAAGATGCGTGCTGCAAGACTTGGCTCAGCACTTGATTCAGGTTGCACATATCACTCTTGGAGATTGGACGATCTGGTGCACCTGATTGTCTTTTTATGGCTACCTTTCACATTGTTGTGCCTTTATCAATCCTGTGGGTTTTCAACCTTTATATGCGTGCTGTAAAACCCTTGTTGTTTCCCCCTTTTATCTTTTTTTCTTTTTTTTTAGCATCTTTCTGAAACATTGCTGGCTCTTTTGAGACGAGGGAAGGGCCACAGATTGACGCGAAACCTGTACCTCACAGTATTGACAGCACAACAAGCAGCTCTTTTCCACAGCGTTCTCAGGTCCAAACATAATCTGAATTATACGTACATCCTGAGTCAGTGCCTGCACTAATATCTGCACAACTTGACTCAATGGTCAAGATTACACACTCCAATTGCATTTCTTAGAGTGATAAATCGATTGTATTCAAGAGATTTAGTGAATATATCAGCCAATTGAGAATCAGTAACTACATGGTTGATGACTACCTGATTGTCTTCAACTAATTCTCTGATGAAGTGGTGCCTGATGTCAATGTGCTTTGTTCTTGAATGTTAAACTGGATTCTTCGAGATATCAATCGCACTTTTATTGTCACAGTATACAAGAAACGGACCCGAGCGCATTCCATAGTCAGCTGACATTTGTTTCATCCAGATCAGTTGTGAGCAGCAGCTTCCCATAGCGATATAGTATGCTTATGCCGTAGAGAGTGATACAAAATTTTGTTTTTTGCTTAGCCAAGAGATGAGATTGTTTCCTAGAAAGAAACATCCTCCACTTGTGCTTTTCCTGTCATCAGCACATCCTGCCCAGTCTGCATCGTAATAACCCACCAAGTTTTCATTTGAGTTCTTTGAGTAGTATATTCTGAGATTCTCTGTTCCTTTGACATACTTGATGATTCTCTTTACGGCGTTTAAGTGAGACACCTTTGGCTTTGCTTGATATCTTGCACAAACACCAACATTGAATGTATGATCTGGTTTACTCGCAGTAAAATACAATAGACTGCCAATCATTCCTCGATAGAGCTTTGAGTCAACATCTTCTCCTGCTTCATCACGTGCAAGTTTTAAGGCAGAACTCATAGGCGTTCTGGAAATCTTGTTGTCTTCAAGTCCAAATATTTTCACCAGACTGTGTGCGTAGGCGCTTTGAGATATGAATACTCCTTTTTCTGATTGAACAATCTGTAAGACCAAGAAGTACTTCAGTTCACCGCACATACTCATCTCAAATTTTTGCGTTATGTTCTCCACAAATTCATCAACCATTGTTTGAGACGTGCTCCCAAAGATTATATCATCCACATAGATTTGAACAATGATTATGTCTTTCTCTTTCTCCATGAAGAACAAGGTCTTGTCTACACTTTCCCTGATGTAGCCGCCATCCACAAGAAACCTGGTATCTAAGAGATCTCTAACTATTCATGGGAATGACAGCTGCCTCGGCTCATACCTGAAAATCAGCCGCAGTAATGCCTTGAATCTTTGTAAACAAATGGAAGAAGGGTTTGTAATGAGTAGTACTTTTCGGAAGGTACAGTGATTATCTTGCCACCAATTCAGTCTGTGCTCTTCTCATGCCGCTGTGACAGCCAAGGCCGGGGAAAGCTTTGTTTGTAAGGGTTATCAGCTGTTGGCGGCTCCTCTCTCTATCGTTGGTGATTGGTCTTAATGTGATTGTTTTCTTGTTGTCTACCATTACCAGTGATAGAAAACACTAAGAACTTGGGTTTAGTAATTCTTTCGGGTGGAAATTGTTGTTTCAATTTGAGTTTTTGTGCTCTAGTTCCCTATATTTTCTTCTGTTTTCTTGCTTGTATGTTGTATTTCAATTCAATTTATGAAAACCCTTTCTTCAAAAAAGATACAGTGATTATGCTTGCTTGCTTGGATCAAACTCAAGGCCAAAATTTTAAAGGAGCTTTCCACTATGTTATTGTATAATCTCTCTCTATATGCTTATTTTTTTCCTCATTTTCAACTTTTGTCGATTAAAGCCCATAACCACCAAATCAGAATTAGTTATTAGTAGGTTTCTAGATGATTTGTTGCTAACGACTAGTTATGATTTATATGAGAATTGATTCTTTTTTTGTTGCTAAATGCTAACGATGTCATGCCACCAATTGATTTTTTTTTGTTCGCCACCAATTGATCTTAGTATACCTTATGGTAAGATTCCATAAAATTTACATGAAATGCTTAACCAGCTACGGATAGGAAGATCGATCATTACTCATTAGGCCATCTTTAGTAATTCATGGGAACAACAGCTGCCTCGGCTCGTATCTGAAAATTCAGCCGCAGTAGTGCCTTGAATCTGTGTAAACAAATGGAAGAAGGGTTTGTAAAATGAGTTTCCTTTCGGAAGATACATTGATTATGCTTGCTTGCTCGGATCTTTAACTATGTTATTGCATAATCTCTCTCTATATGCTTATTTGTTTCCTCATTTTCAACTTTTTGTCGATTAAAGCCCATAACCACCAAGTCAGGATTAGTTCCTCGGATGATTTGTTGCTAATGAGTAACGATTAGTTATGATTTATATAGCTAGGAAACAAGTAACTTCGTACCCGGACTTTCTAGCAAGAGAATTGACACAAAAATTTAAGCTACACAAAATGTAATTAAGAAAAGACTTAAAACTACTTCTAAACTGAATAAAATAATATGAGTCTGATTATATCAATCCAGGATTCTCTTCAATCATCTAAATCTTCCTTTCAGCTTCATGTCTTCGTTTTTGTGTATCACTACTAGTACCATTAGTAGTTTTGCAAGCGTGTGAGTTGGTCTTAAGTTCTTAACACAATAACACATGATCTGAGATAGGAAATGAGCCGGGTTAATCACACACGCACCAGAATTTTATGCAGCTGGTCGTTGACTTGTACAATTCCCGCGAGTGCAGCAACAGTATTTTATAAATATAATTTGAGTTCATTACCATCTAATCTCTCAACAACTATCATTAATATATTAATAAGAAGATAAATTAGTCTTGGTTATAAGTTAGTGGCTTTTTCTTATGTACATTTTCTCAGAAAATCAAGAAAAGCAAAAGGTTTTCTCTATTCTTCTTCTTCCGATGTATCAAATCTTCTTTTTCTTCTTTCTTACAACCTTCCACAGTTATTACTATGTCTCAGCTCAGCCTCCTGCTCCTCCGCTCAGTAACGGCGATCTCGTCGCAAACTTCGAGCCGAGTTTAGCCATCGTCACAGGAGTTCTCGCCATCATGTTCGCACTCACTTTCGTGCTCCTCGTCTACGCTAAGTGCTGCCACATGGATCTCCTATCAGGTTCCGGCGACGGTAGGCGGCAAGATCGTCTGATCCGACAAGGGTTTTTCTTCAACCGGTCAACTAACTCCTCAGCTCGATTCTCCGGTTTAGACAAGACAGCTATCGAGTCACTTCCTATGTTTAGATTCTCAGCTTTGAAAGGATCAAAACAAGGGCTTGAGTGTTCTGTTTGTTTGTCTAAATTCGAAAGTGTTGAGATTCTTAGGTTATTGCCTAAATGTCGTCACGCTTTCCACATCGGATGCATCGATCAGTGGCTTGAACAGCACGCAACGTGTCCTCTCTGCCGAAACAGAGTTTCAGTCGAAGAAGAATCCTCTGTTTATATAAACAGTTTTCGGTTCTTGAATGAGTCTGCGAGAAGAGAAGATTCGAGTTTGGAGCTTTACATCGAGAGAGAAGAAGAAGAGGAGAGAAGAAGAAGACAGAGAGAGGAAGTTGGTAGCTCATCGAGATTCAGCATCGGAGGGAGTTTCAGGAAGATTCTAAAACTAGGTCATAAAGAAAAACCCTTGCTTGAGCAACAAGGAAACGATAAAGACGAGAACAAAGTGATGCATAAGTTCAATCACAGGATATTTGTATCTGATGTTGTGTTCAAGAATCGTTGGAGCAACGTGAGTTCATCGGATTTGATGTTTTTGAATTCGGAGATGGTTAGTTCGATCTCCAGCGAGAGATTCTCATTTAGGAGAAGCAATGAAGAGGATCAAAGAGGTAACTTGCGGGTCGAGGAAGATATGGAGAGCAAGTTGAGTTCCATGAAAACTATGTTGTTGTCGGAAAGCAACGACTCTGGTTCGAAATCAAGAAGTGTTATGACCGAGACAGGAAGAAGATCGGTCTCCGAGATCACAACGGTTCCTAGACTCAGTATTGCGGTTCATGGCGATTGCAGCGGTCCAACCGCAGCGACTGCGTCTGAGACGGAGGAGAGAAGACGGCGTTTGTGGCTGCCGATCGCTAGAAAAACCGCTCAATGGTTTGCTAACAGAGAAAAAAGAAATCAAATTAATACAACATTCCAACACTTTAATGTTTAGTTTATTTATTTTCCTTCATGAATTGCAATTTTTACAGGCTTGTTACATTTAGTTTTGATTATGTTATATACAAAAAAATATTCTTACACATGTTTGTTAGATCCGAAGATAATTTGTGTAAATAAGTAGGATTTATATATAAACAAATTTACATCTTAAATTATTATAAAATAATAATAATTGTTATTTTCATCTCATGGAACAAGTCAGCTAACCTGGTAAATAAGCAGCCACGCTCATTTAAATTATATTATTAGTATGTCTGCATCAACTTATTATACTTTTCTGTTACCGACTGCATCATATTCATATAATCGATAATACACTTATACGTCTATCTATGAACTACCCTTGGTTCTGTCTCCTGATAGTTTTTAAAAAAATTTATGGCCTATCCTTGGTTTTGTCTCTTGATAGTTTTTTTTTTTAGTATAAATATTAAAATTTATACCATTTCAAGAGTACAGTGTTGTGTTAACAACTTATAACAACTGTGTCTTGATAGTTGACTTCCTTTTTTTTATGGTTGTCTTCCTTTGTTTAGTCTAACATTACTAACTCGTGCATTTGAAAACAAAATTATATAAGAGCATGATTAATGGAAAATTCTTAAGGTGGAATTCTTAGCGGAATATAAAAAACCGTCTCTTAACTTTTAACTAAAAAAACTAAAAACCGGCTCTTAAATATCTATCTAAGAACAACTCGAGGATGGGAGCGCGGCTAGGGTTTTTAGGCGACTGCAAGGGAGATTTTCAGATCTAGGAGTTCAACGACCAACGGCGACCAACGGTGACTCTCACTGTTTTCTTTGGACCCTGATACTGACACAGAAGGTGATCTCTGCCTTTGCGTGTAGTGGTGTGTACCGGAGATCGTAGCGAGGCTCATAACCTTACGTACCAGTCACGTCTCCCTTCCATAGTTTTGGTTTTCTTTCCCATACTTTTTAGCTTTTGCTAAGTCTTCTGTGGATCTGCCTCGATACTCAGATCTAAGATCTATCTAGCGATTGCTAAGTACAACAGTGTTAATGGCCAACTGCAAAGACTCAGGTCCTCCACAGGATCACCGCAGATATGGAGCCAGCTCGTCTCAGGCAATGAGACGCCTTGCCATCGAGGAAGATGACATTATCAAGCTACCGGAATGTGACCTTAAGGAAGCAGCAGAGCGTTTCAAACTTACCCTTATTGGTAGAGTGTTTCAGCTAAAGAGCAGGAGCATCGATGCACTGATCAACTTGCTCCCCAAGCCAAGAATTGGAACGTCGAAGGCAGGGTTCGCGGTACGAACCTTGGGAATGGACGGTTCCAATTTGATTTTGACAAGGAGGAAGACCTTCAAGCAGTGTTGAATAAGAGACCATGCCATTTCAACCAATGGAGTTTTGCTTTGGAGAGGTGGGAACCCTTTACGAAGGAAGACTTTCCAAATTCCATCCCTTTCTGGATAGGGATCACGGGAGTTCCAGTACACTTCTTGAATAATGGTACGTTCTCAGAGATTGCAAAAGCGCTGGGGACAAAGATGGCTCTAGACTCTAAAAGAGCAAAGATACAAGTTTCAATTAATGTGGACAATCCTATTCAGTTTGAGAGGATGGTGGGTTTTCCTAATGGAGATATTGGACGCGTTACCCTAGCTTATGATGGCCTACATCGCTTCTGCTTCAACTGCAAGCACATCTCTCATGATGAGAACTCTTGTCATCTACTGTCAGAACAGGAGCGTGAAGATAGGAGACAACAACGGCTTGAGTACAACATCAACAACGAGTTAGATCTCCCACGGGGCCAGTTAGAAAGAGATACCAAAGACATAAATCTCAAAAGACCGAGATCGCCTCCACAGGAACGTAGTCCACGTCCTCACCACTCTCCACTTGCATGGAGGGATGAGAGGCGGGTGGAGAAGAGACAACAGAACACGCAACATGGCCACAAGGAATTTTCGAAGTCTTACCGTTCTGAACCTAAGCATCTGGTTGAGGACAAATATCCCCAGTCGTTGGGAAGAAACCCACATAAGCACAATGACGTCTGGAACAGAATTGAAAGACCCCAAAAAGACCGGGACTCTGGCAATGTGCCACGCCAAAGTAGCGACTTATACCGTCGGAACAGAGATGGTAGGAGCTCAAGGAACTATGGAGCTAAACCTAAACTTAGCTGGAGACCTCGCCCTAACCAGGCGACTACCTATCCTAGAGAGGCTCGTAGTTCAGCAGCAAAAGCAAGGATCGACAGTGAGTTCTCAAATTCTCTGGTGGATTCCCAGCGCACAATCTCAGAGAATGTCATGGGTCTGGAACCAGGGGAAATACAAAACGCTGAGGCTGAGATTGAACGCATACGCCTTAAAGGAAAGGGCATTGCCTCTGAGACACCGACTTCAAAGGAAAAAGATTTCCATGCCATGTCGGCTTTAAATAGACTGGCTCCTCTGTCTATTCGCGAACCTATTGAGCACCCTCCGTCGGCAGCTACAAGGTACGTGGCTCCTGGACCGCTGATCACACCCACCAGAGTTGTTATAAGTAATGATACTACCGAAATGGATGTGGATATGATACATGGTCCTAATCTGGATTTAATGGTGCTGACTGAGACCGATCTTGAAAATATTGAAAAATCTGTCAAGGAATTTGAGAATCTAGAAATGGACGATGAAATGATTGCAAATGATGATTTGCTTGGAGATGCTCCTGGTTTTGATGCAGTGCAGATTGATGCTTTAACTCAACTCTCTCCAGTACATACTGAGATCCAAGACCCACTACATGACATCCCAGTGAGCTCGACACCGGAGAGGAGAAGTGCAGATTATGCAAGCTTGCCCCAAAGAACAAATATAGATACTGTAATGTCTCACGATGGGACTGCTTCAAAGCTTCCGGTTACTCAAACTCGTAAGCCCGCAGGTGTTTTGAAAAGGAATGTTCCAAAGAGCCCAGATGAAAAAGCGGCAAGAGCTTCAAGGAAACTGAACGCCGCTCGTGGACGCACCTCTCTGAAGGTGAAAAAAGGGAATACCTCAAGTAAGGCCGCAGCTCATCCCTCTCACAAACTCCCTCGTATTGAGGTGTACCCTTCTGCTCTAAGCAAGAAACCTTTGTCTCTTTCAGGTTCGGTGGTATCCCAGAAACCACCCAGTAAGAGATCATGAGTGCCATCGCGTGGAATTGTCAGGGGGCTGGTGCGTACCTGACAAAGCAGCACCTCCGCGAGCTGCATCGTTGCTTTACTCCTTCTTTTCTTTTCCTTTCAGAAACAAAAAATAATTTTTCCTTTTTGCAAGACTTTCAATTTGAGTTTGGTTATAATATATTGTTCACTGTGGAGCCGGAAGGCAGAAGCGGTGGATTAGCACTTTTTTACTTGGATTCTTTTGATGTTGAGATTCTTTTTTCTAATAATCGCATGATTGATATTGTGGCTACACTAGAAGGACAAAGATTTTTCATTACTTTTGTCTATGGTGATCCGGTAGTTGAATGCCGAGAAAATGTATGGGAAAGACTCACCAGAATGAGCCTCACGAGAAATGGTGCCTGGCTGATGCTGGGAGATTTTAATGATATCACAGACAACCATGAAAAAAAGGGTGGGAGGCGAAGACCTGATAGCTCGTTTATACCCTTCAAAACCATGCTGGCAAACTACGGGATGATTGAGTTCCCATCTAAAGGAAACCCTTTCTCTTGGGTGGGCAACAGAAGCTCTGGAAAGGTTCAATGTAAGCTGGATAGGGCCGTTGGAAACGAAGACTGGCATCATCTTTATTCCCACATGAATGTGGAGTACTTGCGCCTCTGGGGCTCCGACCATCGTCCTATTCTCACCCGTTTTCTATCCAAAAGAGGTAAAGGCAGAAGGGGGTTCAAGTTTGACAAGAGATGGATAGATAGAGATGGGTTTAGAGAGACGATCCTGAAAAGATGGAGTGATCCAGGGAACCTGCACCCGCCTGACCTCCATGAGTGTATCGCGATGTGCCGCAAAGCTATCGCCCAATGGAAGCGAGCGAATCCATTAAACTTTGTCGTTCGTATTGAGGAACTGAAAGAGAAGCTTGAGAAAGCACAATTAGATGATACAATCTCGAATGATGAGATACTTCAGCTAAAGTGGGATCTATGCTCGGCCTTCAGAGACGAAGAACTGTATTGGAAGCAAAAGAGTAGGGCTAACTGGCTCAAGGAGGGCGATAGGAATACAAAGTTTTTTCATGCCACGACGAAACAAAGGCGTGCCCGAAACAGGCTCACGAAATTGAAAAACCCCCGGGGGGATGGGCAGAGAAAGAAGAAGACATTGATAAGGTTGCAGAAGAATATTTCCAAGTTTTATTCACCACCTCCAACCCCGGGAATTTCGATGAAGCCCTCCGGTATGTTACCAAAAAAGTTACCACGAATATAAACGAGTCACTCACTCGCGCCCCATCAGACGAGGAGATCAAAAAGGCTCTTTGCCATTAACCCGGACAAGGCACCTGGGCCAGATGGGATGACGAGTTTGTTTTATCAGAAATTTTGGGGTATCACTGCTGGCGAAATCTTACGCACAGTGCGAGAATTCTTTATGTCTGAAACTCTTGACCCAAGACTTAATCAGACAAACATTTGTCTTATCCCTAAGACTGATCGGCCATGCGAGATGACGGAGTTTCAGCCAATAAGCTTATGTAATGTAAGCTATAAAATCGTCTCGAAAATTCTTAGTAACCGTCTTAAACGCCATCTCCCAGGTCTGATCTCGGAGACCCTGTCAGCCTTTGTGGCTAAGAGACTTATTACCGATAACATCCTAGTTGCACAAGAAGTCTTCCATGCCTTGAGGACAAATCCGAGCTGTAAATCAAAGTTTGTGGCGATAAAGACCGATATGAGTAAAGCATATGATAGAGTGGAATGGTCCTTCCTAGAGGCACTGATGCGGAAGATGGGCTTTACGGACCGATGGATTGCGTGGATACACGTATGCATCTCCTCCGTATCATATAATGTACTCATCAATGGAGAACCAAAAGGTAATATCACACCCTCCAGAGGGCTCAAACAAGGAGATCCGCTCTCACCTTTTCTCTTCATAATCTTAACGGAGGCACTAATATCCCAAATCCATGGAGCGGAAAGAGAAGGAAGAATTACGGGTTTAAAGATTGCGAGAGATAGTCCTCCGATCTCCCATCTCCTCTTTGCGGATGATAGTCTCTTTTTCTGCAAAGCTGAAACCCAACAGTGTCGTGAGCTCATGAAGATTATTGGGGAATATGGCAGTGCATCTGGGCAACAGTTAAACGTCGCAAAATCTTCAATTTTCTTCGGCAGTAAGGTCCCTCCTGAACTCAAGACTGAACTTAAAGAAGCTTTAGGAATAACTCGGGAGGGAGGTATGGGAGTTTATCTGGGCCTCCCGGAGAAAATCTGCGGGTCAAAGAGACAAGCCTTTGCCTTCATCCAGGAACGGCTAATGAGTCGGCTAAATTCTTGGTCAGCAAAGCTACTTTCCAAAGGAGGTAAGGAGGTCCTCATCAAATCGGTTGCGCAAGCTCTGCCATCTTATGTAATGTCTTGCTTCCTACTAGCGCAAGACATTATTAAAAAATTGACAAGCGCAATAGCAAGATTCTGGTGGAGTACCAAGCAAAATAATCGGGGCCTACACTGGGTAGCGTGGAATAAGATTTGCTTACCTACAGAAAAAGGTGGTTTGGGTTTTCGTGATCTGAAAAATTTCAACCTTGCCTTGTTGGCGAAGCAACTGTGGCGGCTGGTGCAATACCCATCATCACTACTGGCCAAAGTACTGAAGGGAAAATACTTTCGCAACTCAAATCTGATTGATGTCGAGAAAGCTAGTCAACCTTCATATGTATGGCGCAGCATAATGGCGGCCAAGCCACTACTGAAATCCGGTCTGCGTAAATCCATTGGATCTGGATATAATACCAGGGTATGGGACGAACCTTGGATCCCTTCAACCCCGCCTAGACCACCTACTGGTGTTGCTCCGATTCAGAAGCCAAACCTTTTGGTCTATGAACTCATTGATCGCGAAACCAATAGTTGGAATGTGGAAGCGCTAAAAGCCGTGATAGCCCCTGAAGACATACCTCTGATACGCAGCCTCCGTATCAGTAGGTCCTTCAAGGTTGATAGTTTTTGCTGGATCCATACGAGATCAGGAGCCTACTCCGTCAAAACAGGATATGACGAGATATGTCGCTCTGAAAATGAGCAGAGGACGGAGCTTTGCGTAGAGCCTAGCGTCACAAGCCTCATTAACCAAGTGTGGGCAACAAATACGGCGCGTAAAATCAAGCACTTCATGTGGCAAGCCTTATCAAACTGTGTTCCTGTTTGCAGTCGACTGACTGACCGGCATTGCCTTTAGATCGATCTTGCCAAAGATGTGGGCACGACGATGAGACAGTAAATCACATGCTTTTTGAGTGTCCCCGACCACTCAAACTTGGGCTCTCGCGCTACATCTCTCACTCCGTGGGGAGTTTCCGAGCCCCTCCATCTATAGTAACTTCGATTACCTCCTGGACAGAATTAAAAAACAAGACATGCCGGACGACGTGTTGGCCAGAATCTCATGGATCATATGGTTCATGTGGAAATCACGAAACGGCAAGGTCTTCGAAGGTAAGGACTCGACGCCATTGGAAATTCTCCAGTCTGCGACCTCGGAAGCTGATAGCTGGAGCCTGGCGCACGTAGTTCCGGAGAAGCGGGAGGTGGAGGACATAACGCCTTTACCCGTAACACAAGATTCACCATCAATGCGCCCGTTTTGCAGGTTCGACGCATCTTGGAAAGATGATGATGCTAGGTATGGTGGTGGCTTCGTGATGGAGAAGGAGGATGGGATCACAATGTTTGGTTCATTTACTAGTAACCGAGTATTGTCCCCCCTACATGCTGAGTTTAATACTCTGCTATGGGCCATGAAATCCTCACTACTTCTCGGTCACGACTCGATGACGTTTGAATCAGATTGCCTGTAACTGGTTAAGCTAATTGAGGAAGAAGAAGAATAGCCAAGTCTAATGGCTGAAATTGATGAGTTTGTTGATCTTCGTTCTAAGTTTATTTCTTGCTCTATATCGTTTGTATCTCGTACTAAGAACGTCCGAGCTGACTACCTTGCGAAAGGTGTTAGAGCTCGTGGTTTTTGCTTTTCCCATATACACTCTGAGGTCCCAACTTGGTTGGTTCTAGACACCACTTGGTTGGCTTCTTCTTAATAAAAATATGGAGCTTTTGTTGTAAAAAATATATATATATCTATATAAGAACTTTTCTTTAATCATGTTCTTAGTTGCTCCGGTCTCAACTACACTTCTAATAGTGTCAATTTCATAACAAACACTATATTCGCTGATTTGGTTATTAATAGAAAAACTCATTTCAATAAAATTGAATGCGAAGAAACACTGAATCTAGGCTATAAATAAGCATTTAGTTTGTCACTTACTTAAAAGTCCCCATCAATAATATGAAACCTAATCTCATATTCAATTTCCTCTTTCGAATGTTCAACTATAATATTATATATCACCAAACGATTTGTGATATATTTTTAATTTATTTATAAGTTGGTGTAGGAGTCTGACTCCATTGATTTTGTTTTCATATATTTATAAATAAAATTATGTCACTAAACTTAAAATAAACGTATACGTCGTCATACATATATACACATAATATGCTTTCTAAAAGTCCATATAATTAAATGGAAAACCTTTCCTTTTCACTCGACATCTTTTTAACTTTGAAACATGACGATAGAACCAGGAATGCCTTGAGTGCAACACCATAGGGGAACCTTTTCAATATTGTATGATTTAATATTTCATCTAAAATCTCATAAGATAAATAGATAATATATTATATTTATATCTTCGTTGTATAGTTCATATTCCATTTACAAAATTCATTTATCCACAATTTCTTTTAGTAATCTTTGATTATGATTGGCACAAATTCTCGTTTAATTTAACTAACCCTATTGAGATAGTTGACAACAAAATATATTTCAGATTTTAACAACTTTATTTATATATGAAAGTTATTCAAAGATTGTTGTTACGTAGAAAGGAAGTCATTGTATATCATATGGTCCAACTTTATGACGTTTGGGGATGGACACGCAATTTCATATACATTATTAAACTGAATCAAAGGATATAACAGAATATAATCAAGCTTAAATTATATATTTTAAGTGTATTAGGTAGAATGTGGACCGATTCATACAGTAAAAGATATAAGCAAAGTTAAAGTAAGGTTAAGGTTAACTCCCATGAGAGTTAAGCATCAAGTTAGTTTAATCACAAACTCTCATGATACTGTATATGGTACAAAGCAACAATTAATGACATAGTTTCAGAGAAGCTGCAGTCCTGCAGATACAACCCACATCTACCCTCTTGGATGATAATCTTTCTAGAGCGCATCAAACCAAACTGTCATATACGGCAGAAACACAGGCCAGTCGAACAATACCTTTAGACTGGTTTCATGAGCTCACTAACTATGTTGTCACCATCTTTCCTCATACACGTATGGCAAAAGAAAGAGGAAAGTGTGCCCTCTCCTAAGCCATTGAAAACCTCCCAGCTCAATCTTGGCTCTGGATTTCTGCAAAGAATATTTTTATTCACTAACATATTATCAAGCTGCAGCACAAGGTCATACCAACTTAAGAGACTTAGAGCATCATTAACCGAAAAACCCACTTTAAGTCTTTTAATGATTTTTAAGTATTAAATGTTACTTAAGAGACCTACTTAAGATACACCAACATTTTTGTGCTCTAATAGAAGTTTCTTATTTGAGGGTTCTTAAAATATAATTAAACATGAGATGAAAATTGTTTATAAAAGTAGTTTACAAGATATAAATTGTTTTAGATTTAGATGAATATTTTGAACATAAGAAGGAATAACATGAGAAGGAGAAAGGAATGAAGAACATGAGAAGGAAAATCAAAGGCTTGTGAATACACTTTCATTACAAGATATTATTTATACAAGTTTGTGAATACACAATCATACAATCATTACAAAGGTCTTTCATTTCTTGTCCGTGAAACATTTTCAACGTGACCACAACAATACAATATACAAGTTTGTGAATACACAATCATACAATCATTAAAAATAACAAGAACAAGAAACAAAAGATTTGGTAATACATTAACTCTTTCACGAAACAAGAACATGAAACAAGAAACACAAACTTAAAGATAACCAGAACAATAACCCCATGACAACAACTTCTAATACACCAACCAACAAACAAATCAACTTAAACAAAGGCTCATGTCTCTTGGATTTACAAGTCTTCCTACACAATCACAATCACAATCACAATACAAACTGAAATTATCTGAGATCCTAACCTTTTGCTCCAACAACATCTATCCAAATACAAGTTCTATTAATTGATTATGTGATGTTATTAAGGCTTTCGTTTATCCGAATCTAACACATGCAAAATTGAAAGATTCAAACAAGAAAACAAATTAACATAGCTTTACCTCTCGATTCAAACAAGACACATGCAGCAACCGTCGTTGTTCTCCGTCGATTCAAACCCCAAACCCACAAGCAATGTCAATAAGAAACTACACTAAGATTTGGTCATGCCCGTTGTGGAAAGAGTTCAACTTGCACTGATTCCATAGATACAGAGAGACCAACCTAATAAACCATTTTCAGCTTAAAAAAAATATTAGGCTACAATGACACCAATCTTTCGTCAGCCCAAACTACAAAGATCAACACTTTTTTCATGAGCAGATGATCGTTAGAACTTAGAGCCAAACTCAATCTCAGCAATCAATACATTGCTTTTAAGAAACTAAAAAAAAACTTTGAACTAAGACCAGAGAGGAAGACATACAAGTGTTAGCTGAGATGGATCTTGTTGTTGATGACGATGCTGAACCATGAATAGAACCAATCCTGCAACAGAGAAAGAAGCAAGGAGAAGCCATATCCAACTCAACAATCTCCTTCTAGCTACCCTCCGACTCTTCAGCTTTCCCTCCTTACGAATCCTCCACGGTTCCTCTCACCAGATTCTTCTCACTGAAATCGATTTTATCAAACTAAACCCTGATTCGAGCTTGAGCCAAAATGAATCGTGCTGACAGAGGAAGAATCTGTAATAGAGTGAAGGAAGTGAGTCTTTGATTGTAATCTTCCTTTCCGCTTTGCTTTTGAATGATTTTTCTTCGCTGTCCCAAAAAAAAAAGATGTAATCCCTGAAAATAAATCGAGGATTGGAGAAGAGAAATTGGGGATCGGAGACTTACGCTTCGGCATCAGGAGGAGGGAATTGGCCATGGACGGGGGAGAAGAGATCAAGTGCTCGTTTCAGGGATTTGATACAGAGAGAGAGAGAGAGAGAGAGAGAGAGAAGAGACGTTTTCTTCTCCTATCAACACGTGTCGAATAATAAACGTTTCTTCCTTCCCTAATTAAGATATGTTTCTTCCTTTAATTTCTATTTTCTTTTTTTTAATTACTAACTACTCTAAAAGACGTTTTTAAGAAACTGCGATAAATAATGGTGTCTTTAGAGCATCATTATTCCAAAGATTCCTTTAGAATCTCTTATTTCTTTTTTAATACTTTTAAGTAGTAATTGTGAGGTAGAGACTTAGTTAAGAGACCAGAACATTTATGTCTTCCTATGCATATATCTTAATTAAGGGTTCTTAAAAAAAATATTAAATATTTTTTTATTAAAAGATAAAATTCATTGATTAAATAAAACATAGTAAAAGATAACATTTTAAACATATATTTTTAAATAAAAACGTAAAAACAAAGATTAGTAAAATAAACGAAAATAATTTGAAAGAAGCATTCATCACGTCCAAATTTACGCTATATATGTTCAACCAAATCATCTTTCAGTTGTTGATGCATTTGCCTATCACAAATTTTTGTTCGAACACCCATCATATTGGCGATATTTGTAGGGATATATGTATAATACGTGAGATCGACATTGAACTTCTGTGGTATTCTCCTTGTTGGAATTCTGAAACATCAAATTGAGTGTATCCATCTCGTTCGTCTTCTACTATCATATTATGGAGTGTGATACATGCTCTCATAATCTTCCCAATTTTGACTTTATCAAAAAAAAGGGATGGATTTTTAACAATGGCAAAGCGAGCTTGCAAGACTCTAAAAGCATGCTCGACATCTTTTCGGACAGTTTATTGACGTTGAGCAAATAAAACTGCCTTCGGCCCTTGTGGTATTGTAATAAATAGGATAAAAGTTGTCCATTTCGGATAAATACCATCAGTGAGATAGTAAGCCATATGATACTATCTTCCATTGACAGAGAAAGTGACTTGAGGAGCTTGACCTTTTATTATATCATCAAAAACAGGTGAGCGATCAAGAACATTGATATCATTTAAGGTACCTTGAGGTCCAAAAAACGCATGACATATCCAGAGATCATACGAAGCAACCGCCTCTAAAATGATTGTTGGTTTACCCGAACCACGAAAATATTGCCCTTTCCAAGCGGTGGGACAATTCTTCCACTCCCAATGCATACAATCGATGCTTCCTATCATCCCGGGAAATCAACGATGCTCTCCAATATCAAGTAGACGTTCAAGATCAGCTGGTGTTGGTCTTCTTAGGTACTCATCGCCGAAAAGATAAATTATTCCTTCCACAAAATTCTCCAAACATGACCGAGTTGTTGTTTCACCGAGCCGGAGGTATTCGTCGACCGTATCAGCCCCACTACCATATGCCAAGACACAAATGGCTGATGTACACTTTTGGAGTGCTGAGAGACCAAGCTTTCCAAGACCATCTTTCTTTTGGCGAAAGAAGTCAACTTCGTTGGAGAGTCGATCAACAATGTGCATGAACAATGTCTTATTCATTCTAAAACATCGTCGGAAATTTTTTTCAGGATACGTTGGAGTTTCACTGAAATAATCATTCCATAAACGTACATGACCTTCTTCACGATTTATTTCGATATAAGCTCGTTTTTTCTTTTTTTCCTTTGTTCTTCTTGATCACCATGAATGGTAAAATTCTCAAAGGTTTGATCAAAATGTTGATCAAAGATTTGATCGTATGTATCATCAAATGATTCCTCTAAAGTGTTTTGAGAAGAAGAAGCCATATATGTTGTGATTAAAGAAAGAGTGAATATGAGTGAATGTTGGTGTTGTGATTAAAGAAAGAGTGTTGTGATTAAAGAGAGAAGATGACTTTGGTGTTGTGAATAAAAATTCTTGTTGTGAATGGGAAGAGTGAATGTTGATTTAAGAGAGAAAGCAAAAGTGTTTGTTACAAATGTTTGTTACAAGTCGAGAGGGTTTGTTATATAGACACAAGTGTTTGTTACAAGTGTTCTTTACAAGTCCTTGACATACTACAAGACATAAACATGTGACAACAACGACACACAAGTACAACGTCTTTATGGCCGTGACAAACAAAGCTCTCAATGCTCCCACTACAAGACATAAACATGTGACAACCAATGACACACAATACATGTGACAACCACTCAATGCTCCAACTCCGTGACATAAGAAGCTCTCAATGCTCCCACTCAATACTCCCACTACAAGACATAAGAAGCAGAATAAAATACATGTGAGAACTTAAACGCAGAGACATAAGAGCTTCCGTTTGTAGTTAATCAATGAGCTAGAATCAGAACATATACATGTCTTGAAACAAAGAGATGAAACTGGACATGTACAATGAGCTACAGTTTTTCAATCTTCTTGATCTGCAAAAGAATGAGCAGAACAATGAACACAAGAACATGACAGAACAAGCTTATATAAAGACAAGAGAACAAGCTTATATTAAGACAAGAGAACAAGCACATTTATATTAAGACAACAGAACATGAAACATAACCAGCGTTACATCAACAAACAACAAACAAAGCAACTTCAACAGCTACACTTAGACTTTAAAAACCGAGTCTTATACTTCATTTAATTAGACATCAACTCATTAATCAACTTTTTCTTTAGAGCTTCTTCATAATCAACTAGAGGTTCTTGTTTTACAATGAGACTGTCCAGAAGCTTCATCTTCGACAGCTTTTCCTTCATAGCCAAATCTTGCTGCTTGATTCTCCACATAGTATGAAATTCAGACAGCTCCTTCCCCTCAACCATATGTTTCTTCACACGGGCTTTTGCTGCGTTAACACCCGTGGGACGAGTGGTTCCCTTCATCAGCTACAACACTATCAATTTCATTTGCTTGAGAGCATGCTGAATATGAACCATCCTCACACTTCCTCCTTTTAGAGCTTCCTTTATTTCTAGCCGAAGACAGGTCACACCACTTCTGGTCATTGCGAAGCTCCTTCCAAGCATGTTCAAGGGTGAACTTCTTTTTGTGGTTGTTGAAGAAGATTTTGTGGGCATGTTTGAGAACATCATTCTCGTTCTGACCACTGGTTTTCTCTCTGGTTGCAGCTTCATACGCTCCACAAAACTTGCACACTAAGTCATTGATCTTGTGCCAATGTTGCATACAGTGTGATGCCTCTCTTTTGTCACACTCGGCAATCTTAGGACTAGCCGAGTAGTAGGCTGCAATCTTTTTCCAGAAAGCAACAGGCCTTTGCTCATTCCCTACAACGGGATCTTTGCTCGTGTTTAACCAAGAGCTGATGAGGACTACATCATCTGTTGGCGTCCACGTCCTTCGTTCTTTACGCTCCACGGGATTGTCTTGTTCGAAGTTTGAACCTTCAGCAGCTTGCGTGCCAAATAAAGGAATAGGAGAAGATTCTAAACCGATGCCACTATCTTGTTGACTTTGAAGAAGATCAACAAAATTTAAATTCATATATGGATTAGAATCCATATCTGAATATGTCTAAGAAGAGAGATGGGAGATATGATAAAAAAGAAAGGAAGGTGAGTTTGATAGATGGAAGAGAAGAAGGATTGTGTTTAATAGAAGAGAGAAAGCTAAACGCATTCATCACACCCACAACCACATCGACTTGACATATAGCTAACTCATTAATCACACGTAAACATTGATTTCTATCTAACTCATTAATCACACTTAAACAATTCTATGTAACTCATTTCTATCTAACTCATTTCAATTTGTTCCAAGCCATTGACAATCAATTCGTTCCGGACACATAACCAGATTCACAATCAATTCATTTCAGATGAGATTCACAATCAATTCGTTCCAGGTCAGAATCCTAAAAATATCTAACAGATCAAAGATATATGTCAAACCTGAAATAGCCATTATCTCTTGATCCGTCCAGACCACAGTCCTCTTCTTTGAAGAACCTTCATGTCTCTTGATCCGTCCATCCGAAAAGGAAACGCAAGAAACAAAATCAAGACAAGAAGGATTCAGACACAAGAAGGATTAAGAAACAAAGACTGAGACATTTAAGTGTACACAAAGAGACATAATTTATTGAATCAAAGACAGAGACGTAAACAAACACAAGAACTGATCAATATATTTATCAGGAGACATCATCTGTTGAATCAGAAGTGATCGATATAAACAAAGACAGAGACATAAACAAGAAGGATTAAGAAACAAAGACAGAGACATCATCTCTTGAATCAGGAGACATAAACAGACACAAGAGACGCATGAAACACAACAAACAAATCAAAATAACAAAGAAGGATTCAGACATAAAAGGAAAAATACATAGCTTTACCTTTCGATTTGATTTCGTCGAGGAGAGCCACGGGCCGGAGAGAGAGGTGGAGTGATTCTTCAACGAGGTGAGCAGTCGAGGAGAGCGAGAGAGACGCGGAGTCGTCGAGGAGACCGAGAGAGACGCGTAGTCGTCAAGGAGACCGAGAGAGACGCGTAGTCGTCGAGGAGAGCGAGAGAGACGCGGAGTCATCGAGGAGAGAGAGAGAGAGAGAGAGAGAGAGAGAGAGAGAGAGAGAGAGAGAGAGAGAGAGAGAGAGAGAGAGAGAGAGAGAGAGAGAGAGAGAGAGAGAGAGAGAGAGAGAGAGAGAGACGACGATTCCATCGAGACAGACGCGGAGTCCACCGATAGAGACGACGAGTCCGACGAGAGAGACGCTGAATCCTTCATCCGATCGATGACAGATGGAGAAATCACCGGCAGAGACGTCGAGGAGAGATAGAGAGACGTGGTAATTTCGACTAAATGGAGCGAGGGAGAGAGACACGAAGTGCTTCCGTCGAGAGAGAGAAACACACAAATCCCGCAAAACACAACACGTGTCTCAGAAGACACGTCTCTTCTTTCTCCTAATTAAGATACATTTCCTCACAATTATGCTAACTTCCTTTTTTTAACCTATTAACACTAAGAGACGGGATTAAAAGCTCCCGTTAATGTTGCTCTTAGCACATAGTGGTAACTTAAAAAATGATATATATGCCCATTCTAAAATCACAACTTAATGACAACAGACCGAATACATGATGTCATGGTCCAACAGTTCGTATATTTTTGGACTTTATTTTATTTTATCTATTTTTCATAATAGTGATTAGAATATATTCTGTTAATTTAAAGTCCTACTTTTTTTTGGAACACCAGTCCTACTTTTTATCTAATTAAAGAAGTTGTCATCTAAATTTGGGATCAATTCACATTTCATTTATTCAATTATTTTGATTAATGTAAACCATTTATATAATTAGAGTTGATATTTCTAAACAATTACAATTCTAACCGAAGCCATTAACCATTCGTCTAATAATCTAAATTAGATAATCTAATACATAAACATCGCCATTTAGAGTATAGTCAACTCAGCCATTGTTATATTGATAGATTTTTTTTTTTTGACATCTTTTGATAGATATATATCTAAACTATTAATAACCTAACCTAACCAATGTGTAATGTTATAAAAGAATCTAACCAAACATATACAATCACGAGTATATATATAAATTTATACTAATAAAATCATATATTGTTAACTAGATTTTTCCATTACATAACAAATTCACATGTGTTATAAACGTAAAAAGAATCAAACGTCAATATTTACGGCCGAAACTTTTGACATTATAAACGTTGTGGAGCCCACTGTCACTATGCGTGCACAATAACTTCACTTTTTCATTTCTATATAAACGATCGTTCCGATCGTTTGTAACACACCATCCTTCTCCTTCTAATAACACATCCTCTCTTCTTATCAGTGTTATCTTCTTCGTAAGGGTATAAAATTTTGCCCTTATTTAAATTCCTACAATATAATAAAATACAGTTCTTTTTATAACACGTTATCAGCACGATCACTCTGCGATTCGAAATATAAATGGCAAACATCAAGAAACTCCAGTTCCCGTCTCTGAAAGTAACCGGCGAAAACTATGTCAGATGGGTCACAAATGTGAAACCTTATCTTGTAATAAAAAAGATAACCAAAGCGATAAAAGTCGGTAACAAATCGCCACCCGAGCATATAACGAAGCGATAATCTTCCTGAAGAAGCACTTAGATGAGAATCTAACTCACGACTATGGAGACGCTGAGGACCCAGCCGTACTATGGCAAGCCTTGAAAGACAGATTCGATAATCAAAAGGAAATCAATCTCCCTCACGCTCTTGAAGAGTGGAAAACCCTGAGGTTTCAGGATTTCCAAAGGGTTAGAGATTACAATTCCACTATCTTGAGGATAGTTGCACAATTAAAATATTGTGGTAACCTTGTCACCAAAGCAGAAATGCTTGACAAGACATACAATACTTTTCACAAAGAACACAACGTCTTATCCCGAATTTACAGAAAATGTGGGTACACCAAATTTTCTGAATTAATGGTAACACTCATGTTGGCTGAAAAGAACGATGAGTTACTAATCAAAAACCATAATTCCTGACCTACGGGAGCCAAGGCATTTCCCGAAGTGAATGCTACGGCGGTAGAATATTCGGGAAGGAGAAACCAGACCAACCGAGGTCGTGGTCGGCGTTTCAACAACAAACGTGGAAAGCCTTACTATCCTAAAAGTATTAGATCTAACAAATGGGTTAGATCTGAACAACCTCCTAAAGGCAAAGAACCCGAAGAGGATACCACAAAGAAAAGTGAGACTGTATGTTACAGATGTGGATGTAAAAGACATTGGTCCCGTACCTGTCGTACTCCCCCACATTTGTGCAAGTTATATCAAGAGTCCGTAAAAGGAAATGCTAAAGAGGTGAATCTCACGGAAAACGTTGAAGGGACCTCATACCTTGAATCCTCTGATTTCGCAAATGAGCTGGACTAGAATACTCTTGAAGAGTACAGAAATGTTTCTAATAAGACTACTGAATAGTCCTCATTTGTAATGTATAATAATTATGTTTTTCAAAGAATAATGTTGTTTTAACAACAATATATGTATAATTATTGTGTGTTTTCTTTATATAATCAATGAATAAATTTCACGTTTCACTGTTGTTTAATGTTTATGATAATTTCATAAATGGATCAAAACGCAAATGGAACAAACTCTAAGAAAGAGATTCAAGAGATATGTATACTAGATAGTGGAACAACGCACACTATCTTGAGAAAAAATATATATTTCTCAGATATAAAACCAAAAAGAATTACTGTCAATACAATATCAGGTCCTGCAGACGTGATTGAAGGAAATGGTAAAGCAAACTTTACATTGCCAAATGGAACAAAAATTTCCATAAATAATGCATTATATGCTCCAAATTCCAGAAGAAATTTGTTGAGTTTTAAAGACATATATCGTCAAGGATATGATACTCAGTCTGTAACTGAAAATGGAAAGAAGTGTATATATATAACTTCTGATAAATTTGGCAAAAGACACATATTGGAAAAGTTTCCAGAACTTCCTTCGGGATTACACCATACTTATATCAATGCAATCGAATCAAATTTTATAGTAAAACAAAATCCAGAAGATTTTAATTTATGGCATGATCGCCTCGGTCACCCGGGCACCACAATGATGCGTAGAATCATAGAGAGCTCACATGGTCATTCACTGAAAATCCAAGAGATTTCTCAAGGGAATAAAATGACATGTGTTGCATGTTCTCTAGGAGAATTGATCGTAAGGCCATCGCCAACCAAAATCGATAAAGAATCACCAAAGTTCCTTGAAAGAATTCAAGGTGATATATGTGGACCGATACATCCACCATGTGGACCATTCCACTATTTTATGGTATTAATTGACGCATCCAGTAGATGGTCACACGTTTGTCTATTATCATCTCGAAACATGGCATTTGCGAGATTTCTAACTCAGATAATCAAATTGCGGACACAGTTCCCTGATTATAATATTAAAAAAGTTAGATTAGACAACGCTGGTGAATTCACATCCCAAGCATTTAATGATTATTGTATGGTAACGGGAATTGAAGTTGAACATTATGTGGCTCATGTTCATACGCAAAATGGTTTGGCTGAATCTTTAATTAAGCGTCTGCAACTGATTGCAAGACCATTGATCATGAGATCAAAACTTCCAACCTCTGTATGGGGACATGCTATTTTGCACGCAGAAACACTCATTCGAATCAGACCGAGTGCATACCACAAGTATTCCCCACTACAATTAGCGTTTGGTCGAGAACCAAATATTTCCCATTTAAGAATCTTTGGTTGTGCAGTATATGTGCCTGTAGCACCACCACAACGAACAAAGATGGGACCACAAAGAAGGTTGAGAATATATGTTGGTTGTGACTCTCCATCAATTATAAGATACCTAGAACCACAGACTGGTGACGTCTTTACAGCACGTTTTGCTGATTGTCATTTTGACGAAAATGTATTCCCAGTTCTAGGGGGAGAAAACAAAAATGTTGGAAGTGATATAAAATGGAGTGTACCATCATTGTTATATCTTGATCCTCCTACTAAAGAGTCAGAACTAGAAGTTCGACGAATTATGCATTTACAGAGTATAGCTAACCAGCTACCTGATGCATTTGCAGATACCAAGACGGTAACTAAATCTCATATACCAGCTGCAAATGCTCCTGCTCGTATCAAAATGCCAAATGAACAAGAAAAGGAGGATGACACACGAGAGCCAAAAACACGCCTGAAGCGTGGTAGACCTGTTGGTTCTAAGGATAAAAATCCTAGGAAACAGAAGAAAGCTGAAATATATGATGCACCCAAAATAGCAGAAAATATTTTGGAAGAAATAAATGATAAGGACTCTGATGAATCAGAGCATCATGAATCGAAAGATAATCATGAGATTTCTATTAATTACATCCATAATAAAAGGATATGGAAAAGGAATGAAAATGATGACATTGGTGATGTTTTCTCATATCTTATGTCAAATGAGGTAAATGAAGATACCGATGATCCAGAACCGAAATCCATATATGAATGTCAAAAGAGACATGATTGGAATAAATGGAAAGAAGCAATACAAATCGAACTTGATTCGCTTAACAAACGAAAAGTGTTTGGATCTATTGTACTCACACCTGAAGATGTGAGACCAGTTGGGTACAGATGGATTTTCGTTCGAAAACGAAATGAGAAAAATGAGATTACAAGGTATAAAGCTCGCCTTGTAGCCCAAGGATTTTCTCAAAGACCTGGTATTGATTATGAGGAAACATATTCTCCTGTAATGGATGCGATCACATTTAGATTCCTGATGAGTCTAGCCGCTGATAAAAATCTTGAGATGCGTCTCATGGATGTTGTTACAGCTTATCTATATGGATCATTAGATACTGATATCTACATGAAAGTTCCTCATGGATTTAAAATGCCAGAAGCATTAAGTTCCAAACCTAAAGAGTTATGTGCAATAAAATTGCAAAGATCATTATATGGGTTAAAGCAATCTGGACGTATGTGGTATAATCGTCTCAGTGATCATTTAATAAAAGAAGGATATGCGAATGACCCTATATGCCCATGTGTTTTCATCAAGAAAACAATATCCGGATTTGTAATAATCGCGGTATATGTTGATGATCTTAACATCATCGGAACTCAAAAGGAAATACAAAAGGCATCAGGCTATCTCAAAGGAGAATTTGAGATGAAAGACCTAGGACAGACACAGTATTGTCTTGGCCTACAAATAGAACATTCACAAAATGGTATATTTGTGCATCAATCCACATACACTAAAAGAGTGTTGGAACGATTTAACATGGATAAATCAACTCCTCTTAGCACCCCGATGGTCGTTAGGTCACTTAATATTGAAAGTGATCCATTTCGACCACCTGGGGAGAAAGAAGAGATACTTGGTCCGGAAGTGCAATTGGAGCGCTGATGTACCTTGCAAATTGTACACGGCCTGATATATCATTTGCTGTGAATCTTTTGGCAAGATTCAGCTCATCTCCAACTCGAAGACATTGGAATGGGATTAAACATGTTTTTCGTTACCTCCAAGGGACCATTGATTTAGGCTTGTTTTATCCTAAAAGTTCAAAAGGTCAAATGGTTGGTTTTGCAGATGCAGGATATCTTTCAGATCCACACAAAGCCCGATCGCAAACATGATACATTTTTACGATCGGAGGCACTGCTATATCTTGGCGTTCTCAGAAACAAACGCTCGTGGCTACTTCTTCAAATCATGCTGAGATCATTGCACTCCATGAAGCAAGCAGAGAATGTGTATGGCTGAGATCAATGAGCCGACACATCTGTTCAAGCAGCGGGATTGGCGAAAATACGGAGCCAACTATTCTATATGAAGATAATGCAGCATGTGTTGCTCAAACAAAGGACGGATATATTAAAAGTGATAGAACGAAGCATATTCATCTGAAGTTCTTCTCATACACTCAAGAGCTCGTAAAAAAGAAAGAGATTGAAGTAAGATATGTCCAATCATGCGACAATGCATCTGACCTCTTCACAAAATCACTTCCGACTTCGATATTCAGAAAACATGTTCGTAACATTGGAATGCGTCATCAGAAGGGTCTATGACTGCTCATTCGAGGGGGAGCTTACGTAGTTGTACTCTTTTTACCTTACTATGGTTTTTTCCATTGGGTTTTCCTAGAAAGGTTTTTAACGAGACAACATAGACGTTAAGCAAGAAGCGATAGTGACACTGGTCTCCAAGGAGGAGTGTTATAAACGTAAAAAGAATCGAACGTCAATATTTACGGCCGAAACTTTTGACATTATAAACGTTGTGGAGCCCACTGTCACTATGCGTGCACAGTAACTTCACTTTTTCATTTCTATATAAACGATCGGAAAACACACCATCCTTTTCCTTCTAATAACACATCCTCTCTTCTTATGAGTGTTATCTTATTCGTACGGATATAAAATTTTGCCCTTATTTAAATTCCTACGATATAATAAAATACCAGTTTTTTTTTATAACAACATGAACAAATGTTTCCTATACTAATTTCCTATGTATAATTTTTACATGTGCATAATAGGTTTATTCTAAATAACCATGTTATAGTATGTTAGATCATTTCCTATTGTTTTCCTAAGAATTGAATTTTATATGAATATATTGTCCGCTCAATATAAATAATCGCATAATGATTTTATAAATTATCAAAAGGTATTTAATAAAACAGAACTTTCCAGCCAAACTTTTGAAAAAGAATATCCATTGTGTATTTAAAGTTCTTATCATAATATATTTTGAATGCCAAATTTTCACAATAAGTTCAATAATCTAGGAAATTTTAGCAATATTATTAAACAATTAAAAACAGTTTCCTAAAATACCTTATTTATATTCAAAAACAGGAACTTAAATGTTTTGTGGGTTGAATGTTTTGATCTATTTACATTTACAAATTATTATTTTTTTTTTTGCAAGGAATTGTCAATTTGTAAATGTAATCAAAAAATATAAACTGTGTTTTAACGCAGAAAATGTCCTAGTGTAATAGTTAAAAGAATGTAATAAGCGTGAAGCAATTTATTCTATATAAAAATAGTAAAATATTTCATTTGTAAATCATTCATCAAATTTAATAAAAGAAACTTTTTACTTCTCTCTCAATAAACATCCATCTCTCTCTAAACACTAAATTCAGAATTTAGATTTGTATATTGTGTTTAGATTAAGATAGTCTTATTGACAAAGAAACTATTAAACATTTTTACTTTCATTTCTTATAAAAATAAAATAATTAAAAGTTAGTTTTAAGTAAATAAATGTGAGATATATGTGTGTTTGATAAAACAATTAGAAGATAACGTATACAAAAGTTCTGATTAGTAATCGAAAAAGAAAACATTTAATAGTTAAGAGTGTACTTTTCTTTTGGTAAAACAATAGTAGCGATTATTTGTGTATTTTTATCGATAATTTTTTTTAAAAGTTTTTGTCACAAAAATAGTATTCAATGAATGAAGAAAATGACCAAAATAAGTTTTATTAAAGGATAAAAATAAAGTTAACTAATCTAGACTTAGAGTTTAGAGTTAAGGAATGAGGTTCTCGTGATAAGATTTCAAATTTTAAAAATAAAAAATAAATATTAAATTTTTAAAATTAAAAAAAAAACTATTTTGATCATTTTTTTTTCTTGAGTGCTATTTTTGTGACAAAAATTTAATAAAAACTATCTGAGATAATTGTCTATTTTTATTTCACAAAGGATAAAAATAGTACTGATTTTTTGTGATTTTATTCATGATATCTTCCGACTATATAAATAATTGCAAAAAAAAAATGCTTATGGATTAAGTTACAACTCACACATATAGGGGGTGATTGGTAGTTGCTGTAGGTGCTGTCCACAGTCCTATTTATTTCTAAAGCACCAAATTCAGAGCAATCAAGCTTTAAATTTTTTTTTTGAAACCACAACTCTTGAAATAACCTACAGCTGTATAAGTGCTCTGCAGAGCTAAATATCTAAAGCAATTTTTTTAGTGCTTTCCATAAAATTCTACAGCAATAAAATCTAAAGCCACAGCAAAAAGTTTAAAGATTTTTTTCTACAGCAAAAATTTTAAAGTTACAGTAATTACCAATCAGACCCAAAATCTTTTTTTCCCTCACATGATTCCTTTTTAATTTTTCATTCCTTGATCGGGGGAAACAAACAAAAGATGAAAAGTATCAAAATTACATGTCATCACATTATCCTGAAGAACCGATATGTAATGACACGTGGCTGATATCAAGTGGAGGGAAACGATTCGTTTAATCCAAAACACCACCACCACTCCCTCTTTTCTTAGCCTTTCCAACATAATACGAATCAAGAACTCACTCTTTCTTGTCGGAAGAAACAATAAGAAGCAACAAAAAAAACTCTACAGATGGCGATGATGTCAGCATCTTCGGTGTTTCTTTTGCCGGCCAACGTCACGGCGGCCGCTGGCGCTTCGTCGTCCAGGAACTCCGTCTCTTTCTTACCGATGAGAAACGCCGGCTCTAGGCTCGTAGTCAGAGCAGCCGATGAGGCGGCTCCAGAACCAGCTGCGCCGGAAGGTGCTCCGGCAACTACCGCTGCGCCGGCTGCAGCCGCTGCCACCAAACCCAAGCCGCCTCCTATTGGCCCAAAGAGAGGTGCCAAGGTCAGCTAATCTAAACCATCTTGTATAATACTAATAACATACGCACGCATACACCAAACTTTTCATATCGAATCGATCGATAGGTTCTATATGCCTATGAACGAATTTTATTTGAGTGACTTCATAATTCAATAGGGAAAAATGTTACCACATTCTATGAAATTTTACGGGTTTCGTAGTGAAATCAATTGGTATTTAATAAATTAATCTACGTTTTCATATAATTATTAGAGTCCATCTCATTTTCAATGTATATTTCATAACAATATTTCATCTTAGTTTAATATCATAAACTGTTGGGGTTCGTAGGTCAAGATTCTAAGGAGAGAATCCTACTGGTTCAAGAGCGTTGGATCGGTTGTGGCCGTTGATCAGGTAAACACATTTAGTCTCTAATTAGCGATCTATGATTCGATTCACTTATGCATATCATTAGGTAGGTATGTAACGATTTATGAGTCACGTATGCATATCATTAGGCAGGTTTTGTATAATTTTCTTGACCCGGGTGACAAATGTGCAGGACCCCAAGACCCGGTACCCTGTTGTGGTCCGATTTGCGAAAGTGAATTACGCGAACATATCGACCAACAACTATGCACTGGACGAGATTGAAGAAGTTAAAGCTTAAAATTAAAGAGAGACCTAAAAAGAAGTGTGTGTATTTGGTTTAATCTTCATACCGGTCTTATCTGTTTGTAGCTTGACCAGAACCGTATGTACCAAAACATTTACCATTATTTCTCTCAATTTCTAAATTCTTATATCCTCTCTCTACTCATGTGTAAATCTTAATCATATCGGTTCAAAAACGTTTTCAAATTAAATTACCACAAAAATGCAAATAATTTTGAGGCAAAAAAAATTTCATTTTTTAACCACTTAACGTATTTACACACTAGCATCCATACCGTTAAGAAGACCGGTTCCGATTCCCTTAACCGGAGGAAGCCGTGCAACGAAGGCTTGCCTTGGAGGATAACCCACACCACTTCCTCTTACACGCCCGTCTAAAAGCAGAGATAAATACCTAAAATCACACTCACATTCAGCTTAAGAACTGATGCAAGATTCAGTTTAAACCGGTTTCAAATCTATTAGCAACACCAGCAAGGTTCTTGTGCTCATCTAACCAACTCTGTCAAGAAAAGAAACTAATCAAGAACACTTACACACTTGATTCTTTCAACTCATGAGTTACTACTCTTTATGTCGAACGGTTCTTAAATTTCCCATTCTGAGATAAAATCTTGAGACACACGCCACAACCTCCTCTTTCTCTAGCTTATCTCTTCATCCGCAATGTCAGTCTCTTACAACTCCAAAACAGGCTTCTTTCTTCCCATACGAAGCAAAAGCCACCACAACAACACCTCTCTTAACAAGCCCTTGTATAATCTCTTTACTTCTCTTACACGCTTCTTTCATATAATCCACATGACCAGCTATATAATTTAAGTGTTCCCTTCGATCCTCATCCCTAGAGGGCCTGACCACTTGCGTCTGCTTACTTCTGAACTGGGTCATTTACAAGCAAAAAGCTTCATTACCTTTTTAAGGTAAACTAAAATGAAATTTACAAAAAAAAAAATTGTTCTTGTTGTTGTTGTTGTAACTTGTGGATCACTTTACAGGCTTGAAACTGTGAAATCAAGGGTAAACAAAGAAGTAGATCAACAAATACTGCATGATAATATATGTTATTTATTATATGTATTATTTGAATGATGTTGAATGTTTACATAAGAGACAGAGAGAGAGAGAAAGTAGTTAAAAAACTCTTCCAAGAATTCACATGCAAAATCTCCAAACCAGTTTCATCACTTCCTTAAAGTCTGATCGGTTTTACCGTTGGCTTCAGCTAACATCAATGCCAGATCTCCCTTCCTCTTCAGCTTCACTGTATCTGTAGATCACAAAATTGGCAGAGAAGTACTGAATGTGTAGAATCTATGACGAATCCAACAGGGCGAGATAGAGAAGAAAGTACCTGTGCAGCCACCAATGTGCTTGCCTCCTGGTCATTAGGACACAAGATTAGACATTGTTATGTATTTTTACAAAGCGAAACTATAGTGTACACTTAATTCAATGAAGAAGATATGTGATTGATCCACGCAAACGGTTTTAGACTACTTACCAACAAACACATTAGGAACAGTGCGTTGTCCAGTAAGTCTTTCCAGTACCTTCTGCAGTTGTGGCCCTTGTGGACCTGAAAATGATCCAGAGATTCAGACTAAGGATAAAGAATCCAAATCACCAAATATATATATATATATATATATAGACAACATAACTTAGATTAGCTAGTATGTGCATATGAAACCAAATCCAAAGTTAAAACGCAAAACTAATGAATAATTCCAATGTCTAACAACTAAGAAGCCATGACAACATAAACTACTTTTTATGTTTTTAATCATAATCAAATCAAATAATCAGAAATGTTAAGCACATACCAAGTTCATCCAATTCGATCACCAATGGCTGAACTCCAAGTCTCTTGAACAATGTCTTCACTTCAATACAGTATCTTCGTTACACACCAAACATATATGTTTTAATAACTAAGCAAAAGACTCAGCAGAAACATTAAGATTTCAAGGGGAGCAAAACCTACGAGCACCATGTTTTGGAGTAAACAACGACAACGTTCTCAGTCACCGTTTTCTTCACGCTCTCCTCCATTCTTGATCCGAAGGTAGAAGACGAAGCAGCCGAAGAAGAAGAAGAAGACATGGCTCGGACAGAACATGTGTGCTTTAGACATCTTTTGACATCAGAACATGTGATGCCACCGACGCTGATCAGAGATAACGAATAAGAAGTAGAAAAAGAGATTGAAGGAATCGAATCTAGAGAAGACGATACAAGTCTCAATGTGTTGAATGCTGTGACTGCCATGGCGATCTTCTGACCTTTGGATTCTCAGAAAGTCGACAGATTCTTGGAGCTTTCTTTGTGTTACTTGTCTCGTGACTTGTCCTTTTTTTGTAAGAAGCTGAAATTTTATTCTGCGGATCATATTTTCTGGGCCTTTACTGTTAATGGGCTTATCTTCTGTACGAAAAAGCTTTGTTTGATTCTTGCTTCTATAGAGTCGGTTTTATGATTGGGTCGCGTTAAGTTTTTAATTGTGAAAAGAAAAACAATATGTCACATTTTTAGTTTTTTTATCCATAAACTTAACGAATTTGACCCAAGAAACTTAAGTTGAAACTATGTGTAACCAACCCCATAACTTGTTGCGACCCAGATTTATTGAGTTACTCACACGTGCGAAACAAACCATAAGGGACTAGTTATAGGTTTCTTTTATAAATTCTAAACAAATCAAACCTCCGGATAATCAAAATTTGCTAGACGCACACTTGATAAAAAAAGTTATATATTTTAAACTATTGGATTTTTATCTTATAAATATATAAAACGTTTTGAATTATTTTTTTGGTGAACGTTTAAGAAAACAATAATAATTCGAATGTTTATGTGCGTTTAGCAGCAAATCTGTTTATTTACAACGAGTTATGATGAATTTTTCTTTGGAAATGAAATCTTTACAAATATTTTTAGGAAAGTTTAGTGGTTTTAATCCGCCTGTGGTGTGGTATAATGGTATTGGATTTATGGTCAAGAGCATAACCTCGCTATAGCTAACCCTATGTTCATATCTATGATGTGGTAAATTTGCATGTGGACTTGACCATTTGGTTTTTAGCTCGGATACTTTATATGTGATATTCGTATTTACACTAAGAGCATTTGGAATCTCCAAATGTAAAACTCCATTTTTTCCTCCAAAATGGAGTAAAAGTGAAAATAGAGTAAAATTGTTCCAACCCTACTCTATTTTCCACTTTATAATGGAGTGATGAAAAAAAAAAAAAAAGATTACTCCATTTATGGAGTAAATTTCATTATGGAGTGAGATATGAAGTTGGGTTGGAGCATTTCTTACTCCATATTCACTTTTGCTTTATTTTAGAAGAAAAAATAGAGTAGAGATGAAGATGCCCTAAGAGATCATACCAAAAATCGTGAGAAATTTGTGATTTTTTTTTTTGAACTTTAGAAATTTGTGATTTTAAAGAAACAAACAACTCAGCTACTACCTTGATAAGATCATGTGGGGACTTTTAACCAGTTGGAACGTCATGGGTTCGAATTATTTCATTGTTTCTCAATTTTGTTTGTCACTATCCCACCAACATTTTCTTCATTCATTTATAACCCAAATCTTTGCTCTATTGACATACATCATATATATATCAGTACATATTTGATATGTTCATGATATATTGAATATTATATATAACACACACACACAAGTAATCCTCTTAAATTATAACAATGATGTTTTAATTCTGACCAAAATAATTGGCAATTACTCTCACTTGTTCAAGTTCCTTGTGTTGTCCGTGTCCATCCATGTATATATATATGTATTGTGTATATTAAAGATAGGCACAACAAATCAAACACTTAAAAAAGAGAGATATGTATCATACCCGAACCCGATGCACAGTATTTTAGGTACTTAGATCTGTGAACTTCCAGACATTCTATTGAAACAAAATTTAAGTTTACACAGAACAATCAAAATTTTAAAATACCAAGAGAGATAATAAATAGAGAATTTTTCTAGTAGGATGGCCCTAAAAAGTTTATAATCATAAATATAGTACTGGTCAAAATGACCAAAATATTTCATTAAGAAGGTAAATAGAAATTTATAACTCTATGATTAATTAATCTAAATTGATGGTTTAGATTTGGAGGTGAAGTTTTGCAGCTGAGATTTAGGATTTTTAAAAATAAATAAAAATATTTAAAATTTAAAATAATTTTTTTAAATAGTTTCAAATGGATTTTTCGGATTTAAAAATAAGTTTTTTGAAAAAGTTTCAAAAAACCAAAAATATAAAGTTTAAATTTATAAAAGTGTTATTAAAAAATAAAATAAAAACAATTTTAATTTATTTTTTATTTTTATTATTTATTTAAATAATTATTTATATTGCATGAGATTATAGCTTATGACAGTTTAATACTACTAAATTTTTGGTTTAAAAATAAAAGATACTTTCATATTTTAGGTTGTATTTGAATATCCAAACTCAAATAGTGTGTTTAGTCTATGTGCCCAAACCTATCGGTTTGTAACCTGATTTTCTAGATATCTAAGAACTTGGAAAGAACCAAAATGAATCTCGAGCCGGTCCGGAACTAAAATCCCTACAGAAAAAGAACAATATACATTACATGGACTTGTTGGGGGTTGTAGGTTCATAAGAGCATCTCAAACAGCCTTTTATTCCTTTATTTTTTAAAGTTTTTTGCATTCAAACAGCCTTTCGTCCCTTCAAATTTTAAAGGGGTAAACAGTACACCATCAAATTTAAAAAGGCACTGTAGCGGCCTTTAAAATACTGTTTACTTTTCACTTTAGTTTTTCTATTTATATATGTTTAATAATTGTGTACCTATTATTTATTGTTTGGCATTCTACTATTATAACTATATTGGCACTTAAATATTATAATTGAGGTCTTATAAAATTATTTTTAAATAATAATAATATATTAATAAATATTATATACCAATATGTACTAATATTAAAAAAATATAATATAAACATATTATTTCACATAAAATCTTTCGAAAATTTTACACAAATACAAAATTATAATACAATCATAATTAAATATGTTTACTAATTATGTCAATACCATATATTAATATGGGTTTATTGTTAATTAAATATGTTTACTAATTGTGTCAATACCATATATTAATATGGGTTTATTGTTAATTTATAAAATTTTAATGACTATAATGAATTATTACTGAAATTGAGGACTAAAGTGTAACATATGTTTTTAAGAGAAAAAGTTTGAAGGTCACTATTAGAAAATCACCATTTCAACCCTTTATTTTAAGGGTGGATCCCATAAAAAATGAAGGGGTTTGTTGGAGATGCTCTAAAAAGTGACATAGAGACATGTCAGCAATAATTTCCATTCAAAAGTTTACCCATACCAATGATTAAATCCAGTACGTTTGAATTATTACTCTTTACGTACCTATTTATAGTAAAGAACTAGAATCTGAGAGCATCAATACCGTCGTCGCTTACCTCCGTATCTTAATATTATTAGCATTAAAAAAAATATATAGGTTAAATGTGAAAGAACGTTTCTTATTTAGGGGCTATAAGAGACGGGTCTTCCCGGACACGTGTTGCCGTTTGGACGTTCATCTCTTCGTCTCTCTTCTTCTTCTTTTCGATTGATTCTGTTCTTCTGAAATTTTCCGACTTTCGTTCTTAATTTATGTCAAATTTTCTCCAATCGAAGACCTTGAAATGCGTGGCCTTGATCGATGGATTGCTGACGTAATCATATCAGAATCGTTGGATCTCGATGTTCAAAATCAAATCCTAGGAGGACTGTTTCTCGACGAGTCTCTTCCTTCTTCATCCGTCTCCTTTGTCTCCTCTAAGAGCTGTTCAGTCAGTTCGTGTCGCTTTGTCCGAAAGTCGAGTGCTTTGAAGCTTAGAAGACGAAACTGAAACAGAGGACCTCTGTTTTCGTTAGTCAGTTTATCTATAAATGAGAGTAATGGCTAGGAAGACGAAGAAGGTGGTGAAGGGTATAATGGTCAACACGTGTACAAGTCTCCTCCGCTGAAGGAGAATGGATCATGAGCTCTCAACACCACTAACCATTTATGGGCGGAGCTTTTGCTGCCATGGTTTCAAGGTAATAGTTTTGGTGTCATAGGGATTCATTAGTTAGGCTAAAAGTTGTAGACTTTTTCAAGTGTTTGTGGTTACTACTTAAGTGATATGCTCATTGGGTTATAGGGTTTTGGTTTGAGCAGAACTTGCATCGCACCACTTGAGCGGATGAAGCTAGAGTACATTGTCTGTGGAGAGCAAAGGAGTCTTCTTGGACTCATTCAGGGATTGCTACCACTGAAGGGATTAGAGGCTTTTGGAAAGGGAACTTGGTTAATATTCTTAGAACCGCTCCTTTCAAGTCCATCAACTTCTATGCTTATGACACATACAGAGGCCAGATTCTGAGCTTGTCTGGAAACGAAGAAACCACTAACTTCGAGAGGTTTGTGGCCGGTGCAGCTGCTGGAGTAACAGCTAGTTTGCTCTGTCTCCCACTTGATACCGTAAGTTAGAATCACAACAAAGACTTACCTTGAGTTTGTTTGGACTATTCCTGAGGTTCTTTAGCATTTAAATTGCAGATAAGAACGGTTATGGTGGCACCAGGTGGAGAGGCATTAGGCGGTGTGATTGGTGCGTTCCGTCACATGATTCAAACAGAAGGTTTCTTTTCGTTGTACAAAGCCAGACTTGCCTTCAGAGAAATGGTATGTTGATGTGAATCTTACGGTTACATAACCTTTTGTTTGGATCATTCATTGACTCAGATTAAGATTCCTTTTCAATATCACATAGAAATCAAGAGCTACTGATTAGTTCAATATCATTGATCAATTTGAAGTTTTTTTATTGTGCATTGTGGTAAAGTTTGTTGCAATGAAAGTGTTTTATAATTTTTTTTAAGAACCCATAATTAAGAAACTTGCAATAAACCACTTAAATGTTCAAATCTCTTTCTAAGTCTCTTAACTCACTTTTACACTTTAAAAACTATTAAAAATTAACTAAGAGACCCTTTAAGGGGTTTTGGGATAATGATGCTCTGAGAAACTTTCTCTCTCTATATATATAAACGTTTTTTTTGTAAACAAATATCTACATAAACATACTATAAGCAAAATACCTTAGGGGACTTAATTAGTTACTTGTTGGAGTAGTTCCTGCTCGTAAAGTTTCTTTCGGTAAATACCTTGATCGATGGAGAGTGAGTTACTTAAATTAAACTTTTAAACATTGTGTAGTACTGCCTGGTGTCACAAATCGTCGTCTCCCCATAGTTTTTTTTTAAACCTTGCATAGTAAATATGATCCGTTTTCAGCAGTAGCGCTTGCAAAAATGGTGGATCAACAAATTCGAAACCATTGCTTATCTTTCTGTCAGCAAGGAAATTTCAAATTTGTAGCAGGACTGTCTTTGTGACATGCCACAAGATAAGGCGAGCTCCAACGTTGGGCTTTTAATAAGTATCTAAAATTAAAAAAATTAGAAAATATTGAAAAAATTGAAAGAAAAGAGGAGGCGGTATGGGTGCAGAGATACTTTGCTCCTGATTTTTTTTTCATCAACTTAAATAGACTCAAATTGACTTTGTAAACCACAATGGTAGCTCTCCATCCATGTGAACGATGAAAGACGGTTGTTTCCTGGCACTACGTGCTAGACTGTCCGCCCTTAGATTCTTCGTTCGTGGTACATAGATGATTTATGAGCTGAGGAAACTTTCTTTGAGAATCTTGATATCTTCCATATAACTTGAAAAAGCGGGTCATTCTTCTGGTTCCGAAACTATCTTCACCAATTGAGAACAATTGTTGCAAACGTAATTTGAAACTGTCGTAGATTCCTCGTACATTTCATTGCCCAAACTAGTGCCAACCTCCGAGTGGAAAAGAGAAAGACTAGCCCTGACATTTCTTGCCTCCATCAATCCATCAAAACCTTATAAAGTACTATACTAACCTTGTCCTGAAAAAAACTCTTTATCCTTGCATGAACCATCCGTAAAACACCAACGTGTTGGAATATGAGGTGACTGTACATGAGGCTAGATTCATGCATTATATATATGATAATGTATGTAGTCATAACCATCCGAATTTCTGTTCATGAGATATTATAGACATATCCAGATCAATTAAGTACTTTGGTGGAACTTTAAATTTACTGTTTAGGAAGCTAGTTTTTCAATCGAATATACTTTCAATAAGATATGATTGTACGTCTACAACAAGTCTACAGGACATTCTACTGTGTACGTGATTCAGTACCTAGGTAACATGCATCAATAATTTATACTATATGCTTATATTTCAAGGAAATCTACGGATAACTTTAATATTATATACTTCGACGTGAAAATGTATTTGATTTTTCGTTTGTGATAACAATGATGGGATTTTTTTCTTTGCTTAACAACCGATAGAATTTTTTAGACAAAAGTTACTTGCAATACGATAAGGATCCCTCTTTTTCTATATCAAAGAGGATAAATGTTTTTGTACAGTAAAAGGGATAAAAAAAAAAGGATAACATATACCAGCAAGAAAAAATATAAAACGTCTGAATTTCGAATTACTATTCTTCATATCAATAATATTCCCAATATTACACCCAAAAAAATTCCCAATATTATAATAATGTACGAATGCTGTGGTCGAAGTTGGTTTTGAACTGCTGGCTTTATCCTTTGACGTTGGACGTATGCTGATCTACATTTGATGTGACACTGTAAGATTAAGATCTCTTTTATTAATGTATCTAAATGAAGATTGGACCCAACACACGTGGGTTTTAATGTCAGCAGAATATATATTTACTTTCCACGTTTATTTTCTTTCTATGAACTAAATTTGTTTAGATAAAAAAAAATTGTTTAGATTAGCCGAATAAAGGATGATTATCCGGATTGCTTAACTGGGTTGCTTAGATTAATTTTGATTTAAAAAAAAAAAAGAAAATTACCTTTTAAACGAAGAACAGTTGCTTAATTAGGAAGAGGAAGCACCGGCGCTTATAAGACGAGCGTCAGACACGGAAGTCTCCTCCTCTCTCTCATCTCAATCTAGCTCTCTCCCGTGAAATCAGATGGCTTTGATTCCAAAACGTGTGATTGATCTCGAACGGGAGATTCGATCTGGTACACTCCATGTTTAGAACAACAAGGAGTCTTTTGGAATCACTCCCAACATCTTCACTTGTAATCTCCTCGTGAAAGCTTTGTGTAAGAAGAACGATGTGGAGAGTGCCTACAAGGTGCTCGACGAAATTCCCGAGATGGGTCTGGTGCCAAATCTGGTGACGTACACGACTATTCTTCTTTAAGGTTGTAGCTTTGTTGGTTCTTGTTTTCTTTAAGGTTGTAGTTTGTACTTATCTTCTTGGTTTTAAAAGGTTGTAGCTTTGTTGGTTCTTGTTTTCTCATTCTGCAGCCCTTAATTTTGTTGCGATATCAGAGGCTCTGCGCATTTCTCCATCTGTTGTAGCAGTAATCATTTCAAGCTTTAGATTAGACATGCTTTGAGAAGATGGAATTAACAACGTCATCGTTTCCGTATACTTTAAGTCAACAGCCAATCGCTAGCGTCCAAACTCTCACATCGTTGCTGGAAATCTGATGTCAATTGCCGTTGTTACTGTGCTTTTCTGTTTGCTGGACGCTTGACGCAACGTCTTCGTCCCGAACAGGGCTAATCTCATATGTTCTTGCTATGGTTCTGCGCATATGCTTGTGTCTTATGCTTATTTTTTTTGATCAATTATGCTTTGTGTCTATGTCTCTTCTGTATCTTCTTCTTATGTTTATATAATCTTCACTCTCCACTTGTAACAACACAAAACTCTTCTTCTCTCTCGACTTGTAACACACCAAAGTCATCTTCTCCCATTTTCTCTCTTTAATCACTTTGTCAAACTCATATTTTAAGAACCCAAAAATAAAAATCTTGCATTGGAGGCAAAAAATTAGAAGACTCTTAAATAAAGTGCTTAACACATATTCATTAGTAAAAAAATGATTAAGATACCCATTAGGGTTGATAGGGATAATGGTGCTCTTAGGGGAGTTCCGTGCTTTGGAATTTCGACCAACGACATTATTGAGGTTCATTTACAGACTGAATTTTCTGGTCAAATTATAAAATGGTTATTTGAGCTAATTTACATAATGTATTTTCCGGTTAACTTAAATAATGATCGAACTCTTTTAGATGATGAGTCGAGAGGTCCAAAACTTCTATTAAAGAAAACTTAGTTACCTTTTTTTTTTTTTTTTTTTTTTTTTTTTTTTTTTTTTAAACTGAAAAAAAAAATATCAATGTAAGAAAAAGGCAAAAGTGTCAGCCTTTCATCCAATCTTTTTTTTTTTTTTTTTTTTTTAATTAAAATATTCGGTTATAAGTCTGCAATTAAAAACTCACCCAACAAGGGGAGGGAGGAACTTTCCAAAAAGAAACCTCAGAAAATACTTAACCAAAAACCAAGAGGAGTTGTTGTTGTCGCTGAGTAAGACATCCTTAAACTTCGAGATAGTGGATCTAGTCGGAGCTTGATAGTTTGCTGAATTTCTTGAATGATTGCTTGAGTTGGTCTACACAACCCCGTGTGCAATCTCGAGTTCCTTTCCTTCCAAACCACATAGATAACAGCTTGAAAGATCAGCCTTACAATGAGCAACACATTAGCGTCTGGTGTTGGGTCTTTCAGCCAACTCAAGCACTCTTCAAACAAAGTGGGAGGGGAGAGATGAAGGTGTGAGCAAAAGAAAGACCAAACCTCAACGCTGTATGCACAGTCAAAAAATAGATGCTGCCTTGTCTCCTCTGAGCCCGCACACAAGAGACAGTCTGAAGGTACATTCATCCCCCAACTACGCAGTCTGTCTCGCGTAGACATTCTATTCCTCGCCAGAATCCAAGAGATGAAAGCATGCTTAGGTATCCTTCCCTTAAACCAGATCTGCTCGTGCCAGAAGACCGGTGGGTTTGGTTGATGAATTGTAAGCCAAGTTTTGGCTGTTGAAAAGGAAGACGAAGGAGGAGCCTCACCCATCTTCCAGAGGTACTTATCATCGTCAATGGACTGAGCTATCGGCACCAGCGAGGGGAGACACTGCTTCAGCAAAGATATTATAGCATTCCTACTTCTTGATGCACTAATCCACCAGTCTCCATTAATCAAGGCATCAGCAACTGTCGCCTCCTTAGCCAGACCCGAAACAAGAGGGCCCCTCTCACCCGTAAGATGGATAAGAGGGCCAAGATCAGTCCAATTATCAAACCAAAAGCTCGCTGCGATCCCGGAACCAACTTCACAAACCAGAAAGGGTCTCGCAACTGTCCTCAGCTCGCAAAGTCTCTTCCATATCCAGCTATCTCCTCTACGAGGAGTGAGTTCCCAAAAATTCTCTGAGCCAATCTTGTATTGTTTAATCCACGAAACCCAAAGCGATCCACCAGCTGCAAATAGTAGCCAGATCAGTTTTAAAGCCAGAACTTGATTCCAATCTTCCAACCTTTTCAGACCTAGCCCTCCTTCAATTTTAGGAGTACAAACAGAGATCCAACTAATCTTAGCTCCTTTTGCAGATTGCGGTACTCCTCTCCAGAGAAAAGCGTTGCACATTCTCTCTAGAATACCTATACACTCTATTGGAAGAATGAAAATGGAACACCAAAAGGAGATGGTTGAGTATATCACCGCCTGAATCAATTGAAACCTTCCGGCAAAGGAAAGGTGCTTGACTGTCCAGGAGCTAAACCGAGCTTCAATCTTGTCTAGAAGAGGCCTGTAGTCAGATAATCTCATTTTTTTAGACGAGAGTGGCACGCCCAAGTATCTAATCGGAAGGGCTCCCTGTTTGATTCCCAGCGCCTCAGCCATCTCTTGACAGAGAGAGTGGCTTCCACCATCTATCATGAGCTCTGTTTTTTCTCTATTAATGCTGAGGCCTGACAACTGTTTGAATTCTTCAAGAATTTCCAGGATTCCAGTCATAGATTCCTCAGAACCATCAAAGAATACCAAGACATCGTCCGCAAAACTCAAATGAGTAATAAGAGGATTTTCACAGGAAGGGTGAGGTTTGAATCTATTGTTCAAAGCTCCATTATCCAGCATCTTGGACAAAACATCCATAGCCAACACAAACAACAGAGAGGAAATAGGATCACCTTGTCGGAGTCCTTTCTTTCCTGTAAAAAAACCGTGCAATTCACCATTCACCGCTACACTGTAGGAAGTAGTGGTGATGCATTCTCTTATCCAATCAATATCTGTACTGGCAGATCAATCGCCTTTAGCAGATTAAGCACAAACTCCCAACTCAAATTGTCATAAGCCTTCGCTAGATCAATCTTCAAGCAGCCCCGAGAGATGCGACCCTCTATATGAAAATCAGTGACCAACTCAGATGCAAGTAAAACATTCTCGCAAAGAAGTCTGCCCTCCATGAATCCCACTTGGTTCCTTTGGACCACCTCATCAATAAAGAGCTTAATTTTCTTCTTTAGAAGCCTTGCTACCACTTTGTAGATGGTAGAACACAGAGATATTGGCCTGAATTGATTTAGCTTATCAGCCCCCACAATCTTCGGGATCAGAGTAATGGCAGTGGCATTGTATCGTTGCAGCATTCTACCACCAACAAAGAACTCCCTAACTGCTGCTAGAACATCACTGCCAACAACTGACCAAGCATCCCAGAAAAATTCAGCAGGAAAACCGTCCGGTCCCGGAGCCTTACCCTTTGGCATGGACATCAGTGTTGAACGAATTTCATCCTCACTTGGAATAGCACAAAGCTTATCAAATAAGGCGGTGGGACATCTATATATCATCAAACTCTGCAAGTCACTCACTGAGGGAGGCGAGACACCTATCGAGAGAGATCCTAGAAGATGGTGAAAGTAGGAGACCACCATGTCTTTAATTTGAGCCTTATTTGTAACTTTCATTTCATTCCCATCAATCAAGTATCTTATGGCGTTTCTAGCTTGATGAGCCATAACCGCCTTGAAAAAAAACTTTGTGTTAGCGTCTCCATCCTTGAGCCATCGAATTCTAGATTTCGTTTTGTAGAAAATCTGTAAGGCTGAATCCAGAAACTTCCACTTTTTCCTCGCCACAAATTCTCTTCTGAATAAAGCATTCGAAGGCGTTACTAGAAGCTCGCTCTGAATTTCTTGCAGCTCCTCCATTGCGAGCTTTGTTTTTTGCTGAATATTTCCAAACCCAATTTTATTCAGTCTTCTGCATACCTTCTTAACCGCTTTCAGCCTCTGACCCAAAGAGAACAATTCTGATCCCACAGCAATTTCCTCCTGCCACGCAGCAGTAATTCCTTCCAAGAATTGTGGATGGGTAGAGAGAAAGGCAAAATACTTGAAGCTAACCTTTCTGACCTCCGATACCGTATGCAGATCAACAATGCAAGGGGCATGATCCGATTCTCCCGGCGTTTCAAACTGAGCAACAATATCTGGAAAGGCATCACGCCAGGCTTCATTACCTAAGGCCCTATCCAGCTTCCGAATAATAGGGTCATCCTCTCTATTGTTTGACCAAGTAAAGAAGATACCTCTTGTTTCCAAATCTTCTAATTCGCATTGACCCAAGCAATTTCGAAATTCATCCATGCCTCTCACAGGCAAATCATACGGAAGAATAGAAAAATGCTCCGAAGCAGACACAATTTGATTGAAGTCGCCAAGGATCAAGAAAGGTTTGTTTCTCACCAGATTATGGCTTGAAACCTGCTGGATCTCATCCCACAAGCTCCTCCGTTGAACTTCAGTATTATACACGTAAACAAATCCCACAGTCAGCGAGGTCTGAGTTTCCGGTTCAAATACACCACAAATAATCATCTGTTCTGATTTCTGGAAGACCATAACCGATAAAGCAGGGTCCCAAACGAGCCAGATTCTTCCTCCAGCAACCTCTGAGTAGTTTGATTCAAAACGCCAACCTTGTAGACACCCAACAGCAACTTGAACTGAGTTCTCCTCGCTTACATGGGTTTCCAAAAAGGCTCCTACCGACGAGCCAAAATTATTTAACCAACTCCGAATAGATCTCTGCCGATCATTATTATTTAATCCTCTCACATTCCAAGAAAAAATCTTCATATGTACAGGTTTGAAGACCGACTTGCGGTTAGAGGGGTGATTTCTTTCCCGAGGAAAAACCCCGAGTCCGAAGTGAGAAGTCGTCTTTTGGAGGCTTCTTTAGGAGAGAGGCTTTCCAAAGAGCTTCCTGCCTCAAAGCTCTACGAACAGCCTTAGGGTGCTTAAACCACAAAGTATTATCTTCTTCTGGATCAACACCCTCAGAAGACTGAATCTCCTCTTCCTGCACTTCTTCCTCCAGAGAAAACTCAGACTCAGAAACTTCAGTTTTTCCGCAGTGATCCTCCACCTCACCCACCTTGCCACTCCCCTCAGAGACGAGCTGATAAGCAGTAGCAGGGGTGAAAGGTACCTCCGCAGGTGCAATTTCCTGTATCGGAACTTCCTCCGAACCCACCTCGACAACTAAAGCAGTGGAGTAAGATGATGCCTCGGAAGTACCAGGAGGTAACGACTTTCCTGGCTTCTTAGATTTCTTCTTCTTCTTCTTGGATTTCTTCTGGAATTCAGAGTGGGTTGTTTGGGGCATCTGCTCCTGATCCTCTAACTCCACCCTCTCAGAGTGTTGGGCCTCAACTAGCCCTGAGATCAGATTTATCTTCGTTGATGTAGAGACCACTCTGTCTTGATTTGGTGAAACCTGAGCTTGCACCTTCTTTCTTTTAACCATAGGCTTAAGACAGCGATTTATAAGATGTCCATACTTCTCACAGTTCAAACACTTAGGAGGAAGACTTGGATACTCTACTCTGACTCGAACTGCATTTCCTTGCACATCCCTCACCTCAACCACCTTCGGTGGATCATTATCCAAGGTAATTTCAAACTTGACCTTAGTATCACCGAAATGATACGGGTCGAGCCTAGACTTCTCAGTATGGAGTGGCTCTCCAATCGCACTAGCCACTACACTGATTCCGTCGAGAGAATAGAGCTGGGGAGGAATGTTCTTTAAAACAACCCAGGTAGGGGCCGTTCTAAGCTCTTCAACTTGTAAATTTTCTACTGCTGACCACTTGGAAACTGAAAAACCGCAATGATCTACTTGCCAATAGCCTACCTGCAAGACCCACTCCCTCGTTTGTATTGAAGGAATGAAGATAAGACAGCTAGTGTTTGACAGAGTGCGGACGGTGATGTTGCCAAATTTTCCCCAGACCGGGTTCAAATCAGCAATGATTTTTGTCGGGTGAGGTCGTCGGCCATGAAAATGAGCCACTAAGTGGTCCTTCCACATCTCCGACGCTTGGAGTAGGATGGCATGCGGGGCCTGTACTACCGGAGTACCGTCTTCGAGAAAGGTCGGGTTTGAAATCTTTCTGAGGTTTCTGAGAGATGCTTTGAATCTTTCGACGTACGACGGGACAGAGGAGGCTGGAATCGCTGTCGGAGTAGAGGGAATCTGGAGTTTGACTTCGGTTTGAGAGTCATACGCCCTGACTTCCTCATCTGAAACTTTAGGTGAGACTGACGGAGGCTTGCAGATCGATGGATCTGAGACTTGGGAAGCCATTTTTTTGTAAGAAGGAAGTGGAAAGAAGGTTCTCGTCCTCAGGCAAGAGGCCCACTGACGGTGGCGACTAGGAGAAACCTAATCGCACATTGTATCGCAGGAGAGAGAAAAAATAAATTTAACTCCCACTCTCTTCATCCAATCTCTTGGGTTACTTAGTTACCTAATGTACCTATTTTCGTTCCGTGCAAAGCCGAAACTTGATGCATGAACCATGACATTCATAATTGCATTAATGACTCAAATTAATTATATGTAAAGTGGGATTTAATTATACATTCTGATAATTAGGTTAAATAACCTAATTTATATTTCCAACCAAAGCTATCACATGTGCTTGAGAATCATATTTGCTTTTCCTGATTAAGAGATATATGTGCTGTGTACTAGAAATAAAGCGATGACTTTTTTTTTTTTTTTTTGTAACTGGTATCTGGACAGCCACATTCCCAACTATCCCTCCGTAGGAGGTCCAGCGCCCCAACGGAAAGGATGTTAAATCCGATGTGGCCGGGACTCCAACTCGTGATGGCGGACACCTCAGCCGAGATTCCTATACCACCAGACGACTAGGCCCGATTATAAAGCGATTACTTCTGCCTTCTGGCTACATAATATGCGTACACTAAATGTTTCGTCCAGTAGCATCATTTCTTTCGTTCATAGTCTATATATCTTGAAGTTTACTTACAAACATATGATATAATCCTCTTAACATGGCACTGTAGATGTCCATTTTTCCTTGAAAGATTATGCAGTAAACCAAATATTTAGGAATATAGAAAGTAAGAAAGTGTCATTTAAAGATGATTATTAATTTGGGGTCTTCAAGTTTGACGTGAAGTTTACACCAAAAAAAAAAAAGTTTGACGTGAAGTCCTGCATGGTATATGAAATAATGAAAAGGAAAATTGTAAGTCGTGTGAGAGAAGAAAAACGATCAATCGTGTTGGTTCTCAAGTTGCAATGAATATCGGTCCACGCATATTAACTAGTTGTAGGCGTGGCAACTACCGAAACCCCCCCCCCCCCCCCCCCCCCCCCCCCCCCCCCTCTCCCATAACTAAATTCAAGACGGTCTCAAAACGGGCTAAACCCGTGTGAGCAGTACGACCCTCGGACATGCTGGTTTGGTTAAAAGGGCTTCGGATAGACTAGGACAGTATACATATATAGTTTTAATCACGCTGTAACTGTAATAATATCATCATTCAAGTTTGAGAATGAATCTTAATATCTAAATAGAGCCGGTTCTATGCATAATCAAGTAAAACATTAGCATTGAGTTCCTAAAAAATTAAAATTAGTACACTTTCAATTTGAAACAACAATAAATTGTCAGTCTGTGGCTTTCAAAATACCAGGAACGATTTTGTATGAAAGATTCAAGTTTGAACTTTGAATGAATCTTTTATAAGCCGGTCAGTATATTTCTAATCTTTGATATGAATTATAATATCTAAGATTCATACAAAATCCAACTAATAAAGGGTGTTTGTTCAGTACCGAATAAAAGAATAATGACTGCAAAACTTTTTTTTTTTTTTTGATAATCCAGGGGTTCCCCGCTTCGCGGGTCATTCCCCTGGGTCCGGTCAGGCAGCGGTCCACTTTACCCGGAAGGGCTTTACCTGGGCTGGATCGAACCCAGTACCGCTTTGGTGTCCAGAAGAGGCAGGGTAGTTTCCGCATGGGGAGGGAATCGAACCCGGATGGTGGTTGCCACCACAGGTCCGTCCTGCCACTTGGACTACCTAGCCAGGACAGACTACAAAACTTTGTGACAGATGAAAATCAAGAGAGCTTAAACAAAACAATAAAAAATGAATTGAAACATTTTTTTTAATATTAGAGACTTGTATACAATCAGTATACAATATAGATGTTAAAACTATTAGAAAAATATACAAAAAAAAAAATCAAAGAACCCCTAAAAGAATAGAAAACAAAAGGCCGCATCATCCATCCTCTGTTCATACAAAACTCCCAAAACAATAAGTGGAGGAGGTAACAAAAAAACAAACACACACAACACCCTGTGATGGGTCTTCTTCAGGAGAGGGCTCTTCTTCTTTGCTTCTCTTAGATGTAATCTATCTCTTTCCTAAAACTCTAATCTTCCTCCTAAAATTAGAATTGTTGGGAGATACATCTTCTATGAGAAGCCGTCGACCGTTTCGAAGGTTGTTTTGTTTCAAGTTTCCAGACAGAGCCTATGTCTTGTGCGATCTTAACCGCGTCCATAGACACACCTGAGAGCCCTCTCCTCGTAAACCCGACCGCATACAACCCGGTCCTTCCTTTCCAACCGCTGTTCGCTGCTTTCGGGAAACCATTCTTTGCAAAGAACTCACTCTCCTATAATAACACAAACACATAACTCAATCAGTACACATGACCAAAACGAACAAACCCTGTTTAGTTAAACCGGATTCGGTTATCAAAATTTTTAAACTTCTTGGTTTTGTTTTCTCACCTGTAGCCAATAAGGGACGTTGCTACGGTAACCAGTTGCGAGCACAACTGAGTCAATCTCGAGTTGTTCCCCATTAACTAACTCGACTCTGTTCCCATCAAACCTTTTAACCCCTGGAACCACATTGATCTTTCCTGATCGGATCTTCTCCAAAGCTCCGATGTCAAGCACCGGCGTCTTCCCTTTCACACTCTTTAGCGCCATCGGACCCATCTCGGGTCGTTTCAAACCGTACTTCTCGATGTTCCCAAGCACGAGCCAACACAGAACCAACAATATCTTGTCCACGAGCCATAAAGGAAGCCATGCTAGCATCTTCATGGCAAGCTCAAACGTTGACTTCCCCATTACTTCTCTCGGCATCACATGAAACTGAACAAAAAGATCGAAACTTTGTTCAGATTCTTGATTTCTTGAACGTTAATAGTTTGAATCTTTAATGACTTACCGAGCTTCTCACGACCATGGAAGGCTTAGCGAAGTGATTAGCGAGGTCGAGAGATACCTCCATGCCGGAGTTTCCACAACCGACGACTAGTACTTTCTTCCCGGCGAACTTCTCACCGGACTTGTAATCACATGCGTGGATCACCTCGCCGGTAAACTCATCAAGCCCATCAATCTCCGGCACCACTCTCTCTGCATTCTCTCCCGTAGCCACCACAAGCCACCGGCATATATACTCGACCTCCGTCCGAGTTGACTCGGTGCTCGACACGGTCTTGACTCGCCACAACCCGCTCGTCTCATCGAACCGGGCGGTTTGCACACACTCGTTGAACTTCGGGTTTATATCGAATCGGGAGGCGTAGGACTCGAGGTAGTCGATGAACTGCCGCTTCGTCGGGTACTCAGGGAAGCTCTCCGGGAAGGGCATTTTCGGTAATTGGCAGAACTTCTTAGGGAGGTGGAGCTTGAGACGGTCGTATGTTCTGTTTTGCCATAGTGAAGCAATGCAATCCGCTCTCTCGAGGACGACGAAAGGAACGTTTTGTTCCCGGAGACAAGCGGCTGTAGCTAAACCGGACGGTCCTGCTCCGACGATAACCGGTCCGTTGACCCAAATGCACCGGTTAGTTGTTGTTGTTACTTCTTGTTCTTGATCCATCAAACGAACCATACTCTCCATTTGTCTTATAAATGTCCTTAACAGTTTTAGAGAGAGAGAAGTTGAAGATTTGTAGAGAGAGAGAGGAAATGGTTTTGAATTTGGAATGAAGATAATGTTTGAAGGTTAAGATGTTTATATAGAGGGGAAGATCATATCCCATGTGGCGTTGAATATTTTTTCCAGGAGATGATATTTGATATATTTGTATAACATATGATCATGAGCTGCTGATGTTTATTTTAATCATTAACAAGTTTGTTTTCACTTTTCTATACATAAATTATTGTTTTAGAACGTAAATGGTATATATTTTTAACGTTAATCATATACTTAAATATTTATATAACTATTTCAAATACAATAATTTTATAATTTACATGTTATAATTATTTAATTGTTTAAAACTGTATGTATTTGTCACTTCTTATTATATATTTATCTTAGTGTATTTGCATTTAGTTATTAAGAAAATTAGTATATTCACGAGAAAATATATTTAAAAATGAATTTGTATTTAATTTATGCTAAATTCTGATCCGTCTTTCAAATCTGGATTTTTTTTACCAATATTTGTATGCTTATTCATTTAAGATAATATATTATTATATATACGAAAGTCTAAGATATGTTAATTTTTAGACATGTATAATATAGTTTGTTAATTTTAAACCGTTCTATCATCATATTATATCTTTAAAATAAATAGTTTATATTTATGAAAATAAAATTTATAAATTTATCAATTGGATATAATTTTATCATATTTATTTTAGTATAATAATTTATTTATTTTTTATTTTATAAATGATAACTTAAAATACATTAAGTTACTGTTAAAATATTTTTACATAAATTTATTAGAATTTTAAAAATATAATATATAAAATGAAAAAAAATATTATGATTAAAGTAGTTACAAAGATTTTATATAATTAACTTTAAAGAAATACCTGTTAGTTTTTATACATGTATTATATAGTTTGCTAATGTTTACTCATCTTACCAATATATTAGATTTTATTTTTGAACATAAATATTTTGTACTTACGAAAATAAAATATATAAAATATATAAATTTATAAATTTATACAATTTTGTTATATTTAGCTCAATATAATAATTTTTTTAATATGATTAATTATGATTATATAATAGATAAAATATTATAGAACTTTTTATTTTTCAATTTATAAATGATAATTGAATATATTAATGTATAATAATATTTCAAACTAATTTCAAAATTAGTGAAAATATTTAAATATAATTTCGAAAATGAAGATCTTGTAAAAATATTTTAAAACAGATTTGTTAGAATTTTAAAATAAATATATTTATATTTAAAATAAAAAGATATCAAAAGATATCTAATCTATTAAAACGGAAGTACATTTTGTACTTAACCCTTAGTTTTGCTCAATAATTACTTTCTTATGCCACTGATATTAAACATAGAATTTTGATTTTTAACTAAATACATGATTTGCCTTATTAATAAACTTGAAAACTACTAAACCAATTCATCTTCTGTTACCAACAATCACGATATCATTCACATAAGTAGCACAAGATTTTTTAGGTTTCTTATCTTGCAAATCACGTTTAAAATCATATCATTTAACCGGACTAACCTGTTTAGTATTTTATGGGCTTGGTCAATTAAAATATAATTAAAACCTAATCCACATATATTGTGATGAAAATAAAGTTTTAACATTGTAATTAAGTTTTGGCCCATTTCAACAAATTAATTACCAAATAGTTATTTTTTATTTGCCATGTTGTTAATATAATACATATCGTTTATATATCAACCCATCTGTTTATAATTTATATAAGATGTTTTATTTTGAAAATTTTGAATTATAAATTTACATAAATATATAATTACATTATAAATAAGATAATGTAGTTAAGTATTACTAATTGACAAATATCTTATCTAATAAATCGTTTTGATTTGTCTAATATCCCATCACGATATAAACAATCAACAACAAATTTAGAAACAATTACTTTTTATGTTAGGTTTAATCTTGATAATAAAATGAACCGAGTTTTTTTTTGGGTTTACATCAATCCAAAAACCAAAAAAAATATATGAAACAGTAACACCAATGTTTAACATCTATTAAGTATGAACATATATCCGCGCGTTCGCGCGGATTCAAAATCTAGTTATGATTAAAGTATTTTAAAGATTTTATGTATTATTATTTTTAATAAAATACATTTAATAAAATTTTTAAACGATGGTCCAAATTAAAAAAAATCACACAAAAAAGTCATGAAATCTGTTTTACAATATATGATAAGATACTGTTTATGAGTATCATTGCTTAAGAGTTGGATTTGTTTATATAAAAATTAGCTAATGGGTTTTGTGACGGTTGAGCACTTTTGTAATAAACAGAGATAGTGCTTGAGGATGAAGTAATATTTTGGTATTGGGAAATACGATTTTCTACCGACCATTTTTTTTTCTTTTTCTGATAACCGTGGAGATCCAACGATCGAAGTCCAACCGACTATTTTGTACGTAATTATTAGGATATTCTTATTAAATAGTTTTAAGAAAGTTTTTCAAAATTAATTATAATGATAATATTTTAAAATAATTATTATTCTGTATTTAAAATACTAATGTTTTAATATATATTGAAAATTTACATCAATTTATTTTGGTTTTCGAATATATGTTTTATCATTCATATTTTTACATTTTTATTATATTTTAATTTTTAAACAAAACGAACTAAATAATTCTGATTCTTTAAAAAAATTAATACAAATTAATATTTTTTTCCATCCAAATAAAAATTTAAAACATCAATTTTTTTCAAAGAGAGTGATAATTAAGTAATTTATGGTGAGGTTTAGAATAATAAAAAAATAGAAATGGAAGCGATGGAATTAGGGAGCAACGATGGTGAGAGCATGATTAACCCGAAGTTCTTAGGATGAAGTTATTAGCGGAAATTAATAAACTGTTTTTTAATTTTTAATTAAAAAACCTAAGAACCGGTTCTTAGATAAAAACTTTAATAACCGGTTCTTAACTTTTTTGATTAAAAGTTAAGAAACAGTTTCTTAAATTCTGTTAATAACTCCATTTTAAGAACTCGAGTTAATCATGGTCTGACGTGTCTTTCTTGGATAGAACGAAATAGTGGGACCCAAAAGAGGAAGCCACGTGGGAAGTAAATGATGACGTGGAATGGAAAGCCACGTGGAGAAGATGATGATCCAAGCTGTGATGTATGTGGAACCAAATGAATAAAATCACATCAAACCCATTCTCTTCCATTAATTAAGCTTCTCCACTATTATTATGGCTTGGTCCCGCGATCTCCACATTTTTCATTTTTTTCATTAAAATATGTGAATTCTTATTTTAAAATATATATATTTGAAAACATCTATTATCCTGATATTTTGCAATACATGATACTCCCTCCATTTTTTAATATAAATCGTTTTAAAATTATGCACATAGATTAAAAAAATCATTAATTTTTTATATTTTCTAAGCAAAAACATCATTAAATATTTACTTAACCACAAATCAACCAATAATAAAATAGAATGTATATTATCATTGGTCATATAGTATTAAGTGTTAATAAATTTTACATAGAAAACCGAAAACGTCATATAATTTAGAACATACAAATTTCTCTAAAACGACTTATATTAAAAAAACGGAGGAAGTAATTAATAGGTACAGAAATTGTTATTCATAATGTCTAGAGACTTTTAAGTTAAATCCAGTAAGTTTATAACAAACGATTTTCGTTAAACTGAGTTAAACTCATATAAATTTCGTTAACTGAGCTTACACATAAGTTTATGCTAACTAGAAAACGAATTTGCTAAAGAGCTTTTATGTGGGTAAATTAGAAAAGAGTAATACTAATGTAGCTAATTATCCTATATTTTCACCGAAAACTATTAAAAGTATTTTCATCATAATAAATGAAAAAAAATTCACTGCGATCTCCTAATTTGTTATTTACTATCCAAATAGAGATAAGTAACTAAGTTTTTGTTTTTGTTTGTTTTCTTGTCAAATAAGTTTTTGTTTTAAAGAAAAACTTATACTCCTAGCAAGTATCAACATGTGGAAGCCTTTTTAGTCCAATGGTTTAACTAACGGTTCATTAATGCTTTTACACCATCACCATCAGGTCGAGGTTTCAATTTTTGGAGAAAGCGATTTATTAAACAATTACGAAGACTACAGAGGAAAGGCTTACAAGAGATCTTTAACATGATACAAGTAAACTCGGTCAGACATGATCTTCGTATGACGGCTCAGATGATGCAGTTAAGTGTAGACCTTATAAGGCAGGTATTATTGTTGGTTGTCGTATCGTCTATGTAATCTTTTTCATAGTTGTAATATCGTAATAAATCAACATTAAAAAAAAGTATCAACCTATAAATATCGCCTCTCCAAACTTTTAAAAGATTTTTTCATGTGAAAGTAAATTAGGTAATATAATCCATCAAGATAAAATATGTGATAGGAATATGTGATTAAGGAAGGCTCTATTAACTTTAATAAAGTACGAATAACACGATTTAGCTAACCTATGCTAGCCAGGTGATGGTGACTAACTTAGCTACAATGATAAGATCTTTTTCTCTTCATTGGTACTTGCATTCACAATTGTAAAGTGCATTTTTCAAAGTACACAAGAAAAAGGCACTCATATTAGTGGATATTTCATCCGTATTATTTTAATTGTCATTTAGATTTATACACATGAATTAAAAAAATATTTAGTTTTATATATTTTCAAAACACAAACATTATTATCTAGACATCTAACCATATTTCACCCAATACATAAATAAAAAAAATAATATTGTTAATAATTTTGCATTGAAATTTTTAAAAAATACTTATTTAAAAAAAATAATAATATATAACGATAATTAAACTGAAACAGAAAAAGTATGAATTAAGTTTTTTTTTTAATTGTTAGAAGTTCTTTAGTTATTTATATAGAAAAAAGGGATCCTACAAAAAAAAAAACCTTTATAAGGGTTGTGGAAAGAAGAAACTTAAGAGCATTTCCGATGTATGTTTCTATATTTTCTTTTAAAATAGAGACTTTTATTATAGAGGTGGAATTGCGCTAATGTATACTTTTATAATAGAGTTATTTTATTTTAGAAGAAAATATAGAGAATTTTTTTTTTTATCTCTATATTTAGAGGTAAAAATAGCATATCTCTATATTTTATTTTATAAATAGAAAAACTCTATTATAGAGACATACAAATCCATCTCTATAGTATAATTTTTCTATTAAAAAAAATACATAGACATTGCATAAAAAAAGGAAAATTTAGAGATAAAAATAGAGATGAATCAGAGATGGTAAGTAAAAATGTAAAGCCATGTGCATAGATAGAACCTTGGTTTCCATGGGGGTTTCTCTTCTTTTCATGCCACAACATTTTGGAAGCTTTGAGTTTGGCATATATATCCATGTATACATTACACATACACAAACACACCAATATATAAATATATATATGCATGCACTCATTTTAAACTTATTGGCTTCAAACCGGTTAAGAGTGTTATTCATCGTTGTCGGATCGAATCACTATAGTTAAACTCATCCTGATCCTTTGGTCCGAAAGGATACGTAGTACTTTCACGGCTTTAAACAATGGGAAATCGGCCAAAAAAACACTGAACTTTGCGGGAATTGCCAAAAGAAACCTGGACATATGGGCTAGCCAATAAAATCCTGAACTTTTGTTGACTTTTCGGGTTTATTAAGAAACTTACGATTGACTGACCAGATAAACACACCGTTAACCGAGTTAACTGTTAATTAAGCGGACGTTAATTTTGGGTGTTAAAGTATACGACGTCGTTTCATCACTTTGTCTGATTAAAGACAAACGACGTCGTTTATATAGCTGTGTTATTAAAAATATGTGTTTCCTACGGCTCGAACTCGTGTACTCGGGTTTAATGGTAGGGGTTTTTGCCACTGAGCTAGTGGACTTTGCAATGGCTATACGAACACAATATCTTTTATTCTTCGAATCCGAGTTAAAGACAAATTAATGAAACGAGGCGTTTTACATTAACTTTTTTATTAAAAAGATGGGGTTCCATCGACTCGAACTCGTGCACTCGGGTGTAATGGTAGGGGTTTTTGCCACTGAGCTAGTGGACTTTGCAATGGATATACGAACACAGTTTCTTTTATTCTCTTTGAATCCGAGTTAAATGAATCAAAAAGAGACGACAGTTTTCTCCTCCGATTGGTATAAACCCTAAATGGGCGAAATCATAAATCCAGTTCGCGATTCTCTTCGATCTCGTCCTTAAGAATCTCGATTATCATCTCTCCTTCTTCGAGTATCGCATGATGAGTTCGGGTTGTGAGGATTCGTCTGTGAATACGATGGGAATTCGTGGTATCCCGGAGCAATGCGGTTGTGGTCGAAGAACTGGGATATACACATCAAAAACGAAGGTCAATCCAGGAAGAACTTTCTTTAGATGCCCAACGTTTCAAAATGTAAGTGTTTATTTTGATTGTGTTTAAGATAAGAACATAAGATTCAATGGCTAGGTAGTCAGTGAGAAATTGTTTGAATATAAAGATTGTGTTCATGATTTGTGTCTAGGATCACTTGTATAAATGGGTAGATGAAGCTGTCTACGAAGAGGTTCAAGATGCATTGCCAAAAGTTGAATGCTTTGCATCAGATGTTATGAAAATTAAAATGGAGATCGAAAGCATGAAAACCGTGGAGGAAGACTTGAAAGAAGATGTCAGGAAGGCGAGCAATGAACTTAAGAAGCTGAATGTGATCATGAAAGTGGGTTTTTCGGTGGTTTGTTTAGGCGTTGTGATATGTCTTGTGTTGATCATGTTTGACAAAGCAGATGGGTTGTCTATGAATAGCTACTAGGAGACTGTTTATGTAAGGCTATGTTTAGGTAAGAATCATGGTTCATGTAAGGCTATGTTTTAAGACAATGTTTCAGTAATGTTTATGTTTTACTTCTTGATTGTTTATAGAAGGACAAATGCACCATTGAACAGACCATCAAGATAAACAATATGATGAAAACACAAAGATAATAACCAAGACTATCTTCATTGAGAGTTTCAAATTAAAACAGCAGGAAAAGAAGAAAGAAAAAGGTAGTTCTTGTTCCAAAAGCATTCAGACAGAGACACCATCATAAACAACCAACTTCCTCAATGCCAGCAATACCGTTCTCATCTTCCCTACCATCATCACCTATATCCCCAAATTCCTCAATCTGGAGAAATTCTTCTCTGTCATCACCATCATCACCTAGACTCCTTTCCGAGTTTACCTTCTGCTTCTTCGATTGTCTAGGAGACACAGGCGACCCGCCAGATGAAGTTCCCCGCCTTGTCTTCTTCGCAACTGTTGATTCCAACATCTCAGTCTCTAGCCATTCTTCTCTGTCATCACCAGAAAGAGCCACATTTACCTTCTGCTTCTTCGAAACTCTAGGAGACAGAGTTGAACCACGCCTCGTGGCCTTCACCGGAGATGACGCAGGCGACCCATATGAAGTTCCCCTCCTCGTGGTCTTCTCCGGAGATGACGCAGGCGACCCATATGAAGTTCCCCGCCTAGTCTTCGACGCCTTCGACACCTCTGTAGATGCCAACATCGATATCCCTTCAACGCTTTTACGAATCCTCGATCTCTCCAGCGATGGCAAACTCACAGAAGCATCGCGTTCTCCACCCTTCTTCGACTCTTGAACCGCTTCGTCACTCCCGTAATCGAAATTCCTCATCGCTCCGAAAATCATTACCTCCTTTCCATTCCTTGTGAACTTCGTCTTTACCATCTCTACAAGAGAAATACCCAAATCGATTTGAGAAATTATGGTTACGTTCAAACACGGGTTTCATTTTGTTTGATTGCAATCAAACACATCTTTTGATCAATAAAAATAAACATGTGTGATAACCTTCCGAAAAGTCCACTAGCTCAGTGGCAATACCCCCCTTACGACCACGAGTGCACGGGTTCGAGTCCAGGCAGCAACAACAATTTTAATTAAGCAAAACGACGTCGTCTTGAGATTTTGTGTTTAACAAAACAACTGAATGAAACGACGTAGTTTCACTAAACGGCAGTAATTAACGGTGAGTTAACACTGTCTTAACTGTCGGTTAACGGTGTGTTAATTTGGTTAGTCAACCGTAAGTTTGTGAATTAACTAAAAAAGTCAACAAAAAATCGGGGTTTTATTGGTCAGGTTCGAGTAAAGGTTTCTTTTGACAATTCCCGCAAACTTCAGTGTTTTTTTGGCCGATTTCTCTTTAAACAATACATTCACCTTTTCTATAAAAGCACTTGAAATATGGTTTACGAGAAAAGCTTATTAGGTATGAATCAATGTATTATCATCGTGCGTGAGTCACGACCACTTAGTTAATAACTTTTTTGTTGGTTTCTGATCACGATAAACGTACGTACCAAACTCTATTATAATTATTTACAATATTAGTGTGTTATATAACTTATATTCGATATTAGCCATATATATATATTCAGAAAACCTTATTTTGGTTTCATATGCCAACTAGATCTTTCTCCTTTTCTTTTTCCTTTCTACGCCAATTTCATGGCTTTATATGCTTAAACATAAATTAAAAACTGAAGCAAATTAATAATCAATATATCAAAGTACTAAAGTAAATAAATAGGAAAACGATGATCAATTATCACGCGTAAGAGAGAAAAGGAGGAAGATGATATCATTGGATACGTATACGAATCGCTTCATCACGATTAGGCGTAAAGTGAAATTTGCAGCTCATTCGCCGCAGAAAGTTTTTAGTTTACTTAATTATTAGGTTTAATTATAAAAGCAATATTACCATTATATAAGTATATACATGGCTTACTGCAATAGAATATGATTCACGAACGAAGACTTCAAGCTCAATAAAAAATAACTTTTTTCTCTCTGGAGCCTCTTCCCTCGGCTTCCACAAACCCTAAATCAGCTGTCGCATCTTTTTTCTTTGGTGACCGGTAGCTCTTTTGCTCCGGTCGCCACCCCAGTCCGTCATGCATTCTAGCCTTCTTCCTTAGCCTCTTCGTCCTACCCTTCTCCTTCTTGTGTGGTGTTGCTGAATTTCCACTGAAATCTCGGTGGATCTAGTCGAGTGTCGCATGAGTATGTGACCTCTCTGGAGCACCAACGAGGAGAGGAGTTCTCAGGAAGCTTAAGGAGCCTTCGATCTTTGGTTTCTGCTTTCAATCGGAGAAGATCTGGGTCAGATCTGATCTTGCTTTCGCCGGAAAAGATGGTGAGGCGTCGTTGCCTCCGCCTCTGCTCTCGTCGTCGGCATGTACCCGTACGTCTAACAGGATTCGTTTTTCAAGGTCTCGTCAGAGCTTCTCCTCTCCGCTTTGGAGTAACAGCGGTGCTAAGGCTCACCGCTCAGAGGACCTCTGTTCCTTAGGTCATGAGACATGTCAACCATAGTGTGCCTTTCAGAGTTCGATTGGCTTTCCTTGCTGCTCTCGATGCCGACTCCTGAGGTTTTGAGGACAACCCCTGTGATGGCGTCACCTGCTTTCAAGGATGAGCTTTCTCTACTCGGTTCGGTCACTTGTTTTTAAAGGAGTTATGCATCTCCTTCAGTACTTCATTCCTCTGCTCCCAAGCTCCGGCAGATAACTTTTTCGTTCACTTACTGTCTTCGCCGCATCCTTTGTGTCGTGTAGCCGGATGGGGAGCTTTATTTACCGGCTGCGCTTGACCGTAACTTGTGCTTTCACTTCTAGTGGTGTTGTTCAGGTCTACATTTTCGTCGTCTGCTGCATTAACTTGGGCTCGTTTGTCAGCCTCTTCCTCCTCTAGTGGAGCTCTGGAGCGAAAGCCAGCCGCTTCTGTCGATGTCTGCTTGAGCCACTTCGGTGAGTGCTTGACTGAACTTGCCTCTAGCTATTCTCTTGATGGTCTGGTTACTCTAATAGTCAAGAAGCGTTTGGGTGGGGAGTTTAATTTGATGTCTCTTGTCCTATAATGTTTATTAACTTCAAAGTTCACCATTGTTGGCAAGCTTTGAGTTAATCTATTTGTGTCTTGGGGGTTTTTTTAAACTTTTTGCGGCCCCAAAAATTCAGAATGACTCTCGAACAGAATCTGGTTACAATTAAATTTGTAACCAAACCTTCATTTTGATTAATGACATTTACAATTTAGCAAAAAAAAAAAAACTTGGCTTACTGCTTCCTACAAATGGCGGTGCACTTCTATCTCAAAATATTATTGTATTATGGGATAACGTTAACTGTTGGTACGTATTAGTTATCCCAGACTACCCTTTAAAAAGTATTTTGATCTTCTTTTGGTTTGTGGAGTTGTCTTAATTCATGTTGATTATATATTTATAACAACATTGATACTCTACTTTAATAACAAGTATCATATGATCAACTTTTACAATCAATCATTTACACCAAAAAAAAAATTTACAATCTCTTTTTCATGCATGAAAAACTCGAAGAGTTTCGAAAAGAAAAAAAAACTCGAAATAAATCAAAATGACATTTGTTTCTTGTTAATTCTATAATCGATCTGAGACAGTTTTTTAATAATTTAGATATTTTTATAACTATTGTAGGAAATATGGACATAAACCACTAATATATTTGCATATATAAAAGCCTAATTGCATTCACACATATTTTGCAGCTATAACCTAAATTATAGTCTCAGAGAGAGAGATACAGACACATATATATTAGTCATAAACGCAAACTAAACTATATTAAAAATTTGACAAAAAAAAAAACTATATTAGAAATAAACAAACATCACCTACATTGATAATCTTTGAGAGCTTGATGAGTTAATTAGTCACATAGTATCTCAGTAGACAGTAGTATGTAGTTTAATGTTTTATATTATTATATTTGTTGTATTATTATTCGAGTTTCAATTAATGCATAAAAAGTAGCCAATAGCTATCATAACTAATAGAAAATCATGATGTTAATTATTTTAATCACTGTGATTTTGTAGTCATTTGGGTGGGTTTTCTTTTTAACACTTTGAAAATTCATACGAATAGAAAGAGTTTTCAGAGTTAATGGAGTTTTAGTTAATTTAATTTGTCAATTGTATGTCATCTTTTCCAAACTGCTTCTCGTCAACAACTATAAGAATATTTGTACTGATTTTAAATACAAGTATATTTTTAGAACAAGGTGAATTTTATTACCAATGCAAAAAAAGGGGATTACACTCAGAGCATGATTGTAAAGGAGTGCCATTACGGAGTTAGAATAGTTTTTCCTGATTTAACAACGAGAAAACGTCCATTAAAACTATCAACTTTCAAATTAAAGCTAAAAAACCTTTCAACTTATGTTTGAGCTAAAAAAATCTCCAACTTTCAAATATTGGTTGTTTTAAATATTATATTTTGTTGACTCGACCATTCAAGAAATTCAAATAGTCAATTGTTAAACTAGATTAAAAAAATAGACGTTTGTTAACTCTTTAAACAACGTTATTTTAAAAACTGATTAAATATTAATCAAACAACGTAGTTTTACTTTTGTAAACACTCAAAGCATATTTTTTTGCGAAACCAGAACCCTAAACCGACTTCATCTTCCTCATTTCCGAGTGAGGAATATGAAGTCGATTTGGCGCTTTAGTTTCGCGAAAGAGATGCTTCAAGTGTTTAAAGAAGCAAAACAACGTCGTTTGACTAATTTTTTAAAACAACATTGTTTAGAGAGTTAACAAACATTTATTTTTATAATCGAGTTTAGCAGTTGACTATTTAGGTTTCTTAAATGGCCAACTCAACAAATTATGATAGTTAAAACGGCCAACATTTGAAAGTTAAAGATTTTTTTAGCTCAAACATAAGTTGAAGATTTTTTTGACTTTAATTTGAAAGTTCCTAGTTTTTATGGCTCTTTTCTTATTTAACAATTGATTTATGCAATGATAAAAAGGACTCTGTTTGAGCAAAAAAAAAAGCTCTTTTGTTTATTATTTCATATACTAGTTCTTTTTAATAATTTGATCAATCAATCATAGGAATTAGCAACTATCCGTTCATTAGACCGCATTTAGTAAGTTCTTAAGAATCGTCTACGGAAAAATATTTCCGACGATTTTTAGTTAAAAAAAAAAAAAAAAAATTTGCCGATTTTGATTGATCATATATGTAAAGTGTATACAAAAACTGAGAATTTTGCTATATCATGAGTTTTTGTAATGACAAGATTTTACAGTAATGATGTTTGTTTATTAAGGCTCCGACTGGTGACCTTTTCGGGAACACGAGGAATGAATAGGAAAGAAACGTATAGGACTAAAATTGCAGGAATGAAAAGGAATGCTTGTTCCTTATCAAATTTAACAAGGAATATTTTTGTTCTATATTTCTCAACAAAAAAAAGAATGGGGAGGAACAAGAGGGAAAAACTATTCCTTGTGAATGGTGATTTTTTTTTGGAATGATAAGAAATTCAGTGTTCCATTTCATTCTTTGGTTACTGTTCAAAACCTATTTATTCCGAAAATTTAAGTAGCAGTAACGAAAAAGAAATAATATATAGAGATGATAAATTGTAATAAATATATAAATCAGTTTAACACGTACATAATGTATATCTTCGAGAAGAATACAAATTTTACCAATTTAGCAAGGTTGCACTTTTATAACATACAAATAAAATAGATTCATTCTGCATATGATTAATAAATAGTAATGATATACTGTTTTATAAGAATAATATCACTAAGTTACCAAAACAATATCATTTTCTTTGTTGATTGGTACAAGATAATTACTATACAAGTTGGTGTAAGAAAAAAGTATAAAAATAAGAATAACAAAACCTGCTCTGACAGATAAAGGAATCACTAAAACTGAAAGAGAAAAAATAACAAATGAAACCTTCAAATGAATATGAAAATTATCATAGAGAGAATAAAAGATATTTTTTTTTCTTTTATTTATATAACATGCGACTACAAAAAAAGGCCCAAACCCTAAAACAGACAGACATTAGCCCACTACCAAAATTCTCTACTCAAACTAAAAAAAAACTACTCTGTGCAACTCTAAAAGACAACAAACCATGCTGAGAGCACCGAGATCTCTCCTTGTTTCAAAACCTGAGCACGAGACAAAGGATCGAGTCGTAGTCTGATCAATTGCTTAATCTCAGCAATTAACGCCCCCGGTTATCGAGTATTTCCAGAGTGTATTCTCGAGTTTCTTTCCCTCCAAATCAGATATAGACAAGCTTGATAAAGCAGCCTCACTATCAGCTTCACATTCTTGTCTCTTGATGGGTTCTTCAGCCATCTCAACCCACTCTCGAATTGTGCTGGAGGAGAGAGGTGTAATCTGTCAACAAAGTGAGACCACACCTGCCTACTGAAAACACAATCAAAGAAGAGATGCTGCCTATTCTCGTCGTCTCTCACGCATAGTACACAGACCGTAGGCACTTGCAACCCCCAACTGATCAGTCTATCTCTAGTAACCATCCTGTCTCTTGCTGCTATCAAAGACATAAAGGCATGCTTCGGAATACGCCCTGTAAACCAGATCTCTTTGTGCCAAAAGACTTCTGTGTTGCAAGGGAATAAACTCCTCCAAGTTACACTAGTGGAGAATGCCTCCGAACCATTCTGCCTATTAGTAACCCAAACATATTGATCATCTTCCTCTGATTCAATGATCGGTTGAGAGGCAGGAAGGCTCTCCCTCATGAAGGAGATAATAGGGTTCCTGCTTCTACTCCTCTCAAAGATCCAACCTCCATTTCTTAACGCATCTGCCACCACCGCATTAAGATTCACTCCAGTGATCATAGGTCCATTCTCTCCCACTACATCAATCAGCGGCCCCAATGACGTCCAGTTATCTACCCAAAATTTTGCTGTGATCCCCGAGCCCACTCTACACTGGATGAAGGGTCTTGCTATAGGTCTCAGCTTACACAACGATTTCCAGATCCAGCTTGCGTTTCTCTGCAATTCTAACATCCAAAAATTCTCCACCCAATTAAGTTCCTTCTCACCCACGAGACCCACAATGAACCCCCTGCCGCATACAATAACCAAATTAACTTCAATCCAAGAACAACATTCCAATCAGCCAGTCTCTTAAGCCCCAACCCTCCTGCTTCCTTGGGTGTGCACACTGACTCCCAAGCAATCTTTACCCCTCTTGCTGAATTAGGAGCTCCGTTCCACAAAAACGCATTACACATCCTCTCTAGAATGCGGATGCATTCATTAGGAATGATGAACATTGAAGCCCAGAATGATATTGTTGAGTAAATAACTGCTTGTATCAACTGAAATCTTCCGGCAAACAACAAATGTTTTATTGTCCAAGAGTTGAATCTTGCTGAAATCTTATCCAGAAGTGGCTGAAAATTAGTGTGCGTCATTTTCCTTGGGGACAAAGGCACTCCTAGATATCGCACCGGCAATGAACCTTGCGCAATACCCATTTGTGACGCCAACTCCCTGCATCTACTAGCACTTCCTCCATCTATCAACAACTCCGTTTTGTTCTTGTTGATGCTGAGTCCTGATATTTGCCGAAATTCCTCCAAAATCTGAAGAATACCACTCAACAAGTCTGCTGACCCATCAAAGAAGATCAAGACGCCGTCTGCAAAGCTTAAATGAGTTATCAACGGGGCTTCACACTCCGGGTGGATTCCAAAACGACCGTTGATGGCTCTTTCATCTAACTTCTTCGACAGAGCATCCATAGCTATAACAAATAACATAGATGATATCAGATCACCTTGCCTCAGTCCATTCTTCCCTTGAAAGTAGCCATGGAGTTCTCCATTTATTGCAACGCTATAGGAAGTTGTAGAGATACACTCCTTAATCTAATCCACAAACCTCTCTGGGAGCTCTATTGCTTTTAGTAATCCCAAAAGAAAATCCCAGTTCAAATTGTCATAAGCTTTTGAGATGTCTATCTTCAGGCAGCCTCGCGTTGTCTGCCCCTAACAGTAAAAATCCTTAACTAACTCTGAAGCTAGCAACACATTTTCACACAACAATCGATCCTGAACAAACCCCACTTCATTCCTCTGGACTATATCTGATATACATAGCTTTAGCTTCTTCTTCAGAATCCTTGCTATGACTTTATAGATCGATGAGCAAAGCGAAACCGGCGTGAAAGCTGTTAACTGATCTGCCCCTATAACTTTCGGAATAAGCGCAATTGTTGTAGCGTTAAACTGCTTGAGCATCCTACCCGTCTGAAAAAAACTCTTTTATAGCTTCCACTGCATCCCTCCCAACCACTTCCCAGGCCTCCCAAAAAAACTCCACAACAAGCCCATCAGGGCCTGGTGCTTTGTTTTTAGGCGTTCCCTTCCAAATTCCTATAATCTCTTCATCTGTTGGTAGGAGTATGAGCTTCTCTGCAACTTCAAAAGGGCATCTGTATGGTTGCAGACCTCTCAGTTCTTCCTCAGATATTGCCACCACTTCATTATCTACTGAACCGAGAAGATTATGAAAATACGCCACTGCCATATCTTTGATCTGGTCCTGACTAAAGATCCTATGGCCCGTTCCATCCACCAAACACCTTATAGAATTTCTAAGTTGATGCGCTAAGACTGCCTTATAGAAGAAGGTGGTATTAGCATCTCCACACGACTGCCACCTAACCCGAGCCTTTCTACTGAAAAATATCTCCTGAGCTGATTCAAAAAATTGCCACTTCTTCCTTGCAACAAATTCCTGGTGAAACAGAGAATCTGTCGGGGAGCTAAGCAGCTGCTCTTGTATCTCCTTCAGCTCGTTCATAGAGTCCCTTGCCTTCTGTTGAATGTTCCCAAACCCTTCTTTATTCAACTTTCTACACAACGCTTTAACATTCTTTAATCTCTGACCCAGTGAAAACATTTTTGAACCTACTGGAATTTCCTCCTGCCAAGTCGATACCATCTCTTCCAAGTACCTCGGGTGAGTGGAGATGAACGAGAAATATTTAAAGCTGCACTTCCTAACCTCTGGAAGAGTCGAAAAACTCACTATAGCTGGGGAATGGTCAGAATCTCCCGGAGCTTCAAAAACTGTCACCGCTACTGGATATACCTCTCGCCACTTGTCATTACACAGTGCCCTATCCAGTTTCCTGAGAATGGGATCCTCCGGTCTCCTATTCAACCAAGAAAAGAACGTGCCCCGAAAGTCCATATCTGAGAGATTATTTCCTTCTAGACATTCATGGAACTCTGTCATACCTCTAACTGGTAACTCATAAGATTGCAACGAGAAGTGCTCCTCCGCCGTTAAAATCTGATTAAAATCCCCTATAATCACGAGTGGTGAGGATGCAACCAAGGAGTTATTAGCAATAGCAGCTAGGTCCGTCCACAATCTTCTCCTCTCTATCTAGGTATTATGAGCGTAAACAAAGCAAACTGTACAACTCGTACCCGTAGCAGGATCCGTAACTCCGCAAATAATCAGCTTATCCGTTCTCAAGTACACTACTACAAAAACTTCTGGCTTCCACAGCAGCCAAATCCTTCCGCCTACTGTCTGATCATTTTTAGTATCAAATCTCCAACCTAGAGCCGTAGGTCCCAAGACACTACTGACATTCTCCTCCTGTACATGAGTCTCCAACAGTGCTCCTACCGACGAACCCATATTCTGTAACCAACTTTGGACTACTCTCTTCCGACCTTCGCTATTAAGACCTCTAATATTCCAACTAAATAACTTCATATTTACAATGATGGGGAGGTACTGAATCAGAAACCAGATTTCTTACCCAAGGAGCTTCCTCGAGTAAGATACTTCGACGATGTCTTTGGAGTAAAATTTCTTCCATTTGCCTTCTAGAGTTCCTCCTGTCGCATCGCTCGCCTATAAGCTTTCGAATGCTTAGTAAACCAAATGGAGCTGTCCTTCTCGATTTCCTCATCTGGTTCTGTCTGACTTGGTTTTTTTCCTTCAACCTTATCTGCAACGATATTCTTAGCTTCATTCTCCTCCTTCTCTACGTCCACCTTCTCGGTCTGAGCAGTAAGTTCCTGAACTACGTCACTACCTCCCTGATCATCATCTCTCGCCACAACTCTCAAACCCTCCCCTTGCAGTTCTTCGCCAACGACTTCCTGAACCTCCGGAGGCGAGCTTAAAGCTCTGGCCTTAGCTCTAGACCTTGACCTTCTCCGAGACCTAGATCGCGAGCTTCTCTTCTTCTTCTTTTGATTTTATTCCCGAGCAACCTTGGTCTCTTCTACTGGAATGTCTGCAAATGACATATCATCTGCAGCTTTCACCACACTGACCACCCTTTCTTGATTCTGAGAATGCTCCTTCTTCATAAGGGGCTGGTGACATCGATTCATTAAATGTCCGAACTTTTCACAGTTGGTGCACTTTGGTGGTAGGCTCGGGTACTCCACATTAACCTGAACCGAGTTACCTTGAGAATCCCTTACTACGACCACCTCGGGTGGGAAGTGAGATAAGTTAATCTCCACCTTCACCTTTGTATCTCCAAAGTGATAAGGATCGAGCCGCGTATGTAGAGGTTCTCCAATAGCACTAGCCACCACACTTATACCCTTCAAAGAGTACAACTGGGGAGGAACATTCTTGAGCACAGCCCAAGTAGGCGCAAACAGAAGCTCCTGAGCCGCAAGGTTTCGATCAGCTGTCCAAGGGTACACTGAGAAGGCACATCTGTCCGCTTGCCAGTACCCAACTTGGAGAACCCACTCTCTAGTCTGAACCGAAGGGATGTAGACTAAACAACAGGTAGAGGAGACAGTACTGACAGTAATTTTCCCGAATTTTCCCCACACCGGGTTAAGATCCGCGATAATCTTACCTGCAGGAGGCATTCTTCCATGGAAGTGGGCCACGATATGGTCTTTCCATAACTCTGATGTTTCCAGAAGCACATCCTCTGGCGCTTGGACCACCGGCGTCCCGTCCTCCAAGAAGGAGGGGTCCGCGATTTTCTGCAAGTTCCGGAGAGACGATTTAAACCTCTGTGCGTATGATGGAACCGACGCTGCTGGAATAGACACCGGGACCGAAGAAGATTGAAGCTTTATTTCCAGATCAGTATTCTGCCGAAGTATTTCCCGATCTGAGACTTGAGCCGTTCTAGTGACTTCCACAGAAGGAATCTCGCTCGAGAACGGTAAAGGAGAACTGGTAGCCGCCATGATATAAGAGAGAAAGCGAGGGGGGGGAGAGAGTTCTCGCCGGCGGGCGTGAGGCCAACCGACGGCGGGATCCGAAGGGAAACCCTAATCGCCCATTTTCCGCAATGGAGAGAGAAAATGGGCTTTTTTTCTAAATGTGGGATTTCCTCAATTCTCTTGTTCATTTATAGGAGCCAAATAAAAAAAATCATTTTATTACATTCATTTATATGGAAATGATTGGCAATTTACAACTCCCTAGATTTCCCAAGATCTTGTGAACTTACTCGTCCCATACATTACTCCGATCCGACTGTCACTATACCTAACATGCATATATTTATATACTAGTATACACTACAATTAGTGGTGTCAATAATGGAACAAACCTTCATAAACTCCAATATCGAATATATATGGTCGCTTTGTTTTAGACCTTTCTGTAGATCGTAATAAATATATTGATGTTATTCACATTACTATATATTAATACTGAGAGAGTTTCAAGACACAAAATCTTGATGCAGATTATAGGCACCAAGACCTTAGCAAATAAGGGATTTTGTTTTTGTCAAGACAAGAAAAATTACAGCATTACAACGAAACAGATTTAATAAATCCAATTGGTACTACGTTTCCCAATTTCAATTGTTTCTATTCTACAAATTATGTATCAAGTAGAAGGGGCATATCTCAATAGGGGATCGTTCTTGAAACATTTGACAGCTTAATTGGTCTGAAAGTTTTGATCTTAGTGAACTGTTAAAGATTATAAATGATATTTTTGTTAGATAAATCTCTGTTTATGGTCTAACCAATATGATAGATTTTATGATGGCCAAATCAGATACCAACCAAACTAACCAGGAGAAAAATATATATATATATACTTTTCACAAAGAAAATAAAATAGTTTCTAACGGCTGGAACATATATATGGATGTCTGATCGTACAAATCTTTTGAACTTGTAGGTGTTCATATGAAAGCAGAACATGGAAGATGGTGTTATGATTCGATTGTATAGATGAATGATTTGTTTTCTTAACCTGTGTATCCTATAGCATGTCCGACGACTGATTTTTATTTATTATATAAAGTTACAAACGTAATAGTTAAATCAAAATTTGGGAAAAAAATGATATTTTGTTTTGTTTTTTACCGAAAGTAAGTTTACAATTTGTTATGCAGACACTATATGACTATACTATAATGATATGAATTGGTTTTATAGATGAAGATGCATATTTTGTTTTTTTTTTTGCCGAAAGTAAGTTTACAATTTGTTATGTAGACACTATACTAATTATTAATGATAAATATATAGGTTATAGTTACACGCCAATGATATATGTACATAATCGACATGTAATCTTATAGGTATGATCAAAGTAGTTGAAACAATTTTATAACAAAAGATGTAAAACTAATTGAAATATATCGAGTTATTGGTTAGAAGATTCAAGATATAGTGTGCGTCATACCAATACCATCGAAGTGGTCACATGCTATAGTTATACGAACTATTTGTCATGCCAATTATTACACTCTTATAACCAAAACAAATGAAAAAGATTCTTGCCTACGTCGACGATAAGGAAATCAGAACCAAAATGCACACAAATTTCATTATTTATTTTGATTAAAGAATCAAATTTTCATACCTATATTGAGCGACACGTTTTAGGATGAACTATTTATGTATCTTATATCGAAGACAAATATGATTAATTAACAGTACACGTTAAACTTGAGAAAATATATTTCAATTTAGTGTCTGAACTATATTATTGTAAGCGATAAATTAACGTAGTCACAAAAATTAATAACCGTGACAGGGCCATTGCAGCTGGCGCAACCGAAGGTTTTTCATGTGGCAACCCACGTCGGCTTTACTAGGATTTGGGTTCAACATATAATTAATCTAACAACTTCCAACATTCAAATGGTATATTTAATATTTGTTGAGTAAAAAACCTTGAAACTAGGTACCGCCCAATAGATAGATAAACCAATAAACTCAAATTTCAAGGGTTTGTGGTCCCGGCTTTTATTATATTTAGCTACAATTAAACCAGAAATTAGTTAAACCGAGAGCTGGACCAAAGAATTTTATTTTTTTTCAGAACTAGAGCTGGAGCAAAGTCATTAGTTATTACTCCATTTGTTTTTATTTAATTCAAATAATGGATTCAAGAGATGAATCAAACGTATCGTCTAATTATTAGATACCTTCTCATATGAAAAATGCAAAACACTAAATTTTTGTACTTGCAAATGCAATTTAAATCTTTAATGAAATTGTTATAGATTTTTTCTATTTTACAAGAAAACGAAGTATAGCAACATTTAATATCGGTTTCATATGGGTGGTCTAGTGGTAAATGAATTCAGATGAACGGATTGATCCTGGTTCGAACCATACGGCACTAAACATATGCGGCCATGCAGTGATATAGGTATTTAATTTCTATTGCGATTAACCGGATCTTTTTGGCGTCGGTAGACAAACTCTAAGGAATTAGTCGGTTGGATTTCGGGCTGGATATTCCTGATTATTCAAAAAGAAAAATATATAAGAGTTTTGATTTATTTACCTTCCTGTATGTTAAATACGCAGCGGCTTTTTATTGTGGAGAGGTATTTATAATATCGCAAAACTAGTATGATTTTTTTGTCAAACCAAGAAAGATAAGAACGTAGTTTGATTATGTATTTGTTTAAGAGATTATTTAAAATAACGAAACATGTGGTTAGACTTAATGAGACGTGGTGGATCGTGATTAACTTCAGGTCCATGGAACTGACGGAAGAGAGTTTATCAAAAAAAAAACTGACGGAAGAGTTTTCTTGCATGGTACAGGACTTATACCCACATGCTGCGCACACATATATACGTTATGCGCTCATATTTATATTTATGAATTATGATATAAAATAATGTGGTCATATGGGTATCAGCCATGTTCTTTAACTCCTACATTATGGTAACAAACTAATGAATTTTAAATCGTTTCTAATTTACCAGATATCCCCTATATATTAACCAAGAAACATTACAACTTATTTTTGTAGTCATGTGTCATAAAATGATTTTTAGAGTCATTAGAGAAATATACTGGTCCATCTAATTATATAATAAGCTTTTTATTAAACTAACCATAAATTCATGATTAATGTTTTTTATTATTTCTTTAAATAAAAGTTACGGAATTGTCTAATGTGGTTAAAGTAAATATGTAAATTAATGATTTTGAATAATAAAGATTTGATAAAAATTAGTGTATCTTCTATCATATTTGTTTAATTATAAACTATTAAAATAAATTAAACAACCACATTAACCATATAATAAAAATTAAGATTTTTTTGTATATGTTATATTTTGAATTTTTAAAAATAATCAAAACTGTTAAAAATCTCACATTCAAATTTTGTGATCCGTGGTTTAAAATTTTTGTTATGATAAAATACAAATGATTACAAAATCATATAAGTAATAAGTCTAACTTAATTAATTATCAAGATTAGATATATATATATATATATATATATATATATTGTTTTAAATTAAAATATATACCATATAAAATACATAAATATTTTAATTGTGAAATTTACTTTGAACAATTTTTTTTGATAAAAGCTTTCAATAGATACTGACAACTTAATTTTTTTTAAATAGAAATGACTAAAACTATTAACTCCACAATGAAAATTTTGTTATCAATAATTTAAAATTTTGCTTTAAAAGATACAAATGATCAAAAGAACATATGAGTAGAAAACATCATTTAATAGACATTAATATTAAAAATATACTATGTATATTAATATCATTTAAATTTATTTATATATCCTATCAAATAGAAAAAATATTCAATATATATTTATTATTTCATAACATGTAAAAATACATAATACATAAAATTAAGTTGATATATAATGTTCATTCCGCGCAAGACGTGAATCTTAACCTAGTATTTAGTAATTTAGTCATCACTAGGAGTAGGAGTTAATACAGTTTCTCAAAAAACTGTAAGTTTTTATTTTTTGACATGTTGGAATATTCTTAACTACATAAACATGACAACCAGTTGATTAATTATTGAAACCAGTACGAATTATATCGTTGAGTTTAAGCAGGTTGAATAATTATTCAAGGTTTATATCACTTGGTCGGACCAGCCGCCATTCATCCCATATTCCCTATGGAATACACACAAGACTTTTTTAAAAGTTTAGTATATTATACAAAAATGAGAGACTTATCATCATTCACAATGATTTTTTTTATGAAGATATATATATTATTCCGGCTCTAGAAATAATTACTTTTTTTTTTTAGAAATAATTACTAAGAAAGGAATATTCTTATACATTATGCATTGGTTCTATAATTGTCCAAGAACATACGTAAAAGTAATTGACAAGAGTGGACGAACATAGAGGAGCTAAAATGAAAACTCTTTAAAATTAAGGAACTATTTAGAGAATCGAGATGAAGTTTAACTTGGAGTGTCAAAGAAATTGTCGACGTCCAAAGAGATATAATGCATGAACATTCATGAAGAGCCACGTCCTTTCACTATTCGATAAACCTTTCAGATGCTGTAGGGACATTTGTAATCCTCGTTTTATCAGTTTTGTATTAGGAAAAAAAAACAAATTGGTTTGTGGCTTTAATCAAACTAATGTGTCACATGCATATTCTTCGTAGTTCGTATACTATACGTCCCGCACATAACGTAAGAAGTTTATCAGCAGAGTAGAGACCGTCCATAGCTAAAAAATATAATATTAAATCATTCTATAATTTGATTCAACCGAAGGTCAGTTAAAGTCCATTGACTATCCCCATAACTAACAGTGAGTTTATCAGTAGAGTAGAGACCGTCCATAGCTAAAAAATATAATATTAAATCATTCTATAATTTGATTCAACCGAAGGTCAGTTAATGTCCATTTGACTATCCCCATAACTAACAGTTCGACATGTGAAAAGTACTTTCCATAAATAGAAACTTAAGTAACAAAATTTACGTTGGTTTTCCTGTTTTGAAATGTGTTATTCAAGTCATAAGAGCAAAGTGAAAGATATATAATAATCAAACACCATGTACTTTTGGTATATGACTTGTGATTTGAATCATGCATGAATTCATGCTGCAAACAGCTTATAAACTAACATATAATTTCAAATAATTTTTTGAATCACTGTGAAAATTAAGGCATGCATAAGAACTTGTAGTAGCCATAATAGAAATAGTCCGACCCATGATTGTATTATTTTTGTATATATAGTCCTTTTTTCTTATTTCTTAGCTCCCACAACGTTGTAGTTTTGACTCTCAGTTATATTAATCAATGATTCATGTTTCAGTATGTATATATTCATAGTATAGATGATAAACTAAACAACAGAAGCTTAAAGTCAACTATATTTTATTCATCTTAATTCATTCGTTACACCTGTGGTTAAATCAACCCAACATATTTTCAGAAATTTTAAATATCTCATTAAACAATCCAGACGACTTTTAAAGTCAACTAATATTTGTTATATTAGTCGAGCGGGAGAAGAATGGTCCCCTCTTTTTAGCAATGATAATTGATTATCGATAAAGAAAAACCAAAAAAAAAAAAAACCACGAGCGAGATGTATCTTTGTCAAAAAAAAAAAAAAAAAAAAAACAAAAAAATGTAAACTTGAAATGTATCTCGACCACGAGGGAGATGGTGTTGAACCATACATATACCATATTGCAAGGAAAACAAATTACAATGTCTTTTATTATGGTCCACTAGAAAACTCAATATGGTCCTCCGATATCCAAGTCGAGTGATCCTAGTAAGAAATGCATATATATATATATATATGCCAATTTCATTTTATACGAGACAATTATCAGCTCAAATCCAAAATATTTGTTTATATTTTTAGGATTTACATAATTTGTTTAAATTTTATATCGTAAGAAATCAACAATTGCTTTTATTCAAAAAAAAAAAGAAATCAACAAGTGCTGACAAAAAAAATAATAAAAAAAAATCATATATGCATATATGTACGATTACCTGTAACTTTTTTGAACATCATATGTAACATTACCTCTAAATTTTTAGTAGAGCTATATAGAATTTCGGTAGCAAAAAGAAGTTTTAGAGGTAATATTACATATATACATATATGTATTTGTCACACAAAAAAAACTGCGTATATGCATAGAGCTTAGATATTGATTAGAAGTTCAGATAAAGATAGATCAAAAAAAAAAAAAGATATATCCATCAACAATATATTAAAATCCCTTCCGTTGGAGCGCTGGACCCCTTTCAGGAGGATACCAGAGTTAAAAAAAAAACAATATATTAAAATCTATATGCCAGTACTATAGCTTTTTAATGATACTATATGGTTATAAGAATATTAAGGACCAGGTGGTTCTTTCGTGCTCATGCCCGGATATAAATATATCGTAATTGATAATTTTTTTTACTTTTAATTTAGATAATTTATAACTTGTATGTATAGTTTATATTTTACATATAATATTGTTATAATTAGGTATGTGCTTTTGTATATGTAATATTTGGCCAGTGTAGTTATCACTCGGATATATTAGATTGCATTCACTTCTCTAATATTTCTTTATTTTAAATAAATTAAAAGATATAAATATAATGTTTTCAAATCTCATGCATATAATATATTCTACAAAAGAAATAAATTGTAAAATTATTTAATATTTTATTTTTATTTATTAATAATTTTTAGGTATCTAGTAATTTATATGTATAAAATAAGATTACGTTTTAAAGAGAATATTATTTTTTGTTAATATCAAGATTATTATTTTTAAAATTTTAATGAAATCACAATATGCATAAATATTTTTTCTTAAATACCGTTTTTAAAATTTATAAATATTTCCATTTTATTATATATGTTATTTGGAAAAAATAAAAAGGAAATTAAATTAAAATCTAATTAACAAACCTACTAAATAAAAAGAAAATACATTTAATAATGGTAATTATAATAATATTTTTAGTTCATTAAGGATATCAATGTAATAAATAATCGTGAAAGTTAATGTGAACATGACACGTAAGAAATTGCTTCTCAAAGAATATTATAGAGATTGTTAATACTGAAGTTTCACAAATAGTTTTAATTTAGATAAAAATCTATAAAGTAGAAATTTAATGTTTTTAACCTAAATTTACTTAATCGATCTCGATCTTCCGTTTATATTACCATTAAACGCTACTATCACAAAAATTTTAGTTTAAAAACTCTTATCTGAACTAAACTTAGTTAGATAAATTTTAGCGGTAAAATTTCAAAACATAAATGTGTATTCCAACTGAGGTTTGAATCAGAAAAATACAAATTGAAAATGTATTTGTCCCAAAAATACTACATATATGCATAAAACTTAGATATCAATTAAAATTTTAGATAAACATATATATCCATCAACAATATATTAAAATCTATATGCCAGTACTATAGCCTTTAATGAAACTATATGGTTATAAAAATATTAAGGATTGTTAATACTAAAGTTTCGCAACTAGTTTAATTTAGATTAAAATCTTTAAAGTAGAAATTTAATGTTTTTAACCTAACTTTACTTAATCGATCTCGATCTTTCGTTTACATAACCATTAAACGCTACTATTGCGGAATTTTCAGTTTAGAAACTCTTATCTGAACCAAACTTAGTTAGATAAATTTTAGCGGAAAAATTGTAAAACATAAATGTGTACTCCAACTGAGGTTGAATCAGCAAAATACAAATCGAATTCAAAATGAACTGTTAGGCATTTTGGTCTAAATTCGGATTTGTTTTGAGTTCGGTTTGATTTGTTTGGATCTAAGAAAATATTAACTGAAGTCACCTGAAACTAGTTTGTGTTTGGTCTGGTTTGTATTCGGTTAGGTTTAATTCGCTTTTGTTAATATTTTCTCACTTTAATTATATTAGTTTTTTGTTTTGTTCTAGTTCGGTTACGAAACTATAATTTATAAAACATAATTTTTTTTTTTATCATTTGACACTAAATTAAAAATTTCTTCATATTTAAACATAAAACTAAACATGCATCACATTAAAATGTAGAATACATTATGCAATAATTTTTAGTTAGTATATACGAACCTAAGCTAAATATCATAGGTAGTTTTTTTTGGTTTTGGTGATAGTATATAAAATACATATTATTTTATTTTATCTCACTGTTAATTGTGTTTCTTTTATTTAGAGTTTGACATCAATCCGTATCCTGAAATCCGAACCCAAACAGAAAAACCCGATTCGTACCTGGTCCAAAATATTAAAAAAAATACCTGAATGTGTCTTACAGGGTGTTACAAAACATATCTGAATCTGAAGTGTTATTAACCGAACCCAAACGGGTAACCAGAGAGACCCAAAAACCCGAAAATCCGTAAAAACATCCGAAGAAACCGATCCGAATTTCTAAATTAATATACAGTATAAATATTTGAAATATAAATATGTACTTAAAATATTAAGTTTCATATTTATTTTGATATGATATCTAAAAATTTAAATAAGTACCTTAAATACTCAATTCTATACAAATAAGTATATATTTATTATGTTTTGCTTTTAAATTTTAGATTTTACTTTGAGTATATTCGAACTGATCCGATATATCCCGAATCTGAGTGATATATGGTTACTTTATTGATTCTAAGATGTGATACGATCCGAACCCGATATATTATATACGATCCCGATCCATCCTTACAAATTTACTAGTATAGGACCTAGAACGTGTTAAAAATAGAACCGACATCCAAAAAATCAGATCCAAACCCGATCGTCCATGCCTACTTCTATTCATTTAAAAGTAAATTATATAAACATATGTTTAATTGTTTAGTTTAAATGGGTAAATATCTTAAATCTTAATATTATTAGTAGTTAATCTAATTATTTGGTTAAAACCGAACCGAACCAAACCAAACTATTTGAGTTCATAAAATCTTTAACCGAATGGTAGAGACATATATTTTGGTGTGGTTTGGGTCTGTTTGGGTTCGACTTGGTAATTTGGTTTTTTTTTTTCCGACCTAGTTCTTTCATTTGATACTTTCATCATATCAGTTACTGGCTTTAAGTTATAGGCCCATCTTTATTAGGCAAAACAGTAATATGTATGCTATTGACTATTGAGAAAAAAAAAGATTGAGTTAGGGCCTAAAACTGGGTTGAGATTATAAACAAGATGGAGTCGAGCTAATGATAACATCTCTATTCTTTACTGGACAACGAAATACGCGTTATTTAGCAAAAATATCAACAGAGATCACTTTGGGCCATAGTAGCTTAATGGGCTTAGGAACGAAAGGCCACAGATATCAGGAAAACCCAGAAAAATAATAAGATAATAATAAATAAAAAACACCGAAAAAGACCAAGCCTAACTCTTAATGATTCCTCTTATCCAATAAACAGTGTCCAAGTGTGAATTTTAGTTGGTTCCAACAAGCGAAATAAACTCACGCGCTGTGACACACCGCGCGTAAGTGCACGACGACTGATCCATCCCCTTGTCAAGACAGCCACCACCTACAAAAAGAGGTCCACCGTCGTCGTCGTCGTCAACTTTCGCTTGCGCACCAGACGATTTCTCCGATGATGATTTTCTTCAAGGGTTTAATCATCAACTAGATTCGAATTCGTTCGTCTCCGACGAGATCCCCATGAATTGCTGCTAGGTGAGAATTTTCGATTCGTTATCGTTTCGTAATCATACATACAGGGAGAGAGATTGTTTATATCTTTGTTATGTTGGAGAAAACCACGTTCACGATTGCGTTTTTACCTTTCCAGAGAAGTTGATGTTTGGTTGTTGGATAATGTGTTTTTGCTTTTTGTCGATGATTCTCTCTCGATGCTTGTGTTGTCCTTTATTACATTTAAGATTTGTTTTTAATGTTTCAGCTGAGTTTCTCATATTTTCTCGCTAAAAGACTGCAAATTTATCTATACAATGAGACCGGGACCTGTTAGAACTCATGCTGTTTGTTTGCTTTCTGTCTCCATTTCTTGAGATTTTACGGACAGCTTCTGTGTTACACTGAGTCTTTCCAAAGCTGCTTGCCTTTACAGATTCTGACAACTTCAGTTTCAAGGATGGAGAGTTCATTTGTGTATTTTTTTGTTTTGGTCAGGACAACAATGGAGGCTCGTCCGGTTCAGAGATCAGGTTCTAGAGAGCTCAGTAACCTCGCTCGCACTTCTTCAATCCCATCTACGCCAAACCCTTCTTCAGCACCAGAAGCTGCTTTCATGAGACCAGACCACAAGCCATTAGGACAACAAACCTATCACTTGCTTTCTTCCAGTAACGGTGGCTCAGTTGGACATATATGCTCTTCCTCATCATCTGGTTTCTCTACCAACCTCCATTACTCATCTATGGTGTCTCACGAGAAACACTACGCAGCAGCGTCGAGCAACAATGATAGTTCTTGGTGCAATGGAGGGTTTCTTGATTTCCCTGCAGACCACCAGGCCGTCCATAACAGCAGCCAGATTGAGGACGGTTGCATTGGTATCGGCGCGGCGTTTGATGACATTCAGAAACCAAACGATTGGCAAGAATGGGCTGACCACTTGATCACCGATGAGGATCCGTTACTATCTACTAACTGGAATGATCTCTTGATTGACACCAGTTCTAATTTAGACACGAAGGTTTGTTAAAGTTTTTACTCCAGAGTCTATACTTGATTCGCTAATTGAACACTTGTTTTAAGGACCAGAAGTCTCTGCAAACCATCCCACCGCAACCCCAGACTGTTCAGCAGCAACCTTCTCCTTCTGTGTCTGTGGAGCTGCGACCTGTCAGCACAACATCTTCAAACAGTAATAACAAGGCACGTATGCGTTGGACACCAGAGCTTCACGAGGCTTTTGTTGAGGCTGTCAACAGTCTTGGTGGCAGTGACAGTGAGCTTTTTATTCCTCTTTGCTTTCCATATACTTCATGGAAAGATAATAATCTTTTATCTTCTGGTTACACTCATATCACAGGAGCAACTCCTAAGGGTGTGCTGAAGAAAATGAAAGTTGAAGGGTTGACTATATATCATGTCAAAAGCCATTTACAGGTTCTTTTAGTTTTCTCCTCTGTGCTACAAATGCATACAATTTGTCTTCTTTAATGAAAGATTGTGTTTGCTTTATGAAACTGCAGAAATATAGGACGGCTAGATATAGGCCAGAACCATCAGAAAGTGGTAGCTACCATTGTCTTTATTCCGTTGTATGATTGTTTTTTTCATGAAAATCAATTTTATTTTGAGCGTTACAGGCTCGCCAGAGAAGAAGCTGACACCGCTTGAACATATAACAGCTCTTGACTTGAAAGGGTAAGAAACATAACGAGTCCTACACCATCTCTAACAGATTCTTGCTGACCATAATTTATACTACAGTGGGATAGGTATTACAGAGGCTCTGCGACTTCAGATGGAAGTGCAGAAGCAACTCCATGAGCAGCTCGAGGTATGTCTTACCTATATCCAGAAAGGCATTGCTTATAGCTATGGATTCTAAAGATTATGAGTTTGGATTAAACTGTTTTTTCTTTTGCTTTTGCTGTAGATTCAAAGAAACTTGCAACTCCGGATAGAAGAACAAGGCAAGTACCTGCAAATGATGTTCGAGAAACAAAACTCTGGTCTCGGCAAAGGGACAGCGTCGACATCAGATTCACCATCCAAATCTGAGCAAGAAGACAACAAGAAGACCGCTGATTCAGAGGAGCTCGCACCAGAGGAGACCAGGAAATGCCAAGAGCCAGAATCTCCACAGCCAAAGCGAGTCAAAACCGACAATTGAAAGCATCTATCTACATCTACTAGGAACTGGTGTATTGCTGGATCGTTTTTCCAGAGTTTTAACAGTTATAGAGATAGAGAGAGAGAGAGAGAAAGAGAGCTCTCGTATCTTGAGGGTCTTCAGGACTTCCTTCTGTCTCTACTGTTTCAACTATTTTTCCGATGGAAGACTCTCTCAACTCTGCTGTGTAGACAAAGAAGAAACCAAAAACAAAAATAAGAGTTCGTTGAGAGAATCTTCATCATTTGAATGTAATCTAAATGCTGTAACTCGTCGTTAGTTTACGGATACAGATTCTGTGTTTTAATACTTTTTTTTTAATATGTAACCCTCAGTTTGTTTTCTTCTATTATGAATGTTATTTGTCTTGTCATATAAACTGACAAAAACTTATTTTCTTTCAACTCTGTATAATTGATCAATTAATTTGATTAATAAGAATACCAAAGCAAAAAAAAATTATGTTTCTGAGCACATCAAAAGATTCAAAACTGAAAAGCAAACATTAGAGGTGTCAAAAGTTCAAAGGTCAAATTTTTATCCCACCTCTTAAGAGGTGTGCCCCACATTTTTTTTTAAAACTTAGTTTTTTCTCTTCTTCTCTTCTGCAAGAGGTGAGTAGTTTTTTTTTTTTTTAAATCGGATAAAAAAAAAAAAAAAAAAAAAAAAAACCTAAGTACCCACCCCCAAACGTTAATCATGCTCTTAGGTGAAGTCTCAATTGTGAACATCCCCTTGGAAAATGCTACACACGCACTTAGATATAGGTTTCATTTCCATGTTTCAGAGCTTCCTTTTTAGAACAACAACAAATGTAATGGGTCTTATGTCTTCCTTAGCCAACTCCTCGTCAATCAGTTCTAGCATATGTATCAAACATCTTGTCCAATATCTCTTCTCCGAAGTGTTGAGCAAGCATTGACCCTTGAGACGCTCTTTTATCGTCTTTACAAACACCAAACCGGCACTGATACCATCCTCCTTGCCCCCACTTATTGGCTACTTCAATCATCTCTAGCTTCTCTAATTCAAAGGACCCTTCTTTGTTCACTTCACCTTCTGTCTCAGCAGCACTTGGGGCGTAAAAGTGATTCTCGTAAGAATCGAGCTTCTCCTGCTCAGTCTCTCCCTACAGTTAAAACGGAAACGAATTTACACAGTTTCTAAATAAATATCCAATTTTGTAACATCAGCTTATTATATATATAATATATACTTGTGCGATAAGATCCGCTATGGATCTTGCGAGGAGTTCGCAGAAGAAAGAGTTTTTCTTCTGCCAACAGGATTAGGACCTTCTCTTCCAAGTATTATGAGCACCATTCTGCCTGAAGAAACCACCTCTTTTGATCGAAACCTGAGGAACATTGACTGCAGTAAGCTTTGGAAACAGCTTCAGGGCTCCAGGAGCAGATGTTAATACAAACCTTTGTTTATGGACTTGCCTTGATCGTCATACAAACCTGGAGGAACCTGAAATAAAAAAAAAATAACATAAAATAAAATACCCAGTATGTATATATACTTACACCTGAAGGTATGCATCTTGAATTACAATTATTATAGATTTTTCCTTTTACAATTATCATATACAGTATATATATATGTTCACCTTGGAAAGCCAGTGCAAGCTAAAAGAGGAATATAGATAAAATGGATGGTTTTTTCAGGGAAGAGCCTTCCATAGAATGATCCAGGGTTGGCTGCAATGAAAACTGAAGGGCAATCACCATAGTTGGTATCTCTCTTGAGCTCTGTGTGAAAGTCAGGCAAGGACTTGAATATAGAGTTGAAGTCATTGCTACGAAGATCGTTAAGTAAGATGCTGAATTCGGGCAAAGGCTGGTTTGGGATCTCAAGGTGGTGAGCAAACTTGACGGCTTTGATGATGTCTCTAATGGTGGAAAGAGTGTTTGGTCCTGAAGAACATCCCAGGTCAGCTATTTTTAAACTCTTGGGTCTTGTCTCTTTGTAGAGTTGTTGCACTGTTTCTAATGTTATGTGTTTTGTCTTATCAGATGCTTTCTTCTGCGAATATCAAAACAACAAAAAATTAATTACAATTCAAGCTTTTGTATAAGCGAAGATATTTGAAATATCAAGAACCTGTACGGAAGAGTTTCTGGCGTAGTCTGTCATGTGAAGCTCTCTTTCTATATCCATCACAGTGAAAATAAACTATGTCTTGGGTTAGGCTTTGTTCTTTTGGTGTTAGAATTTGCTTCTTAAAAGGAGTACGATTTGGCCTGTCACCTCTTGCAATGTATACAAGAATCAAATAATACCGCTACCTAGTTCGATTCGCACCAGGAAATAGGTTCCCGACAAATACGTGAAATCGTTCCTCCACCTTATCATCACCAGCTCTTTAAAAACACGACATTATTGTTTTACCAAATTTAAGTTAATAAAAATTTTAATATTTGATTTTTGGTTTTGTTTATATTTGTAAGCTGGTTTAATTTTATTTTTTTTGGTGATAAAATGTTTATTTTTGTTTTAGTAAAATTTTAAAACCTTTTGGGTTTTAAGGTTTTAAAATTATAATAAGCTCAATATATATTTTTCATTTTTAATTAAAACATAGCTAAACTTATGTCTATTTTAAAAATAATTATGTATTTAATTAGTTATTTAAATAATAAAAATTAAAAATATTTATAAGATTTTTTATAGTAAATATCCAAAAATTAAACTAAATTTAATAACAAATAATTTCATCTGTGCTGATGAATTCCATTAAAATGGTCTACCATGTAAATAATGACCAAATTAATTTTAAGAAAATATATATAAGTAACTAAAATTTGAGTGACATAAATCATGAATCACACGTGTAATAACAAAAAACAAATATATATGATATTTCTATTTTAATAAGATATATTTGTATTCTACATATCTTAGCAATAATTGTAATGAATCGAGAGCTTTATTCATCTCGTTAGTTGGACTTTGCATTCTAAGTTATTTATTGGTTTCTATTCTTTATGATTCCCCATCACTCTTTGCCATGATACTATGTTCATAGAATTTACTAAAAGGAAAAAAATCTAATCAAATATATTAGTTGATGATGGATTGTTTGCTCTCACATACCTTAGTGATAATTATTTCTGGTTTGTTATTGTAAAATTATCTTTTATGCAATTTCAAATTTTTAATACTCCAAAACTATTGAAATAGAGTAAACAAAACAAAATTAGACAAACATCATCATTCTTCAATCTTAAAAGAAGCTTCACTAAAGTAAATCCATAAACCCAATCAAGCCAGGAATTATATTTGTAAAGAGAAAAATTATACATAAACTGTAAAAAAACTACACAACAAGCAAATGAGATTTAGTTTAAAAAAAAAAACTAATAAAACATCCAACAAGTAAGGAGATTAACTTCGTATTGTGTTTCTGTTGATCAGAAAAAACCTTCATATTTGTATCTAATTTAATAACTTAAATTTAAATTCAAAAACTAACACTAAAATCTAAATATATTGGGTATATTTATTAATCCGCACAAGGTGTGGATTCTCACTCTCTTTATAAATACTTTCGTAAACTCTTACAGATGATATTTTATTCTTTATACCCACAAAAATTCTATGTTTTAATATTGTTTTAGAATATAAACGCTCAGTTTATTTTCTCCTAAATTTCTCTGTTATGAAATGTTATCTGTCTTTTACAATATAACCTGACAAAAAACTATTGAGTTTATTTCAACTCTGTATAACAGAATATAAACTTCACATCAGATGAGATATACCCACACATACATGCATCTATTAAAACAAAACACAACAAAGGATCATCTGAATGGCTCCACTGGCATCGTTTCTTCCAGTGTAACGGCAGCCTGAAAACACTCCACAGCTTCTTGCATAGACGAGACAGATCCTTCAGCTTTAAACATCTTCCCAAGAATATACCAAGCCGTATGGTTCAGCCTATCAATCCTAAGAGCCTCCATTAAAAAGCTTCTTACAACTGCTATGCTTGATCCGTTCCCTAGCTCCATTAGAATCTCAGCCTTGGATATTAGGCTCGGGACGTGCATTGGATCGATGTCCAGAGCAGTTGTGAACGCCTCCATCGCTTCTTCTAGTTGGCCTTGTCTCTTGTACAGTACACCTTCGGTGTGGTATCTTGCAGGAGAGTAAGGACCGATGAGTCTTGATCTCGAGAGACATGTCTCCGCGTCACGCCACTGCGAGAGGTTTATATAAATATGAGCAAGATCATGCCACGTCCCAAGCTCCAGACTCCTCAACCCCTCTACATCATATCCCTTTGGCATCTTCTTTACAGAGCTGAAGCTTTTGCTTTGAACCTGAAGGAGTGCGAGAAGCTGTGTGTAAGTCTCAATCCCATCCTTCACTTCTCCTTTAGCTACACGAAGCTTTGCCTTCAGACGCAACAGCCTCCCTTGCTCCCACTTCCCCGTCTCGTTAAGCGCTGCGTCAACAATGCTCTCCGCGTCTGAAAACCGCTTCTGCGCAGATAAAATCCGAGCTAGAAGCAGCCATACTTGAAGATCAGACTCTGCTCCAAGCTTCAACGCGTGCTTAGCGTAAGCTAACGCTGAATCCAGCTTCCTCTCCTCTGCGTTCTCCAACGCGAGACGGTGCAGGACTCTGGGGTCTGTCATATCCGTAGACTCCAGAGCCTGCATCCCCTCAGATAGCCTAGCTACACGCTCGGCCTCAGTAGCTGATACTCTCGAGCTTTCAGTGAGTGCAATGCCTAAAACTAAACGCGCCGCACCATCTAACTGAACGCACTCGTTGCCTAAGCTTCTTCTCGCATAGTCTATGCCTTCCTCAGCGAGACCAGACCTCTCACCACATATCTTAGAAGCCATTAGCAAACCAGACACATCCTCCCGTTCTGAAAACAGCTTCCTTAACAAACCAAGCGCTACAAGATCTTCTCCTGCACCATTGTAACACAAAGACAACGTATAATAAAGCTCCCTCTGGTCTAATATCTCAGGTCTAAGCTTTTCAAGTTGCTTAGCCAGAGCGGTTAGATCTCCTGCAACCGTAAGAGCGAACGTGAGATGGTCCAAGATGGCTGCATCCCACGAGATTCTCTTCTGGTTAACTTTCCTGAGAAGTAACAAGAGAAGAAGGATAGCTTCCTCTACATTGTTCCTAGGAATGAAAGCTCCTTCAGTCTGAGAGCGCAGGTTCGGCGGGACTGCTTCTACACCGGAGTAGAGAAGAAACACGGCGTACTCTTTCTGAATTCTTGCTCTGGTTTCAGGATCAAGCTTCCAGTGATTGAGAAGCGCTCTTCTGTAAGACAAGATAGCATCATGCGGCGAGTCAGCTAGTTTCCATAGCTGAGGAAGCAGCTCAACTGCTTTTGTCAGCGTCTCCTTCAACTTAATATCATCTATTACATTTTCAGATAAAGAAGCCTCCAATATATCAAGAATGATTCTGCAAGACTGCGCAGCTTCTGCAAGAAGGAAATCACTTTGTTTAGCCAGTAAAGACAGAATCATAAGAAAACACCCATGTTCTAAAAATCAGTCATAGCCGAAATGATTTTCTTTGATGCGACTCAAATTGGTTTAAACCACTCTAAATCGGTTAAAAACAATTTAAATCCGTTTAAATCAATATAAATTGGTCTAAAACTTTTAAATCAAGCAATTAATAATGTTAGTTCAAGTCCACAAATTTATCTCTTTTTTTCTTTTTCTTTTTTGTATATCTAATTTTTATAATTCAACGAAATAATTTTTAGTTAAACTTACAAACTAAAATATTTAATATAAATGTAAATTATATAAAAATAAATCAGTAATTCGTTCAGCCAGTCTATAGTCCTCTATTAAGAGCCTAGCCACCTACTAGCGAGTTTTTGAACATTGATAAAGATTGTGACTTGTGACTACCTTGGAACCTTGCAAGACGCTGGAGAGACTTCGCTTTGAGGAAAATAGCATCAAAGAGCAAATTAACAGACATGGGAGGAGGAGGAGCAAAGCTGGTTTTGGACCGTCTTCTATATTTTGGTTCTTGTCTAACAGTTAAAGCGGTTTTCATCTTTATTGTGATCCCATTGATATCAATCCGTTCAAAGACTCGCAATGCCGCCTCTATGTTCCCTTTCTGATACTCAATCCTCCCCAAAAGCGCGCTCGCCTCCTGAAAACAACAACAACAACAACACAATGATACAGCTGTTCTTTGAGATGTCAGGGCCTCAGGGATGATGAAGAAAACCGAACCTCGTAGTTTAAAGAACTAGTCTCACGCAGAGATAACTCTAATTCGTCAATGTTCACATTATCAAGCTTCTCAGCAGCTGAAGCTGAGTTTACATCAAGGCCTGGTCGCTTGTTGTCTTGCTCATCTATAAGTCTCATTTGTTCACCAGAACACAAACACTTCATCCTGATGTTACTTAAAACTCTCTGTCTTAGTCTGCTTAAATGCAACTTCTCGGAACTAATCTCGGTCTTCTTCATAGCTTCTCAAACAAGTTAGATGATTAAGAACACGTGTTAGATCAGAACATGACAAAAACATGAAATAAGACATCCACATTAATGTTATACGGTTCTAACTCAGTTCAGCATCGAAAAGCTCGAAACTTTAATTGAGATAACAATTGACCATTGAACCCTAAAGTACATCGAATTACATATCCAATTGAAGTTATGAAGACGATCAATGGAGAAAAAAAAAGAAGACACCTTTGATTTTCCGGGGAAGAAGAAGATGAGATGGTAAGGAAGGTGACAGACATGGTAGCCTCGAGATTCTTAAGACTTGTTCCGATTCGAAGCAATTGAAAACAAAAATGAAAAATCTGATCTTTTTTACTTTGTCTCTGCCTTTTGCTTTGTTGCTTTCTGCATTGATGTGAGTGAGAGTCTCTGCCTCTTTGTTTGTTGTTTCCTCAGTAATAATAAACTTAAAAAGAAAATATAAAAAGGAGACGGCTTGAGGGAAGGAGAAGAATGGGTGCAGAAGGAGGGGAATAAAAACAGCAGATGGAATGATCCAAAGCTTTGGACTTTGTACCACGAGATGAGACATGTGTTACTTATTGTATTACTGCCTTTTTGTATTTTTTTCCTTTCTTTATTATTATTTCCTTCCTTTTTGGACAATATTATTATTTCCTTCTTTTTTCTGTTTATTACTTACCTTTTATGTTAAAAAAAAATTACTTACCTTTTATATTTTCCTTTTCTTTTCTTTGAAAATGTCTCTCACTCTCACATGTCTACTTTTTGGGTTTTTTCATTAACTATTTTAATATTTCTTTCTATTTAATTATGGGCCACCAAAATATTAAGTATCAAATTAATATTTTCAATGATGGAGCAAAGAAAAAGTTGAAATAGCAATAAGAAAATAACTTTGATGAATCAAGGATGCTAAACACATACATTCAGTATAGTGTTTTCCGTTTTACTAGTCTAATAGTCTACTATTAGCATTATAGATTTTTAATCACGTAGGTTCTTTTCATGTTCTTAGAACTTTAGTGTGTGGAGGGTTCTAATCGAGGGGGTGTTCGTGTTAACGTAGATCGTTAAGTGAAAATAGTTGGACACAAAATGCGTTTATATTTTTGAAAGAAATTAAGCTAGCGATATCGTGAAAGGGATTACAAATTTGCAACTCAATCTATGGTTATTGGCTTATTGGTTAATCCCATGATGCATGCATTAAGAATTATTTAATCTTCGACATTCTGAACGTAATATATAGTAGCCATGACGATATAACTGCAGATGGCCAACAATTGAAATTAAACATCACAAATGATTGTGAAGAGTTTCTATGGGTAGATTCGTTACAAACAACCACAACTACTTTTATTGATGTGTGACATAAACGTTTAAGATATGAAACAACATTGTTTGTTTCTAAAAAAAAGAAGAAACAACATTGTTTTAGCAAAAAGAAAAAAAGAAAAAAAGAAACAACATGTAAAAAAAAAAGTTGTTCTTTTTGGTTTACGGCTCCGGGCAATGGCACCACTATCTTGTTCCCTGACCGGTTCAATACGCGTATGACATCAAGACTGTCATGACTCATGATACCAAACATAATTACATAAGTAATCTGTTTTGATGAAAATACATGTATTATAATTAGCTCGAAACAGGGGATTGGAAAGAAGAAGAAAATAACAATACCTCAAACTAATACAGTAGTCTTTAATGATTTATCAGTTTTGAGGTCATCCGAATATCTTCCCCAAAGATAACCTAATAACTTTATAACAAACACAACACAGAACGCCGAGCCGAAGACGATGGATAACAAACCGAACTTGTCCATATCGTCTTCAATTCGTACCCTTATGGCAAGTTATTTTTATCTCTATAATCAATGTTAGTTTCATTCTTTTTTGCGCACAAATTATATATATATACAGACATTGTCAAGCTTCATTTAACATTTTGAGGTAAAGACAATAAAATGTAAGTTTTACATTTTTCCGGGTCTTATGTAAAAGATTACTTCTTTAACTAAATGGAAATATGTACTTGTTCGCAAAGAAAAAAAAAAAGAAAGAGGTAAAATCTAGACGCTGGCATATTGGATATTAGTATCATACTTGATATATGTAATGTTTACATTTTTCTTAAGAGAACAAGATGTCTGCATGACTATGGGCCTACTAATACTATGGCCAAGTGGTAGGTGAGACTGGTGAATGTCTACAACATTTTTCAGGGTTTGAGTCTCTATCGAAACAAAATCTCAGTTATGTGAGAAGTTTAGGTTTGAATTTTGGTCCCTGCAATTTACCTAGTAGTCTCGTAACTATGTTTTGGTATTAATTAGAAGACATTTCAAATTTAGACGAGATAGTGTGGTAACCAATACATGATGTAGTATTTAGTGTGTTTTTTTTCTGAAGCCAACCAAATCAACTGATAGGGTATATTAGGCTTGGGCATAAAATCCGGAACCCGAAATCCGAACCAAACCCGAACCAAAAAACCCGACCCGTTATCCGACCCGAAACGTAAAAATACCCGAACAGATCTTGTAGGGTGGTACAAAAAATATCCGAACCCGAAGTGTTATTAACCGAACCCGAACGGGTAACCCGAAAAATCCAAAATTAATAGTCAATATAAATATTTTGAAATATATATAAGTATTCCAATTATTAAATTCAATATTTGTGGTAAAATTCTAATAAATGCTTTAAGTACACAATTAGTTAAAAATAAGTATTTTATAATTTGTTCATTGAAATAAAAAGTCTACTCTCTATAATGCAATACATATTTTTTTTATAAATGATGTTTGTTTTTATGCTTGATTTAACATTTTATTATTATTTTATCAATTTTATATGTGATAGATTAATTTTTATTTAATTTAGATGTTTTCCTTTATGTTTTACTTCAAAAAATTTGTTTTTTACTTTGGTTATATCCGAACCGAACCGATATAACCCGAATCCGTACGATATATTATTACTTTATGGGTTTTATGATGCAATACAATTTTGAACCGAACCCGAAGTGTTATTATCCGAACCCTGCCCGTACTAATAAAATTTTAGTATGGGACTTAGAAGCGTAAACCCGAAAATCAGAAAACCCGAAAAACCCGGCCCGAATGCCAATGAGTACCCGAACGCCCAGGCCTAGAATATATAAAAAACACACACAAAAGAATCCATACGGTAGTTTTCTAGCAAAATATCAAAACGTCAATTATAATTTAATGGTTGTTATAAAAGAGATGCTGTGTAAGCTTATTATTACTCATGACCAGATGTCTATATTTATACAAGTATTAGACCGTCTTATTTAGACCGTCATAAGAGAAAATGAAATCTTATTCCTAATAGGAATAGAAAATAGTACTTATCCTAAATACATATGGAAAATGATAAACATTAAGTATAGATAAATGTAAACTCTCATTCGCCTAAGTCATTAGCGAACGGGCCGGATGGATAACTGATAGGCCGGACGGTTTGGGCCTGATATGGGTCAATCACCACTTGGTTTATAACACTCCCCCTTGATCGACACATCCGGTTCAGGGCTTGTAACATGCTTAATGTTGCCTCATTAAAACCTTTCCAGGAAAACCCAGTGGGACAAAACCATGGATAAGGAAAAAGAGTACAACACATGAACTCCCCCTGACTTGTACCCCTGTGTATGTTCTTCAAGTTGGCGCATGGACAATTTGATAGTTTAGCTTCATGGGCGCCAAGTCTTGAACTGGTCCTTTAATTGGCACGTCCCAAACTGATATATAAATTTCATGGACGTGTGGTTGGTGTAGACATGGTGAAGAAGTCGGCTGACATATCATATGATTGAACTTGTAGTCCTTTGAGCTTCTTGAACGTTGATGTAGGAATAGCTCTTGCCGAATTGTAACTTGAGTTATCTTGTAACTCTCATATCTTCTGGAACTTCATTAAGACATGGTCAAGACGTGCATCTTTGCAGCTGACAACTCTATGTCCTGGTCGGACAGATGGCACTCGACCAGTACTCGAATGGACCTCTAATCTGCGATCAAACTTTACTCGCAAGTCCTCTCATGTCCCACAGATCCTCTAGTCACATGGCTTTGCCAAACCGTGGACACTTTAATATATATTGAGTCATCGACCCAAACACATACGAATCACTTGGCTTCTCACGGACATGCCTTCGTCCATTCGGACATACATCACCCGTATGTACTAATGGCTTATCCATTATAGCCGATCTTTCTTCATTGGTCGATCCATGTTGAGTTATAGACCTTGTCTATACTCATCCATACCCCATGAGTGTCTAAGGTCATATCATTAATAATCATTGCTGCAATAAGTTTTATAATCTCATCAAACTATGGATCTACAGTCAAATATACTCAAGGACCTTTATACATGGTTATTGATCTTTCTTGCCTTCAGCAATGCCATATCCATTTGACCTCGACCAGACATACTTCTGGTCACTCTCTTGGACCATTATGGTTTCCTTTTATCCACTGATATAAACATAATGGCTTGTGCTTACATTGCAGTCCCATACTATAATCTTATTACTTGAAAAACATCGCAGTTCACACTTTCTTTGATGGCATCTCATGACCTACTTGCAGTGCTGATTTATTATAAAGACAAGGGATTTCTTTTATAAGAATATATGGACTGATTTGAATTGTTCTTTATCGAACTCCTTCACTAAGTTTTACTTAGTCTTATCATATTCAATGCAGCTGCTTTTGCTTCAGTCCATAAACAACTTAGGAACAATGATGTTCTTTGAGAACTTCTTTTCTCATCTTTCTGGTACCTTTATTTTCTTTATCCAGTGATCAATATACTGCTTACTACATCATTATTTCTTTTGTTTCCAGACTTCATCAATTTCGAGTTTGTGTAGTAGCATCCACCACATAGGAGCATATTTCCTTATAATCTGTTCCTTTGGTCTCTATGAGTATCCTTGTGTAACAAGCCATTCTTTGAATGCTGTAAGTAGTAATGTGAACGACCTCTTGACTACTTGGTCACGTTCCACATCTCACGATTTTTTTTCCCTCACAAGACCCATTTATCCACTGGTCTATATCATCAGATGGTGTTTCTATATATTTGGCCAATACGCCCATCTCTTCTTTAAACTCTTTAAACCTCACGTTTTCTTTTAATCTGATCTTTATTCTTTATGAGTACTCTTACGTGGGTTCATGATCCTTGCTTTATATCTTTAAACTCAAGTGCTACTTTCTTTTATGAGCTCTCTTATATGTAAATACATCATTGGTGTTAACACTCTTATGTAGTTCCATAGTGTTCCAGACATGATCTAATAGATTTGAGATCTTATTATCCAGGACCTTTACTACCTTGCAGTTTGGCGTCCCAAACTACATGGTTTGGTACCTTAGAGGTTTAGCTGGCCAGCCTTATCTCTCTATCTGGACTGGTTTCCTTTGAACTCGGATTTGTATCATTCTATGCACCTTTCATTTCTTTCCGAGGTTTCTTATCTTTTGGAACTTATTGGTCTATCTTGTATAGACACTGTAGCAACTTGATTGTGTCTCTTAGGACATCAAATTTGTGGTACTAAGCTGGTATGACTTAGTCATTCTTTTTTTTCGGGTCAATGTGTCTAGCATCTAGTTTTGCTAGCTTTTGTATCATTTGATCACATTCTTTGGACGTCTTAAATCATATTTTCTAGTCCGAGGATCTTGCCAAGACAATGATGGTAAATACCATTATATTTCTCTTATTTTCTTTTACCAGCTTATTTCTTTCTCCCCCTGATGTTGGATAGTTGAATTCATCAGTCATGCGATCCGTGTACCTGGCCATAATTTGATCACCCATATTTGGCGTAAGGTCTCTTAAAAACGTGGGAGAAAGACATGTTCCTATCCAACATATATTCCCAATCTTTTTCTCATCCTCTTCTGAGGTTCCATCCTAGACGGCACATATGTATGTGGTGGTTTATTCAAAATCTCTTAGGATGGTATATGTCTGGTTTATGACCCGTATTCATTCTGAGATGGGATTATCTATGCTCACTTATATGGCGTGATGCATATTAACCTTACACATGTAAATCCTTGTGTCCGCAAGCATTAGGTAGTGGCCTTTGTAGTATAAAGAATTCGGCCAAGTCTTACTATGGTCATAGACCATGTCACACGGATTTGTAGTATGTTCATGGATCACAGTTTGTCCTCACTCCCCCTCATGGACATACTATAATCACGTGGTACTTGGGACAATAGAACCTAATGAGTTTTCCTTGTGTACATGTTACACAACGTGAGATTTTATGGGATAACTCTTTGTGCCTTTTGCAATATGTGCATCAATTTTTAAAGACCTGAATGACTAATTCAGTCATGCCATAAAGTGTATAAAATTTCATGGATATACAGGTTACCATGGCTTTTGCCTTTATCATACTGATCCTTGGCATAGTCTAGATCAGTAGAGTATGTAGGTATAGTCTTGACCACTTTCTTATAAGGCCTTAGGTGATTTTCTTATAATCTGAAAGGAACTTTTGTTTCCTTTGCCCATTGGTTCAACGTGGAAATCATTCATGCTCAAGTCTTTATAACTCAATGGGTCTTTTATTGGGTGAATAAATTTGTGCCCCTTTAGGCAATGCCGTGGTCTATAATAGACTAACTATCCTTTTATTAAGTTTTCATTGTCATTTATCAATCAAAAAATCATCATGCAAATCAAACATGATAACTAAAAACAACTCTTATTATTGCTATAAAATTGTAAATGACAAGCAAATCAAAGCAAAACATAAAACATAAAATCAGAATGTCGAAATCTCGTTTCTTTAGTCAATGTATAAGCCGGCCTCACAATCCATATATTTCCACACGGCTTCCTTGGATTCCTCCTTATCATTTTTAGCCTCATTGGCTTCAGGAGGTCTCATCTCACTGTTTCGTTGCTCAATGTATCTTTTCTGAAGTTTTTCAAATCTGCTAATGGTATCTATAAATTTCTGCTATCTTTGCTCAGTTGCCAATAGGCATGACAATAGGTCATTATAGGTGGTGAAACCCTTAGCCTTATGTGATAACAGCAGATCCTTTGAATGGAATGTGGAATAGGTTTTATATAGTAAATCCTCATTTGTTACCACTTCATCACATGGTTCAAGATTATAGGCGATTTTCATCAGAGCAGAATTATATTCGTTCACAGATTCAAAATCCTGGAACCTGAGAATCTTCCATTCATTCATGGCTTTTCGCCATAATGCCATTGAGTATCTGTATTTTAGTTTTATCCAAAGGTCACAAGGATCCTCAATATTTAAGTACTGATCTCTCAGATCCTCAGTGAGATGATAGCGCATAATTGTTATGGCTCTATGCTTTTCACTTTTAATTGCATTATTGCCATCAATGATACATTTCTCGAGTCCTCTAGACTTCAGGGCAACTGAAGTGTTCATTACCCATTCTAGATAATTATCTCCAGAGAGATTTAGGGCAGCATAATCCGAAGGCTCAAATTTCGACATCCGAAACATATTATTAATCAGTTCAAGACGCAACCCAGTCAATAAAATCAATGCATACGGTTTTATAAGTCTCTCGACCAAACAATTAACTACTCGACCATGGTGCGAGAAAAACAAGTATGCGAGGTCTATATGATGCTTTAAGCCACACAGCCTTATAAAATTATGATGCAACAACCCTAGAGATCGGATTTTATATCTGAATGCAATCAAAGCATTAATCATAACAACAATCATATTCAGACCGATTTTTAATCAATGTGAGACCAGGTCAATAATTCTTATGTTTTATTTTTCTTAAAACATTTAGTATGATCAAGCAATCAGAATAATAATGCAAGTATCATCAGATCATATTAGGTTTCAAGGCCCATTTTTTCGGTTTGATTTTATCAATATCAAGTTTTACAAAAGAATTAAATCAGACCAATCAGTCAATTTTAGCAATTCTCTAGCAATCCTAACAGTAAAAGAAAATTTTCCAGCAAGTAGAAAAGGAAATTTCAAGAAAAAGAAAATTTTCTACTTTTAACAAAAATGAAATTCACAATTCTGGACAGATTATGGTTTTAATCAAAACTAGCAATTTTCCTAATCAGTTCATTCGATATTCAAACAATTAATCACAATATGAAAACTTGTTTATCAATCGATTTATGCAAAAAGAAAAATTAGGGTTTTCATCAATTTAACAATTTTAAGATCAAATTCGATTATAAACAGTTCTATTTACTCAAACAATCATCAAAGATAGTTCAAGGTTTTAATCTAGCAACCTAAACCTCAGATACATCAAAATCAATCAATCGAAACAGTCGGATCAATTTAGGTTTTTGATATTTCAGATTTTCAAAACATCATAAAGGAAACGGATCATATAATTTAGATTTAGGGTTTCAATGCCCTTACTGATCAATCAATGTTCTAGCAACCCTAACAGCCATTGACCTATCAACTTAACAGGAAAATAATCTAACCAAAATTTAGTTCCATATGTTAGGGTTTCTATTATCCTAGATTAGGGTTCTTCAAATTTAATGGTTCAGATCTTTATCAATCAACCAAATTCAGTGTAGGTTCTTTTAAGTTTCGAGTTTTACCTTTAGAAACTTATGGAGTGTAAATTTGGACCACCAAAGAGAGAAGGAGGCCGCGAGCTGATCGTTCTTCGAGTCGGGTCACAGACGGGCTGCTTGCTTGGTCGGATCACGAACAGGGAAGAAGGAGAATGTTTGGTTTACTTGATCACGTCTAGAAAGGGCTAATGTAGCAGAGCGTGACGGCGCATCAGTGATCGGATCGACAAGCGGTTTGCAGCGTCTGATTCGTCTCGGCGAGAGCTTCAATTTGATATATTGCTCGTCGTCTGGGTCCTCATGGTTTGGGAGAACGATCTCTTTGAAGTTCTGTCGGAATTAGAGTTTTGTGATATTCGGCTGAGTTTAAGGAATTTCGTGGGGGCTTAGGGTTAGAGGTTATCGTGCTGATAACGTGTTATAAAAGAGATGTTGTGTAAGCTTATTATTACTCATGACAAGAAGTCTATATTTATACAAGTATTAGACCGTCTTATTTAGACCGTCATAAGAAAAAAAGAAAGCATATTCCTAATACGAATAAGAAGTAGTACTTATCCTAAATACATATGAAAAATGATAACATTAAGTATAGATAGATGTAAACTCTCATTCGCCTAAGTCATTAGTGAATGAACCGGATGGATAGCTGATGGACCGGATGGTTTGGGCCTGATATGGGTCGATCACCGGTTGGTTTATGACAATGGTGTTTGTTTTTGTATTACTTGCTTTCATTGTTTCAGTTTTGTGTCATTGGGCTTTGATTTGGATCTGTTTTCGTCGTAGTTGATAGAGTCGAAACGAAGTCGTTTCATCATGTTATCTCTTCCTCAAAAGAAATATTCAAAACTCAATTAACAAAACATTTGAGCAAATCGACGGAGAGAGAAAGAGAAGATGAATCTTCCAGTAGTAGCTTGCATCGCGCCAAGAACTCCGATGCTTCACACCGGCTTGAATTCAAGATCTTCCGACACGAACCGCAGTTCAACACTGTTTTTCACGGCGAGGATACCATCACGGAACTTGAAACCTCTCGCAGCTGTTTCGTCTGATTCCGCACCCGACCCTGAACCCAACCTCAAACCGAAGAAGGAAGCTACGGAGAGCGAGAAATTTCCGACGAAGGTCCCGCGTAAACCGAAGCGCGGGCGACGGAGCGAAGCGGACGCCGTGGAGGATTTCGTGAGAAGCTCCCTCGAGAAGACGTTCTCCAGCATACGAGAGCAGAATCCAGAAGTTTTCGAGAACAAGGAGAAGGCGAGTTTCATCAAGGACAGAGCGGAGGAAAGCGAAGGAGAGATGGTGGTGGAAGAGGAAGATCCAGATTGGCCTGTGGATACGGATGTTGGATGGGGAATCAAAGCTTCGGAGTACTTCGATACGCATCCCATCAAGAACGTGGTGGGAGAAGACGGGACTGTGATCGACTGGGAAGGCGAGATTGATGACAGCTGGGTCAAAGAGATTAACTGTTTGGAGTGGGAAAGCTTCGCCTTTCACCCTAGCCCTCTCGTCGTCCTCGTATTCGAGCGGTACAAGAGGTCAAAAGCTTGTTCCTTTCTTTTTTTGACGCATTTTCACGAACACTTTGCGTGCATAGGAGATAACTTTACAAACTATGAAAAGCTTTTGTCTTTTTCCGTTTTTTGAGATTTTTTTTTTAGTGTGTATGGAACGGACCCTTTTTACGTATAAGACTCCGTAATCATCAAACTGTAATGAAAAGGAAACATTTTTCTTATGAGGAACATTGTTGCTTGGCGTTTACAGGGCTAGTGATAATTGGAAGACATTGAAGGAGCTCGAGAAGGCGATCAAAGTTTACTGGGATGCAAAAGATCGATTACCTCCACGGGTATGTCACAAGCCTTCATCTCTATAACTTGCACATTTTGTTAATATAACTCTTTGCTCTCTGTTCACCATGTTTGATGAAACAGGCGGTTAAGATTGACTTGAACATCGAGACAGATTTGGCTTATGCTCTTAAAGCCAAGGAATGTCCACAGATTCTGTTTTTACGGGGAAACCGGATTCTGTACAGGGAGAAAGGTGATATGATGTTTTCTTTCTTTGCAATGTATGTGAGCAATGGATCATCAACATAAAGTGTTGAACTTTGATGCAGAGGTTCGTTCGGCCGATGAATTGGTCCAGATGATTGCGCATTTCTACTATAAAGCAAAGAGACCTTCGTGGATAGACAAGGCTAACGTAACCCCGTACTGCTAGTTTGCAATGTGAACGAGTTGAGTACTAAAAGGTGTCAGTGTAGGAAAGATGTTTATGCTTTGTTCGGAAGAAAGAAGAGATCAAGCAGGGGTTTTACTCGACCTTATTATTTCAACATTATGTTGTTAGCTTATGGAAATAGCAGGCGTCTGGTGAAGAGGTAAAGTTTTGGTTTTTGTGATAAAAATCACAAGTTTTTTGTTTGTTGAATTGTGTTACCAAAGTCGTCTCTGTTATTCTAGAGGGCTTATAAGCTGGAACAAATTGTTCAATGCAATTTAAGTCCCAAGTACTGGGGTTTTTTTTAGTGCTCCTATCCTATAACCTTTGACTTGTATGAGAGTGATTTGAATCCAATGGTCTTTGTTATCAAGATGATAATTCCCAACAGCCAAAATCACAAGAAGAAACTATTAAAAAAGTTTGAAACATCAAGCTTTTTAAATTAAATTACATAAAGCCAAGAGGCCTTCGAGGAAACATCAAACTTGAAGATGACTGCGCTATGTTACTATATATAAAGCAAAGAGGTCTTCGAGGATCAACAGTGCCAACGTAAAAACTAGTTTTGTAACTTTGTATCGTGAACTAGTAGCTAACTGGTCAGTATGTAGGAACGGAAGGAGTTATTCGATCTCTTACTTCAACTTTTTATGTTTCTAGGTTATGAAATCAAGAGGGCCAAAGGTTTGGACATATATAGCGGCTGAAGAGGTAAATTTGGTTTTAAGAAGTTAGAGGTTAACGCTTTTTGTTGACATGGATGGAAGATTTTGACACGAAGTTGATGAATTCATATTGGATTACAAAGTGGTATGTTTATAGAGAGTCTATAACCAAAATCTCCGGACATATACATATTTGCTTGTAATGATTGTCAAGTTGTTGTATGTTCGATGCAATAAAGAACTCCCAAGTATTGGTTTTTGATCTAACATAGACTTAAGTGAACGAATAATCTGAAACCGATCTCTAGCTTTTTTTTTCTTCAAAGATCATACTTCCTAAGAGAATCAAAACCGATGTGTAGTGCTTTGCGCTTCTCCTATAGCTAGGGTTTCAACTCGGATTTAAAGAAATAAAACCAATATATTATTTTATAAAACACATCATAAAACAGAGAACTATTTAAAACGCTAAAAAGAAGAAGCACGCAAGAAATAATCAACAGATCATATGCTAGACTTCTTTTGTATCTTCAAACTCATCGTCTCGGTAACTCTGAACCCTAAAAAAGAAAAAAAAAAGGTGTGATTAATTAATTAATAGAGATATTATATTTGATACGTATTAGCCTTCATCAAAAGAAACCTAATATATTACCTTAAACCTGCGAAGTTGTGGCCACATTACCATTCGACGTCGTCTTTTTTCCTAGACGCTTTAGAATGTTTTGGTAGAAGCATGCTAAAACAGCCAACGCGATGGCGATGATGACAACGCCGATGGCTTTGGCATATTGACCAGGACTACTCATATTGTTCCTTGCAAACAAAAAGTGTGTTCAGTTTTTTGTTTAGTGAATGCCTTGAACAGAGAACTGATTTTATGTTATCTATTCTTCGTCTAGAATTATATATATAGGGATACATCTAAGGAAGCTGGAATATTTTCCAATTGGAAAGTTTACTTAAATGACACAAATTAATTGTGTTATTACTAGAATAATTCATATTTTTAAAAATTATTAAAATATTTTTTTGGTCGAAATTTCTCTTGACCATAGTTATAACAAAATATATATATATATTACCAAAGTGTCCTTACCATTTTATCGTTGGCAGATTTATTTTCAAAAAAAAATTTGTCGAGTAATAAGTCTGTTTATAAAATCTGTATAAAAAATAAAATCTATCATTAAAATGATGTCAGACTTTCGTAGAAACGTCAGATTTTGTTTCTACGGCAAAGTTAATTGTCCGATTTGAAGAAAACATATTTTTAATGATATGTCGAAAGAGGTAGGAGATTTGTTATAAATGATAGATTTTTGTGGCCGGCTTATTTTCTTATGTACTGACTTATTTTCTTATGTTCGACTTGTTTTCTTATGGCGGAGTTATATATCCGACTTAAAATTGTTAGAAGACATTTTGGTGACAGACTTTTTAATTTATGTTGTAGCAGATTTATTGACGGAAATCTTGTTTTATATAAACCAAACTTAATATAATGTTTAATTTTGACGCACTTTAAATTAATTCCTAAACTAGTTTACTTTTAGGTTAATTAAAATAAAAATTAGGTCATTACAGATTGTAACTATCATCGTCTCCTTCGTCCTACTTTTCTTCAACAAACATTTTGGTCATTACATTTCATTTAGTTTGACGTCTAAGAAACTTAACAAACTCTAAGTAGCATTGTCCAAGTTTCTTTCATCACCTGAGACCGACCATAAGGTCTGGATTTAACTTAAGACTCCACCGATTATTTTGTCACTACAAATATGTTTTTATAAATAGTGTTACTAGGGACAAAGTAAATTAAATATCTGTATGAAATTCTTGGTGAAGTTATAAAAGCTGAAGTAACGACACTCAACATACCAAATACGGTTGGCATATACAATAAATCCGAGTAAAAAACCAACAACCTGCGTACTGGTACATCCAATTCAAAAAACAACAAGCATACTAAATAGTAGATTTCTGCAGCCACCTTCTCAATGATCCCAACTTCTTCTCTTTATCTGAATAGTAGCATATCTCTGAAGCGTCTCACTATCAAACGACATCACGTATGTCCTTAAACGGGACGGTTTAATCTCACTTCCAAAGCCCTTAGCACTAACTCCACCCTCTGGGTGAGACGACATGTCCTCTGGTTGTTCAATGCTTGTTTTACTTTCATCAGCCCCACCACCTTTGGTCCATCCGCTTCAAGAAATATCCATACATGACAGAAGCATCGTAGACTTGACCATCTCTGAGTTTGCAACAGAAGTCAAGTCACCGATTCTGCTTCCGAGGATTAAAGCTAGAAGGACGTTGTGAATCATCTCGGGAGAGTGAGATGCTGCTCAAGCTTCTCTACTTTTGTTGGCCAAGTATCAAACCAAGCAGATGGTTCTGATGACGGGGTTATTGATGGTATAAGTGATACGTTTATCTTCCATGAACTTTTGAACCACCAATGCGTACAGTTCTCTTCTAACCTCCTTCGTCTCTCATTCTCCTTCAACAAAACAAAAATCAATTCTCATTCAGAACCAAACCTATGTTCAACAGATTTGAAAGTGGAAGCATAGATTAAAAACTCGCAGATTAGAGTAACACAGGGACGAGGTGAGTTCAAGTGAAGGAAGTAGGACACAAAGTCAATTTACGGTAGAGGTGACGGAGACGAAGCCGTGACGGGAAAAAGACCGTCGGTGATGGAGGTGACGAGGCGAGCGTTGTGTTGCTCTCGGTGGAGAAACTCTACAAAAAAGTAAAGTGATTTCTTTTTTTTTTCTCCTTTCTTATAATTAAAGTGGATTTCTCTTTTTAAAATTATATAAGTAATGGCAAAATCATAAAGTCACATGTTTCGAGAATTTTTTTTTTTTTTTTTTTGTCAACTTCGTGTTTCATTAAAATCCCAAGAATCACGTGATACAACTTTGGATAAACATTACAAGTACAAACCATTATACGTGTACACATCCCGCACAAGGTAATGACACGTGTAAGGTAAGAAACATGCATCTCGAATTTTCAGCTTCGCCGGCAATCTTGACGGTCATCTCCGGTGACTACGCCTTTGAACCACCGACACATTATGTTCTTCCCTTTTTCATGCTTCATTGATTCCAAGAACTGTATCTGAAGACTCTTCCTTTCGCCATCAACCGAAGCTTTAGTTTAGACTTCTAGCCTTCACCGACTATTAAAACTGGGAAAGTTTAATCGATTTAGAGCAAATCCTATGTTGGACCATCAAAAGATGCCAACTTTACTGAATTTCTCATCCATCGATCAAATTAAATCCAACTTCTCTTCATCTTCTCCGCTTGAGAAATAGCTTATGAAACACAAGCTTAGTAGAAGTTTTAATTCTCAGCTAAGATAGGAGTCCGAGCATGATCAGAGAAAACAGAAATCCAAACGAAAGCTAACGGGATTAAAATGCTTTTGCGAAAGGGGGATATGATTCGGGTAAACCCGTATATTATCAATCCGATTTATCCAGAAAAAAACATAAAACCATGAAGAACAGTCCTGGAATCGGATTGAAACCACAACAAAAAATCGTCAAGCGAAATTCTGAATCGCCTATGGGAAGATTTATTCAATACAACGATCTAAATATTTACAAACCAAAAAAGGAAAAGATGGTAACCGGCAGCGAAGGCCACCGGCCACCGACGATTATATCTTAGATTGGAAGCTTTTTTTAGAGAGAGTTTAGAGCGACTAGAGAGAGATCTTCTATTCATGTTTCTAGAGTTATTCTAGTTATTTCAAAACTATATGAATTATTCAAGTCATTTTATGATTAATTAGAGTCACCAATTTCCTTGATCTTCCGGCACTGGGCAGGCGTCAGCCCCCACTTTTCTATAATTTTGTCATTAAGTTAATAAATGAAACCAATATCCTTAACGAGGAGAGTATCATACACCAATTTACAAAAATAAAAGAAAAAAACTAAAAAAAATAATTCAAAAATAAAAATCTCACAAGTAACAAAATTAACATTGGATTATTAGCTCAAAAAGAACATTTAATTATGTTTTTTGATTTGTGGCTCAAAATTAAAATTTAGTAAATGATCCTATTATATAAAGCTTGGTTTCTTAAAGTTGCTAATTAACATGATCGTGACACATGACAAATATATATTTAAGATTGTGACATGTGTTAATCTCTCTCATAATTAAAAATATATATACTAAGATGTTAACAAAATTGATTTTTATTAAAAAGTAATTATATATATTATTTAATAGTAATTTTGTTTTTTTTTTAAATCCTAATCAAAAGATAACTGCAAAAGATTATTTGATAATAATTTTTCTTCTAATATTGTAACATGTGTCTAAATATACAATGATTAAAAATATATATAATAAGATAATAAAAACGAATTTTGAAAAAACTATTTTTAAAAATTATTTATTAGTAAAAACAATTTTTAAGAAATATATTTAGTAGTAATTGTTTTAGAAATTTTCCTTTTTCAAAGTCCTAAAAAATAGATTTGAAAAAAAATTATTTAATATAATTTTCCTTTTCTAAAATTTTAATGAAAATATAAATATAAAAGATTATATTTAGCATGGTTCTTCAAAATTGTTAATTAACATGATTGTGATACATGCCTGTTATATATTTAAAAATGTGATATGTATTAACTATCTCATAATCAAAAATATAAATACTAAAATAATAAAAAGATTTTTCTTAAAAATTAATTATGAATATTATTTAATAGTCTTATTATTATTATTTTTATCATAATGTTTGTTTCAAAAGATACGAAAGATAAAGAATTATAAAAGATAAATATTAAGTTTTAAGAAAAAAAATGTTAAACAAAAACGAATTGTAAAATCCTATAAATTACAATAATTATTTAGTAAAAAACATAAGAAAAACTAACTTTAAAATAAATAATATTACTTTTAAAAAGCCTAATTGAAAGAAAATTGTAAAAATACTCTTATTATTTTCTTATAAGTAACTAATTTTCCTTTTAGCAGATAATTGTATGTTAAATTATTATGATCAAAAATAGCTACAAATATTTCACATATATATATTTAGGTTTAAGATTCCACGTATTATTTTTACAAAACACAATTGTATTTACATGGAAAGTGTTACCAGAATATTTTCTTTTAATTTTTTGATACAATTCAACTTTTTATTATTCTTATTACATTTTATGATGCTAACATAACTTTTATTTTGATGTTATTGTCGTACATGAGTTTGTGTGAATATGATAAATATGTGTTTGTATGTATAAGACAAAATATATAAATAATTAAGCAGAATTTTTTTTCTATTAAAAATAAAATAGTTGTATAAAAATCTAAAAGAAAAAACTAATTAGAAAATAATTAATTTTTTTTTTAAAGTCTAAATAAAATAAAAATGTAAAAGTAATCTTATTTTTTTTATAATAACTAACTTTACTTTTTAATAATTTGGTGTTAAAAAATATAAACCAAAATTAACTTCAAATATTTCACCTTATATGTCACAGTAGAATGTTACCTAAATATTTTATTATTTTTTAATTTTTTAATTGTTAATAAAAATGAGATTTATAAAATAGAATTTTTTCCTTTTTTAAAAAATCTTAGCAAAATAAAATTTTAAAGACCTATTTAATAAAACATTAAATTAGTACATTAGAACATAAGAACGTATATAATATTGTCATTGACTCGATTGGTGTATTTGACTTTCATTTCTTTTTACTTTTCATTCAATTTCTTATTTCGGATTGTGTTCAGTTTAAACGTTTAGGTACAATATTTTTTCTAATCCTAAGTATAAAGTTTATAACAATTCATCTATGCACCAAGATTAAAAATACAAATATTAACTTGAACTTATGTGTGAATACAAATTTTAATTATAAAATAAAAACCAAACAACATATTCAAAAAACAATCATAAAACTTTAACAAAATGATTTATTATTTTATATTTTTTATTAAATTAAAACTCTAGACAAACCCGTTGCGTTGCAACGGGCTCATATCTTGTTTAATATATACTTTCATTTAGTTTGAATTTTAAAGTATATTGGACAATAGATCTATCATCAAAATTATGGAAACACAAAGATAAGGAAAGATCTAGAAAATTAAAACGAAACTGAGTAAGAAGAATAGAAAGTTAACATTTATCTGATATATATTATTTCATATTATTTAGTTGATTACACTTGCATCATTTTCCACAGAACATCAAAATATAAAACGTCACGAAGTTCTTCTTTTAAATAAGAAACGGCACACGGAGGTATAGTTTCTTTAGTGCACACCATATCAAAATGAAAGAACAAAAGAACTAGAACGTTCTCATGGATCCCTCCCGCGACCTTTTACCACACATATCAGCGTCCAACGGTAACCAATCCAGGCCAAGATTAATACCGAAATCGGTTTAACAAAACCGGGAAAAATATGGTTGAAGGTTAAACAATATGTCTACTGCTTATTAGCCTGAAAGAACATGCAACATGTTATGTATCCATTAGTAACTCTCAGAACGTTAAAAGAGAAGTAGGCTGATGATTAGTAGAAGAGTAGTCACACCTTTCTCAGGAACTTTTCATGAATCTTCAACGCTTCTTTACACGCTTTTCTAGCGTCCAAATTACCCGCAATACCACCCAATATCTGCAAACCAAAAACACACTAAAGAGTTGAGTTTCTCATGAGGATTCTTGGCATAGAGGGAGAGAGATAGAGAGACCTGAACAACGTCGTCTAGGCCTTTAGCCTCTTTCAGTAGACGTTTGTTCTTTGTTTCAAGAACACTAGCCACAACGAAAACAGCTAGCGTGTTGTGGTGTTGCTCGTTTTGACCACTCTTTATATACTTCCTCTCAAACTTACCATACTGTTTCAGTAACCTCGGATCCTGTTTGGTTCCGTTCTCTGGTTTTTCATACGATGAAAAATTGTTTGGATTGTACTCCATAGCCCACATCATCTGAAACCACAGTCTTATTATCATCAGCTCAGTTCAAAAGTCAAGAAGAGAAAATGAAGATGTTGCCCACAACAAAGTGACCATGAGGTCTTGTCACCTCCCAAAGGTACAAGGCATCAAGGAAGGAGAACTCTCTCCTGAACAAAACCATCAACATCCTTATAGCAAACAGATACTCTCCACCGTCTAAATCCTCTGTTGTGTAAAAAATAGTACACCATCTTAACTTACCATCATGACACAAAACATAGCTCAAAAGAAGACAAAAGTAAGGAGTGAAGTACCTAGATGTTGGTGCAGTCTAGGATCAACTGTCTTAATAACCTGTGAGAGCATACCAAGCTGAGTCTGGACCCCCATTGACGTTGCGGTTGTCCTGAAGTTTTCTCTCTGAAAATTAAAAAAAAGAAAAGCTATAAAAACCATGAAAACAACAAAACAATACCAACGTTTTAGATTCTTACCAGTCTTCTCATTGCACGCTCAAAGCACCAGAAAGCATCAGCTTCATCTTCTAGTAGTATTATCATCGGAGAACAAATATCATTCATTCCTACACAAAGTAATATGATTAGTCACCGTACCAATAGTTTCATCATTAAGCACTAATTAAGATGGACTTTACCTTGAACATAACCAATATCAGGATTCAGCCATGTGTATATAGCAAGAACATCCCAAAGTCTTGCTTGGTTACTCTCACTCTCATAAAAGCAGAGATAACGATCCGTTCTAATAACATCAAGACCTACATTTCACCATATCATAAACAGATACTTGAAGAACATAGTAATATGAGTAAACAACCAACCAAACCTATTTGACTCAGTACTAGCATCCACTGAAGCACACGCTTGTCTGTAACAGCGGTTTTCACAAGCCATTCTTGATTATCTGCTGATGATTCTTCTAATGGCTGACCATCTTCAGCAACAATAGCCATTGTTACAAACTTGCCACTACCAATGAGAGGAACCATCTTCTGACATTCTTCTTTCCAAGCATAGTACTGCTCCCTTAGATATTATAGAGGTTTAAGCCATGAAGTTGCAAAAAGATATATCATGGTTTTTGATACAAGTCTGGTTTTAGAGTCTTTTTGGTATTTTCGAGTCCTTTTGAGTCATTGTAGGTTCATGTAAGTTTTAGACAAGATTGGCGTTTTGGATCATTTTGGAGCCTAATAATAAGTATAGCAGCTAAAAACAACATGCCGGAATCCATCTTTTGACATGGTGACTCAAAAAGACTTTAAAACCGAACTTAATTTCATGGTCAAAAGTCCACAAAAACCATGATATGGATCTACCAAACTAGTTAGCATCTTATAGAAGTACCTTCTGTGGTTCCTTAGCTTGGTTCTTTCATCAAACGTGCTGTCTGGATCGTAACCACCTAACAGAAACTCCCAAACCTCTCCTTTGATTGATGGATGAATCCCCTGGAGAAGTATCAAAGTGAACAACAAAGCTATACACCAAGAAAGAGAGATTGAAATAGAGATATAGACTCACCCCTCGCTGTATACGACGAAGGACTCTCTCCATATCCAAATGACCATCTTTAGTAAACGCTGCGTGCCATCTTCTTCTACTTAGAGTTTTGCCAACCTGGATGGTAAGAAAGAAAGTTATTGAATCAAGAACACATGGATGATGGTAAGAAAAGGAAGAAGAAGAAGAAGAAGAAGACCAGACCCTTGATTTGAATCGTGTTCTTGGAACATCTGATTGACATTCTGATCTAACTGGAAAGAAACCTTGCAAATCTTCGGATTTCCACATAAATCTACAACCAATCATCCACGCTTTTACTTTAGCGACACGACTATAAAAGCTAGAATCAAACAATGTTGTAGTGAGGAAGACGCCTTGAGACTCAGGACACGATCGCCGTCATGAGCAGCTGTTACGCTTGACGTTTTCAAACAATGGTCTGGTGGAATACGCGTTACTACTTTAGTTACACGTGGACTAATCTAATGGCCAACTTTGTGTTTAGTTGAGTTTGCAACTAGTTTAATTTTAAAAAAAAACACAAAAAGAAAAAAAACGAATCTGTTATTGCAGACATAAGCTCAACAACTTGTCGACATTACAATAATTGTAAAAGTGTAAAAATGAATACAAAAATCCAGAGAACGTTACATTCATAATAGTACATGAAAGCTTGGGAGTTTCGTGGAAACTTAGGACCAAAACAACACATGTGTAGGTAAAGAAGAATCAAATTTACAGAAAAGAGTTTTTCATTTGCGGATGGAAAGAAGCTCGAAGCTTCTGAGAGCATCATCACGTGCCGTCCTTGAAGCAGTCACTCTGTTGCGGTTAAAGGCAGAGGCTGTCTTTGACTCGTATCCGCTCACACCAGCTGCAGCTTGTGTTCTCTGAAAGAGTGATGGTCTGCCACCGCCGCCGCTTGAGGCCACACGGCTTGAGCTGCGGCTCTCTCCTTGGTCACCTGATGAGCTTGGTCTACTTCCTGAGGCTACTGCTCTCCTCGAAGCACTGCCGTATCTGGAAGTGTTTCTTCCTTTTTCAGATACCATATTCTGACCACAAATTAAATACAAATATCAATAACGAGAGAAAACTAGTCATTTACTACATCAAACATCGCTGGGATTTTGAACCGAACTGAACCAAAAATTCGGTTAGTTCGGTTCAATTCCGTAGGTTTTCTAAACTCGGCAGTCGGTTACTTAGGTTTTCTTTTTTTTTTTTTAATGAAAAAAATTATACCCAAGCAATACCAAAAACCCAAACCGACCAAACCGTACTAGCCAAATTTTGAACTAAACTAACCAAAATTAACCGAATTTATCCAAAACTTTAACTAAACTAAACCGAAATCAAAAACTTTGGCAAGAATTTCAAAACCGAACTAACCGAAAAGTCGAAAACCGAACCTTTGAGGAGACTTCGGTAAGTTTTAAGTTGAACCAAACCAACCAAAAACCGAACTACATGAACCGAATAACCGGAAATAACCAAACCCGATCATATAAGCACATTCTACACATATTGAGAAAAGGATGATTATATATATAGATTACCAGAGCAGGTTTCATTGGTGAAGGGACATCGTCAAGAGTTCGATGTCTGGTATGGTTTTCATGTGGACTAGCTCCCGTAGCATTCCTTCTCGCAAATGCTTCAACCGCACCTGAGAATCTATCGCGGATCTCCTTACCAACTGTAATGAATAAGAATCAGATCACCCGACCACTTTGTAGTTGTAGCGTATAGTTTAGTTTTAAATGTTGCTACTACCTCTGTAAAAAGAAATACCTGAAACCCTTTCAGGCTTTTCAGCAGACGGTCGTGCAGCCCCCCCTGGCTTACTGACACGATGCTGAAGAAAGAAAGAAAGAGTATGTCAGGGAAGGGAAGACACTCGATAGATAACTTTAGGGACAAACAAGTGTTGTACTCACCCTTCCGTGGGAGCTGGAACGGGCAGTGGAACTACTCTGAGGGTGTTTCAATGCAGTCCAGTCAAATACATAGTCAAACTGATAACCTGTGGAATCAAATTTGTTATCATAAACTCATTCGAAAGAAAGACACTGAAAAAGCAAAACCTTCACGGATAAACAAGTCTCGGAATAGCCTCCTCAGATAGGAGTAGTCTGGTTTGTCTTCAAATCGCAAAGACCTGCAGTATTGAAAGTATGATACGAATTCGGGTGGATAGGACTTGCACAAGACCTCTATAGGAGTTGAAACTTTCTTCTCGCTAATTCTGTCATACTTCTGCTTCTTTGTTCCAGCTTTTAGACCCTGCCATGGGAGGCTGAAGACAGAATATCACCAGAGAAACCAGATCAGAAGGTTTAGAACAAGCAAGTGTGAAGATTTAAAATTAAAGACAAAAAAGAGGATCTGCGTGCTCAACCTTCCTCTCAGGAAATACATGAGCACGTAACCAAGAGACTCTAGATCATCTCTCCGACTTTGCTCTGCCAAAACAGATCACACGTCTTGAAAACGGTCTACAAAACTTTGGAAGTAGATCTCAAGAAGGTGTATTGAGTTTGCTTACCAACTCCAAGGTGAGTGTTGACGCTAGCATACCGAGCTGTGCCCGTAAGATTCTTGTTTTCTCTGTTAATGAAAAACAGTAAGAAGCATACATATACATGTACATGACCATGTACATGAAAGCTCACCTGTAGGGGATGTGTCTATGTGTTTGGAGATCCCTATACTTCTTTGCAAGTCCAAAATCAATGATATACACCTAACATTACATACCAACATTAACCAATAGAGAGACGATGGAATCAATTAGTTTAGTGCATACCAATCCACCGGAAGATAAATGTGTAAAGGACAAACGCACCTGGTTAGCTTTGCGACCAAGTCCCATCAAGAAATTGTCTGGTTTGATGTCCCGGTGAAGAAACCCCCTTGAATGCATATACTCAACTCTGCTAATCTACAACGGTGAACATACATTTTAAGTTGGAACCTCAAAACTTCTAATGCAGCAATTGAGAAAATACTCACCAGTTGATCCGCAAGCATCAAAACTGCCTTCAAAGTGAGTTTCCTATTACAATAGTTGAACAAATCCTCCAAACTAGGTCCCAGCAGATCAATCACCATCGCATTGTAGTCTCCCTGAACCCCAAACCACTTGAGGCTAGGGATGCCAGCTTCAACCACAGCAAAATAAACAAGGCAAGCCATATCAGATGACCATGTTTTGAATCAATCATCTAATACACATGTTTTAAAACAAAACTAAGACTTATAGATGTAAACTTACTTCCCCCTTGTAGAAGCATGTATATCTTGGACTCATAATGAAGCTGTGGATGCTTAGTCTTCGCAGGCTCCTTCAAAGTTTTACACAACTAGATGCTAAAGCACATGTTGTTATTAAATACAAAAAAAAAATGGGATAGACTTGAATAAAGATACCAGCTTTACAGCGACTTCTTCTCCGGTCTGCACGCTTACACCTGATGATATTTATTCAATAATCAGATTCAATCCAAAGGCAATCAATCATCCACAGATTGTAAAACGTAGTCAGAATCAGATAAAAAGCAATCTCATTTACCTAGAAAAAGCTCTCCGAAAGAGCCACCGCCGATCTTACGACCAAGCTTAAACTTGCCGCCGATTACATTATCCATTCTCAAGTCCATTCAAGAACCCTAACAGCTTTTTTCAAACAAGAACCACCCCAATTGAGAAACCAGCTTCTTCTGCTGCTGCATCAAATCCTCATCTGAGATCGGAAACAATCACTTTTATCTCTCTCGCCTGCGTCAGGGAAAGAAACCATATAATGCCGTGGAAGAAGAGTTGAATCGCCGGAGGAAGATGTAATGAATCAGACAGAAAGTCACAGAAAGCCGACAAAACTGGATTTTGTCGTTTTCCCAAATTAAAGGTGACCCCAGTAAACTTGTAGTAAATGTAGAGATATGATGGGCCTTTAGCCTTTTAAAATTTAAGTGGGTTTAAATTTTTGTTGGGCCTCAAATTTGGATTTTTGTGGCTTTGACACGTGTAAATTCACGTTGTCTATTAAAACCTTCGGGGCTGTGGACTTCTGGGTCCAAATCGGATTTCCATTCGGATTTCGGATTTTTGGATTCATAAATTTTAGTCTTATTTGGATATTATAAAAGTTTGGGTCGTGTATAGCTCGGGTTTTGTTGGGTTTGGTTTAATTATATATCCAAAATAGTTTTTTTTTTTTTACAACAACAAAGAGACTCATGTAGCCTCTGAAAACCAAAAAGATTGCTCCGCATCCATATGGAAAACGAAAGACAACTGTCTTTTGGCACCCCGTGCTAGGCTATCCGCCTTTTTATTTTGCGTCCACGAGATATGAATGATCTGTGAGCTGTGAAAACTATCCTTCAAAATCTTGAGATCTTCCAAGTAAGCTTCAAAAGTTGGTCATTCCTCTGGTTCTGAAACCATCTTCACCAATTGGGAACAATCCGTTGCAAATGTGACCTGAAATTGACGTAAGTTTCGCATACATTCCATAGTTCAAAGTAGTGCTTCCATCTCCGCGTGAAGGGGAGACAGAGGAGCCCTAACATTCCTTGCACCCATCAAACCGTCAAAACTTTCTAAAGTGCTATACCAACCTTGTCCGGCCATTAGGTCACATTCTTTCCAGGATGCATCCACAAAACACCATCGTCCTGAAATTGATGGTAAATTCCCCACTTCTATGTTTGGTACCACCTTTGTATGCAGAGTTTGTGCCTCCGCCCATAGAGTGGATTCGACCTCTGCCAAATTAAGAGTATCCCTGGGTCTATATCAATATTACTAAAGACTTTATTATTCCTGTCTTTCCAGATATACCATAGAATCCATGCAAATTGGTGATCATCCATTTTCGGGACAACTCTCGAAAATAGGTGATCCATATTTGTGAAAAGCGAGCTTGTTGGAAAGATAGCCGGATTTGATGGTATTTTGGAGAGCGCCCACACCTGAATCGCTGGAGGACACTCAAAACACACATGGTTTATTGATTCCTCGGGATCTCCACATCTCGCACAACACACATCCCCTTTAATTCCTCTCGCATTCAGATTTTTTTAACCGCTATACACCCTGAAACCAGCTGCCACAAGAAATGTTTTAACTTTGGTGGACATCGTATAGTCCAACAGAGCGCTTTCAAAACATCCACTGTGGGGCCAAACACAGTCAATGGTCTTTCCCTATCTGGATAAGCCCGTTCCACCTGGTAGCCCGATTTAACCGTGTATCTCTCATTATTTGTGAAATGCTATCCATCTTTATATGTACCCTGAATCCCACTCAAAGGTATACTTTCAATTATTTTCACATCTTGGGGATCAACTAAAACCCGAAGAGCCTGTGAGTTCCAAGTTCGCGAAGTAGGATCTATTAAAGAGTCCACTGTAAGGTTTGGATAGTTATCGTGCAGATTTTTAGTTGTTGGTCTCGGGCGGGTGGTTGGGAGCCAAGGATCATTCCATACATAGATGGATGAACGTGGTCCCACCCTTTTGATGAGTCATTTGCTTACCAGAGATCTACTTGAAATAATACTCTGCCAACTATATGATGGGGAATATGAGCGAATCGGCTCCAGGGGTGATGCATTCCTGTAATACCGACCTTTAAAAATGCGTACAAATAAAGTGTTTGGCTTGTTTATCAAGCGCCATAACTGCTTGCCGAGCATTGCCGTGTTAAAATATGTTATGTCCTTAAAACCCAATCCTCCCTCCTCCTTGCTGACACAAATTTTGTCCCATGATTTGCAATGCATACCTTTTGTACTCCCCCTGGACTCCACCAAAACTGAGCTACTGCAGCGGTTAATTTCTTCGCGGTTGCCTTTGGTAATCGGTAACAGGACATAACATGATTTGGTAGTGTCATAACTACTGATATGATGATTACCTCCTTCCCTCCTTTTGAAAAGAATTTGAAAGTCCACCCATTTATCCTATTTGCCAGTCGTTCCTGTACAAAGCTGAAAACCTGTATCTTTGATCCGCCAATATTCTCTGGCAGACCCAGATAAGATCCCATTCCTCCTAGGTTTTGTATACCCAAAATGTCTCTCATCTCTTGTCTCTTAGATTCTTCAATCTTGTGTCCAAATTGGATCGAAGATTTTTGGAAATTAATAAGTTGGCCAAAAACCTCCTCATACTCCTTTAGAATCCGTAGTATTGTCTGACACTCCTCTCTTTGTGCCTTGCATAAGAAAAGACTATCATCTGCAAAAAGCAAATGAGAGGTCGGGGGCATGCTCTTGCCACTTTCATACCCGTTATTTGTTTCTCTCTCTCTGCTTTTTTGATATTTGCTATTAATGCCTCAGTACACATAATAAAAACATATGGGGATAATGGATCCCCTTGCCTTAAACCTCTGTTTGGAATTATGAGCCCCCTCGGTTGACCATTAAGTAGAACCTGATATTGCACCGACGATATGCACTCCCTCATTAGTTTAATCCAATGGGAGTCACAACCCATTTTCTGCAGTAAAACATAGATAAAACTCCATTCTACTCTATCATACGCCTTAGTCATGTCCGTTTTGATTGCCATATATTTTCCTTTGCATGCCTTATTGGTACGCAGCCCATGAAACATCTCCTGTGCTATTAGAATATTATCAGAAATTAATCTTCCTGCCACAAATGCCGATTGAGTTTCCGAAATAAGAGAGGGAAGACAAGATTTCAAGCGTTGGCACAAAACCTTTGAGATAATCTTGTATCCTACATTGCATAAACTTATTGGTCTTAGCTCCGTCATCCTCGTGGGTTTCTCCGTTTTTGGAATCATACATATATTCGTTATATTTAACCTTGGGTCCAGCTCCCCTGTAACCAGAAAGTTGTTTACCATCTCCACTAAATCGTCTTTAATTATATGCCATAAATGTTGGAAGAAGAGAGCCGTCATTCCGTCTGGTCCTGGTGCCTTTTCTGGATGCATCATAAACAAAGTTTGTCTTACCTCTTCCTCCGTTGCTAACCTTAAAAGCCTTTGTATCATTTGTGTCGTAATACCTGGTGGTACCTCTGCCAGAAAACTATCAAACTCCGTTGGGTTTGTAGTACTAAATAGTTTGTCAAAATAGTCTACTGCCACTTTTTCAACCCCATTGTCCTCTGTGGTCCAATTACCCACCTCATCATGGAGACCCACTATCCTATTGCGGGCTCGTCGTTGTTTCATTAATGCATGATAAAATTATGTATTCAGATCACCGGATGTGTACCACATATTCCTGCTTTTCTGATACCAGTATTCCTCTTCATCCTTATATGCATCCTGTAGTTTTCTGGAAACTTCCAATATTTCCTCCTGAGATCTATTATCATCAGTCTGCACCTCTTCCAAGGCTTGTTGAAGATCTTTTATATTATCCTTCCCATACGGTGGATTGGCTTTCCGCCATTTTGAAATGTCGTGACGGAAATTAGTAATTTTACTGACAAAATCCCTTGTTTCCCCATTGCCATCTTTAGACCAGCCTAAAGTGATTGATTCAATGAGTCCCTCCTGGCCAAGCCATCTTTTGTCAAACCGAAATTGTCCTTTTTTCCTTGTTACTTTATCCTCAAGGTAGGCCACCACAAGCCGGTGATCAGACCCAACCAGTCCTAGATATTCTGTATAAGAACATGGGAATAAGGTGTGCCATTCTTCATTCTCCAGAGCCCGATCTAACCGGCATCGAACCGTCACTGCTCCTTTCCCTTTACCTCGACGGCCTTGCCAGGACATTTTATTACCCTTCGCTGGAAACTCTATTAAACCACTGTTTCTGTTCATGTTATTAAAAGGAACAAAAGAGTCGGCACTCCTGACAGCTCCCCCATCTTTTTCGTGATTACCGGTGATATCTCTTGATTTTGATAAGTTTTAAATTCATATTTATTCTTATTATGATCATTATAGGTTGCATTTAGGTGTTAAATTGTAGTTGCATACATAATTTCATTTGAAAGGGTCTAAGATGCACAATTGGAAGTTTTGGGGCTGATTCGGGTGGACCTTTCTGCAAATTCAAGAGTTTTGGGGTCGAAAAGTAAATATCCAAAAGTTCTGGAGCCCAAGTGAAAATAAGCAAACTGTCGGGGACTAGATCTGCAAATAAGCGAAACTTCACCATGGGAGACACAAGCTTCACGATCTGGTTGACGGCGAGGCTGATTCCAGCCGCGGGAGGCACGAGGACGACGAGACTCGAGCACCTGAGACCACGGCTCGGATCTGGGAGTGAGACGCGGAGTTAGAGAGGTCGTGAACCCGTGATGACGAATGAAGCTCTCGGCTCGGTCTTCTCACGACGGAGGAGATGAAGCACGACGACGCGGGTTGGAGGCTCGCGGGATCGTGAACCCGCACGCACGAAGAAGAGGAAGCGTCGACGTCTCAACTCGGGGTCGAGAGACGCGGGGAACCGAACCCGCGCGCACGAAGAGAAAGAAGTCGTGACGTCTCGACTCGGGGTGAAGGTCGCGGGTTCCATTACCCGCGCACATGAAACAGAGCTGCTCGACGGTCCACCGCGGGGAAACCAACTCGGGTCGAATTTTAATATTTTTAAAGAGCTTTTTAGACTTTTTAATGGAAACCATTAGGTTTACCAAGGACATATAAATACTCTTGTAATCCCAAAGTGGGTCTTATTTTCTATCTAATCACAAAGAACTTTGAGTTGAAAGATCTAATCTTGATCATAATTTCTTATCTTTGCTTGATTATCTTGCTCTCTAATCATGTTTAACCTTGAATTATCCATGGTTTTGGGGTTATTCATGTCTATTTGTGAGTAGACTAATCTTGGATTCATGGGCTAGAGTGATTAAGAGTGATTAGAGAAGATCTAGGGTGATTAGAGAAGATCTAGGGTGTTTAGTGTTAGATTTACTTGTTTCCTTGCTTGTTGAGGGTTCTCAATGCTATTTTAGTCTTGATCATACTAAAATAGATCTCTAGGCATTCCTGCCCACAAGGTGTATGATGAAATGCCTGAACCAACTCTTCAATGCTTTTAGCTTGCTTTACCTAAGAGATTAGTTGCTAAAGGAGTTAAGATTGCTATTGGACTTGTTCTCCATGTTTGCTTTAGTAACATTCAACCTAAGAGATTAGATGCTTCAGTTGCTTTACCAAAAGAACATTCATCTAGAGATAGAGCTTGTTTAGCTTAGTGTCTAGGCATAAGGAAAATGTTTGATTGATAGCTTGTCACCCTTAGATTGGATCTACATCACCCAAGATCAAATGCCTAGCCTCATGAGTCCTCTTGCTTCATATTGAGAAAGAAAGATCATTACTTTATTGCATTAGCTTATTAGTTCTAAGTTCATACCATCTTTAAAACCGGATCGCACTTAGCTTAAGCATGAACTTGCATTCCCTTTGCTTTAGAATCACCTAGGATTGGTTCGACAATCTTTTATACTACATTGATTTGATCTTGGACCCTTGAAAAGTCTTGCATCAACCGGTAATCTCATTTAGATCGCCAATAATGAACCAAGGTTCGGTACGTGCGAGCCCATATCTAGTTAACCTTTCCCACACATGCTCCCGCATCTTCTGTACCGGATCTCCATATACAAAGGTTAAGAAATTTTTTTTACCCAATGTCACCGTTTCCACGTCTATCATTCTATTGCTTGTATATAAAATGTTAATTTGAAACTCATTATTATAAAAAAGCACCAGACGACCACTTCGTCCAATTGGGTCCACTGTAACCATATTATCATAGCCAAAATGAGATTGAAAATACTGAACAAAATTTGTATCTTATTTTGTTTCAGAAAAAAATTAAAAATATGGTTTATGCTTATGCTATATTTTCCTGAGATATCTGATGGTTCACTTGCTTCCCACTCCTCTGCAATTCCAACTTAGAACTCTCATTTAAAAAAAAAATCTGGTTGCTCCGTGAAGCTAGAGACTTCTAATTTAATGAAATTCTTAGTCTCATTGTTTCCCTTTCCAACCATACGCCAAAATCCATTCATCCTTATGATTTTCCTTGTATTTATCATCCCCGACCATTCCCTCAAATATTCCAGTTGCCCATAGCGTTTATATACTAAAAAAATTGTGAGGTAATCTCTGACCTTCCAACGTTTATGAAATAAAAGAGCTCTCATTTAAAAAATTAAGTAGCCTTCTCTAAATCCATATAACCAAAATATGGTCCCACACAATATTTAAAAAAACGCTTGTTTCCCATAATAAACAGATTTGCCACCAATAATACAAGAGAAAATAAATAGGATAGCACTAAAAAAGTTTTTGTCACAAATATAGCCTCTAAGAATAAAAATGACCAAAATAGTACTTAATGTTTTATCAAAAGAGATAAATATACACTTATACTCCAATGGTAAATTAATTTAGACATTAGGATTTAGAGTTAAGGGGTGGAGTTTAGGATTTAGGATTTAGGGTTTTGAGTTTAGGGTTTAGGGTTTAGAGTTTAGGGCTTAGGATTTAGAGTTGGGGAGTGGAGTTTAGGGTTTAGGGTTTAGAGTTGAGGTGGGGTTTAGGATTTAGGGTTTAAGGTTTAGGATTTAGGGTTTAGTATTTAGGGTTTAGGGTTTAGAATCTAGGGTTTAAGGTTTAGAGTTTAGGTTTTAGGGTTTAGAGTTGGGGAGTGGGGTTTTGGGATAAGATTTCAAATTTTGAAAAATAAAAAAAATTTAAATTTTTCAAAAGATAAAATACTATTTTGGTCATTTTAGTTTTTGAAGACTATTTTTGTGAAATAAACTTAGAAATGTGCTATTTTTGAGATTTGCCCATAATACAACTTACAAAAACCACACTCCGTTAAAAACACAAAACACCACACTCGGTTGAAAACTTTCTCCGGTACGGTAATACCTTCAAACCCAAGCAACCTACTTACCACATTCCAACCGTCATGGGAGTATTCTCTCCAACACTGCCATCCCATCAGGTAAATGAATGTGTTTAAAGAGACACAATTCATATCCCTTGCTATCCTCCCTTGCATCTCCCATATAAAAACCTTTATAAACGAGAACCTAAACTCGATCTTGTCTCTCCACATCGACTGAGCTTGTGTATCTACGCCCTCTGCTCCCACCCAAGATGCGACTTTCCTACTCTCCCCCAGCAAACCGTAATAGCACCTGCACCAAAAACCAATAATACATGCCTGATACCATCGAGTGATTCTCCAGAGTGATCCAATAGTCCTGGCCGATCTCCTATTAAAGCAGCTAACCTCAACTAACCAGACTAACATAAAAAAGACCCACATACACTCTAGAGACGTCCAAGATCCATCAACAGTCATAGTACCCATCCCAAATCGAACCCAAACTACATAGTCCATACCAGTGCTAAGCTTAAGGAGTATACCATAGGCCTTAAGGAACCAAGAAGAATCACAACACCCCAAAGCCAAAGAAACAATATCATTCCATTGCAAACACGTAAAGAAGACCATAAACGGGACAAAACCCTCAAGACCCATAAATCCCAAAGACAAACAAATACTCATAGAGCTTATTTTGAAAATAAAAACCCCCACCCACTGCTTGCTAGATACTAGTAAGACTTGATCCATAAAAATTAACTTTGCAGGTTTCCAGAGTTCGGGGTTTGACGGTCCCTTGCATCTCCTCTCCATCCAGAAAGATACTCAGTTGGAGGGAATGAAAGGTATTACCTTTAAATGCAATCGATTTCATCTTAAAGATGATTGAAATCAAATTTTGTTCCCCAACAAACCCAATCTTCTAGATCTCCTCGGAGATATCCACTCGGAATTCCATTACCATACATCGATGGTGTGATGAAAATCATCTTCGCGTATCTGTGCGAACCTTGATTTGATCAAGATTCCCTCCGATCCATTCACCGTTGGTAATCCATGGATCCCATCTTCGAGAAAACATGAAACCCTAAATCGCCTTGCTCATCGCCGTTAGAGAGTTTTTTTTTCCTTTTTAGTATTGATATAAAGTTATAAGTATATCCAAAATACAGTTAAATCTGAAATAGTTTTGGTTTCGGATATTAATTGGATTATCAGTTTAAAAATATTAATTTGTACTTTATTAAACTTAATATATTTTCAATCTTTTCAATAAATTTGCGTATGTCCCTTCTTCGAATTATATTGTTATCCTTCAAAATAACTTTGGAAGACTTTATCAACCATACGAAACCAAAGGCTCGTACAAACAAGAATCAATGAATCATGTCTTGTGTATGGAATCTCACCGTTGATCGCCACAGATGGTAAGATGTTGAGAAGATAGACTGCAGTGTGTAAAGCTTCGACCCAGTACGTCAGCGGCATGTGTGATTGTATCAGGAGTGTGCGCACAAAGTTGTTGAGAGTTCGCAGTATTCTTTCAGGTTTGACGTTTTGCTGTGAAGTGTATGGACATGAGAATCGAAAACGTGTTCCGATGGTTGCGAAATGGTCCCGGAAGTGTTTGTTATCATATTCTCGTCCATTGTCACACTGCAGTGACCCAATAACACGATGAAACTGAGTGTGGATGTATGCAGAGAAGTGTAAATATCGGCTGAATACTTCACTCTTTTTCTTGAGCGGGTACACCCAAACATAGTGACTGTAATCTTCAAGAAATATTAGATAATATGCAGCACCACCAATGCTGGAAACGGGACTTGTCCATAAATCAGAATGAACTAAATCAAAAGGGTTTGTAACAGAAGTTTTAGAGTTGAAAAATGGCATTCGAACATGTTTGCCTAACTGACACGCATGACACAGATTTGTCATGTCGGTCTTATTGAGAGAGATAAAGCCAGAAGATGCAAGAGATGTAAGAGTAGATATGCCCGGGTGACCTAGACAACGGTGGCATAGATTTCCGGGTGATGCAGAGATAGTGAGAGCTTGTGGAGAAGATGCATGAGCTGTGATGGAATAGAGGGGTCCGGAGCTATCACATCGGAGCAGTCTGGTCTTGGTTTGAAGGTCCTTAACACATAAACCAAACGGGTCAAACTCAATAGAACATAAGTTATCAGTTACAAATCGTCGAACCGAAATTAGGTTCTTGATTATATCAGGACGAACAAGGACGCCATGAAGGTGGAGGGGTCGGGTTGGAGAGGGTTTGGTTTTATGGCCGGTGTGGGTAACAAGAGCAGAGGATCCATTACCAACCTTGACAGATGAAAAAGAATTCTTATTAAAAAGAGAACGTAGCGTACCTGGCTGAGCCGCAATGTGATTAGTCGCACCGGAGTCCATGTACCAATTGTTATCCATCGGGTCTTGGAGGCTCATTGTGCTGAACGCGTGAGGAAGCGTAGAAGGAACAAAGAAAGAGCTCCCGACCGATGGTGGTGGTGACGATTGGTGAATGAAGTGTGCTTCACTTTGTGGACGTTGAGGAAACGGTCCTAGGACTCCAGTAGATGATGCTGACCCCATGGAGAACTGATTTGGTGATTGCTGGTACGACTGAGGCGCCATGTTGTATTGTGGGTGCTGATACATCTGTGGAGGCCCGTAGCTTGATGGATACATCCACGGTTGTGGAGTATAGGTCTATGGGGGATATGATGCTTGTTGGTTCATCCACTGGTTGTTGTTGCGTCCTCTGCCACGGTTGTGACGGCCACCTCGTCCACGGTTTTTGTTGCCGTAGTTACGACCAGAATTGTGGTTGTTGTTGTATTGTCCGTGTCGTTCTTGCTGTTGAGTTGAATTGGCGTAGAGAATGTTTGGAGAGGAGGAGTTGGTGCCTTCTTGAGGAGCCGGCTTGACGTGTTTGCTAAGGCATTTCTCCTCCATTAGCAGCATAGATCTGGCTTTGTTGAATGTGGGGAATGGCTGCTGATGTTGAATGATGTTTGTTATGTTGTCAAACTTTTCTGATAATCCATTCAACATGTGCATCACTAACGCCCGATCTGTGACGGGTGAGTCAACATTAGCTAGTAGATCAGACAGCATCTTGAGTTTGTGAGTGTAGGCGGTGACGTCCATATCGCCAATGGTGAGAGTGCGAAGCTCGTTGTCATATTGAATGGATTGAGCTTCTTTGTTATCGCGGAACAGGTTCCCTAGTGTGAGCCAGAGGTCACAAGCAGTTGCTTTCGCCTTGAGGATGGTGTCAAGGATCTGCTCAGAGACGGTGCCGTAGATCCACATCATCACGAGACCGTTACGTTCTTTCCACTGTGTGTCTTCTCCCGAAGTGGGGACAGAGGATCCATCCAGGTGTCCAAGGACACCGAAGCTAGTGCAGTGAGTTTCGAATAACTCACGCCATACATCATAGTTCAGCTTCTTCATGTCAAGCTGAATCGGTATGTAAGCCCGGATCTGAGAGATTCCATAAGGCTTGTCTATGGTGGGAGCAACAGCGTTGAGAGACATCTTGCCGTGAGAGAGAAGTTAATAGAAGATGAAGAGGAAGAGGAGAAGAGAACGTGAGAGAGAAGAAAGCGCGGAGAGGATCGAGCGTTGTTTTGCTTAGGGTTGTAGCAAAAACTTTTTAGCTCTGATACCATGTTATTTGATAAAGCTCCGTGATCGGAGATGATTCATTAGATGAATATTTATAGGATACAATGAGTAGGGTTTCCTATGAATTATGGTATTTACCATATATAGATTTATACAATATTCTACCGAATATCTATTCTAACAATAATAAAGAAACATAATTAAATTAAAATTAACAACTAACAACTCTATGAGCTTAAGAAAACACTATTAAATTTTTTTTTTTTCAAAAACAACAACATTGTTTAAACTTGGATTTTTAACGTTAAAACCCCTCAACTGATGGAAGGACTCATATGGGCGATGTCCTGTTTACAAGAGTTGCAGTACATTGTGATTCATATCGAGACAGACTGTTCCGACCTGGTGGACATGATTGCTAACCCTACTGACTGGCCGACCTTTGCCTCTGAGTTAGTTTCCTTCCGACTTCTACGAGCCGGCTTCTTGGATTTCAGTATCGGCCGTATACCGAGGACAAGAAATTCTCGTGCAGATTCTCTCGCCAAAGAGGCAAGATGTAGCGGTGTTCTCTTTTCCCATATAGATCAGACTTAGCCGGACAGAGCGTCTCTTCGGAACGACTCAAATCCGACTACCACTTGATCTTCGAGGATTGGCGTCGACAAAAAAAAAAAAAACCCCTCAACTAAGTTTATTTTGGGTAAAAATCCTCAAACTAAGTATTTAACGAACCCCCCCCCCCCCAAACTAACTTTAATTACCATTACTACAGGTAAATTTTTTGTTTAGAGGTTTATAGATTAAGTAAACATAATTAAGGGGTTTTACCATTAAAATTAAAAAAACTCAAAATTTATAATATTATCTAAAAATTAGTAACTTAAAATTTCAAAATTAGCATTTTTTTGTAAATATATGAGTTTGATGTGTTTTTAACATCAACATTATATATGTATAAATTAAAGATATAAAAGCCCATAAAATATAATAAAAATTAGGGCAATTCTCTCAAATAGTTCTTTTTAAGTTTCTGTCACAAAAATAGCACTAAAAAAATGACCAAAATAGCCTCTTTTGTTTTGAAATTTTTGATTTTGATTTTTGATTTTTAAAAATTTGAAACCCTATCCCCAAAACCCCACCCCTTAACTCTAAACCTTAAGTCTAGATTAGTTAACCCTAGGATAAAAATACATTTTTACCCTTTAATAAAACTTATTTTGGTCATTTTCTTCATTGATGGCTATTTTGTGACAAAAACTTAAAAATGTCTATCCTATGGAAATTCTCTAAAAATTATCTAAAGATTTACCTGTAATAAAATTACTAAAGATTTATCTAAGATTTCTCTAAAATAGGGTTTGATCCTCGTTGGGTCAATTTAATGCTGGAATGTATATCTTCGGTTCAATATAGGGTACTTCTCAATGGTCAGCCACGAGGTCTTATAACTCCCCAACGGGGCTTACGTCAAGGGGATCCTTTGTCTCCTTATTTATTTATTATGTGTACTGAGGCATTAATTGTGAATATTAAGAAGGCGGAGAGAGTGAAACAATTAACCGATATGAAGGTAGAAAGAGCTTTCCCAATAATCTCTCATTTGCTATTTGCAGATGATAGTCTTTTCTTTTGTAAGACAAATAAAGAAGAGTGTCAAACCATTCTCAGGATTTTGAAGGAATATGAGGCTGTTTCAGGGCAACAAATTAATTTCTAGAAATCCTCAATTCAATTTGGACATAAGATCGAAGAATCCAATCGTCAAGAATTGAGAGATATATTGCGTATTCAGAATCTAGGAGGAATGAAATCTTATTTAGGGTTGCCCGAAAGCCTTGGAGGATCTTAGGTACAAGTGTTTGGTTTTGTTCAAGACCGCTTGAATAATAGGGTTAATGGATGGACTTTTAGATTCTTTACTAAAGGAGGAAAAGAGGTGATTATTAAATCGGTGGTCACGGCCCTGCCAAACCATGTGATGTATGTTTATCGGTTGCCGAAAGCTACAGTAAAGAAGTTAACGAGTGCAGTAGCTCAGTTTTGGTGGAGCCCAGGAGGAAGCACAAAAGGCATGCATTGAAAATCATGGGATAAGTTATGTGTGCCTAAAGACAATGGTGGACTAGGTTTTAAGGATCTTATTGATTTTAACACGGCGATGCTTGGAAAGCAACTGTAGAGGCTGATTGAGAAGCCAAATACTCTTTTTTCTAGAGTCTTCAAAGGACGGTACTACAGGAATGCTTCACCCCTAGACCCGATCCGTTCATACTCCCCGTCATATGGCTGGAGGAGTATTATATCTGGTAGATCTTTTGTTTGTAAAGGACTAATTAAAAGGGTGGGAACATGTTCATCTATTTTGGTATGGAATGATCCTTGGATCCCAACCACTCGCCCGAGACCAGCAAACAAAAACCTTCAAAACAGTTATCTGGACCTCACAGTGGATTCCCTCATTAACTCGGAATTCCGATCGTGGAACCTACATGCAATTAGGGCTTTGGTGGATCCTCATGACGTAAAAATTATTGAAAGTATTCCATTAAGTAGAAATCAGATGGAAGATAGGAATGAATGTCATTTCACTAACAATGAGAAATTTTCGGTAAAATCAGGGTATCAAGTGGAACGGGTCTATCCTCACAAGGAAAACCCACCAGATTTTTATGGACCCACAGTGGATATACTAAAAGCTTTCTGCTGGGAAGTACGGTGTCCTCCGAAGATAAAGTATTTTTTATGGCAACTCCTTTCAGGTTGTATAGCGGTAATGAAAAATCTAAAAGCGAGAGGAATACAAGGGGATATATGTTATGCTCGATGTGGAGATCCGTAGGAATCAATAAACCATGTATTTTTTGACTGTCCTCCAGCACGTAAAGTGTGGGCACTATCTAAGATACCATCGAATCCCAATATTTTTCCTATTAGTTCTTCTTTCGCTAACATGGATCATCTTTTTTGGAGAGTCAATCCAAAGATGGATGACCACCAATTTGCATGGATATTATGGTATATCTAGAAATGTCAGAATAACAAAGTGTTTAGCAATCTGGATATTGATCCAAGGGAAACACTTAAATTAGCAGAATTAGAATCAGCACTTTGGGCTGAGGCACATGTACTCACTGATCAAATGAGGGGGGCATCAGGTACATACCAGACCCACACTAGCGACTTCAGGAAGATGGTGCTTCATAGATGGTTCATGGAAAGATAAGGAACAATTCTCAGGACAAGGCTGGTATAGCACCTTACCGGGTTTTGATGGTTTATTAGGGGCAAGGAATGTAAGGGCAAGTCTTTCACCTCTTCATTCGGAGGTGGAAACTTTGATTTGGGCAATTGAATGTATGAAGAATTTAAGACAGTTTCAGGTTGCGTTTGCAATGTATTGTTTTCAATTTGTGAAGATGGTTTCGGAACCAGAAGAATGACCAGTATTTGAATGTTATCTGGAAGACATTAAGCTTTTACAAAGAAATTTCTCAACTCAGACATCGTTCATGTATCTCGGACGGAGAACCTACGGGCGGATATGCTAGGAAACAACTGTTTTTCGTCGTTCACATGGATGCGGAGTTACCAATTTGGTTTACAGAGTTTATATGAGTCTGTGAATATCTTGTTGTCAAAAAAAAAATTACTAAAAGATTAAAAATGTAAAAAACAATAAAATATAATAATAATGTAATAATAAATCTTTAGATAATTTTTATTATATTTTCTGGGGTTTAAAACTTTTAATTAATACATATATAATTTTGATGTTAAAAACACATCAAACTCATATATTTACAAAAAGAAATAAAAATGCTAATTTTGAAAATTTAAGTTACTAATTTTTAGATAATATTATAAAATTTTGAATTTTTTGATTTTTAATGGTAAAACTCCTCAACTATGTTTACTTAATGTAGAAACCCTTAAACTAAAAATTTACCGGTAGTAATGGTAATTATGACCTGCTAGGTATAATTCATTAAATGAAGTTAGTTTGAGGGTTTTTCGTTAAATACTTAGTTTGAGGGTTTTTCTCCAAAACAAATTTAGTTGAAGGGTTTTAACGTTAAAAATCCTTTAAACTTTATGATCAAACTTATTTGTAACTGAACTTCAAATACAATTATCAAAACATGAGAACACTAGTATTGACCTCATACCAAAAACCCATATTAGGTCATGAATTTGAGTTAACTATTTATGTAATAAATAATTATTTTAGGTACCTAATAATATCTTAATGTATTTGAAATATATATTAGAGCATCTCCAATATATAACTGCGTTTTTTACTCTAAAATTGTGTAACACAAGAATAGAGTTTGATTTTACTCCAATTTATTACTTCATTTTTACTCCAAAAAGAATATTCTAAAATAGTTCCACTTTTATTTAATTAATCATTGTTATTAATACCTTCCACTTATAAAAAATTAGAAATTAACCCCAGCTATTTTAGGTTAAGAAAACTTCCATAAAAATATAATTTATTTAAATTAAACATTTATTATTAAAAAGTATAATAATCATAAAATATATATAAGATAGCACATTTTGGTTCTATAATGAACATCAAAATATGTTTTTCACAAATGGTCAACTAATGCATTTTATAATGAATAATGAATTTTTTATCTTTGACTTTCCTAAATCGAGTCAAAAAATTTTAAAATCGGTCATTTTTATTGTTTGGATTATACTTCACCGATCTAGGCGGTTTCAGAAATGATTTACCGGATTATTAAATCGCTTATTTTATTTATTGTATTTATTTTACATTTTTTACATTTTTTGGTGTTTTTATTAGTTTTATGGAAATCATATTTTCATGTTATTGTATTATTTTAAAAATATTAAATAAAAATAAAAATAAGGAAGAAGGTATGAAATAAAAATATTAAGATTTGAGGACTATTCTATAAATAAAAGAAGTTCACTCCTAAATGCAGTAATGGTAAGATTACTTCATAAATGGAGCAACTCTAGGTATTACATCATTTGGGAGTTGAAAATGGAGTGGAGTTAGAACATATTTTACTCTAAAATGATGTTTGGAGTAAAAAATAGAGTAGGGTTGAAGATGCCCTTAGAGATTAAGATCAGGTTTAGCATACGTTATATTTGGTATTTTGAATTCTTGGTATTTTGAATTTTTGGAATTTTTTGGATATTTATTTAGGTTCGAATTCGATCCGAGTGAAACCCATAACTCAAAATATTGTAGAACAAAATCAATTCAGCATTTATTTCAGGTTCGGATCAGTTTAAATTCATTTTTATGAGATCGCGTTAGGTTTAGATTTTCGGATTTGGTTTATTTGCTGACCCTAGTCTCTACGTTTATGGATTATTGCTTGCTTTACACAAAGTGGGTGAGATCTATTTGAGGACATCAATTCACCAGATTATCTATTTTTATTTGGGCTTAATAAGAGGCCTTGTTTGAGCTTTATAGGTAAATAACGTAGCCCATTATTTCCAAGTTAAGAACTTCGTACTACATTGACTAGAGAAGTAGCTTTCGAGATTGACATTATACCAATCAAAAACGCTAATCTTCTTGTATAATTCATGTTTATGCCCATATCTTGTCTTTATCACAGAATCGACGTTTGAATCATTGGGTCTGAGACAAGTGGATCAAGCCCACTTTGCGACGTGGAATATTTTCGAATTGTGTAGAGGATATCCTTTCTTGCTGCATGCACACGTCAATGAAGTCATGAAGAAGCGTCTAGATTATAATTTTTCTTTTCTCTGAACTAAGCTTGTAAGTTGTAACTTACTCATCCTTATTTTTTGATACAAACTTTAAAGTTTGTAATGGTATCTTTATAACTTACAGCCAAGGAATATGCTTTATTTTTCAAGATCTTTGATTCTTTTTTTTTTATCCTTGATCGTCGTATATACAAGATAACCTAGTTTAGTAACCACTTGCTCGCCAGTTTATTATTTTTTTGTGGGGTGTTTTAGATGGATCCGGACGCGGTTATGTCCTAATCGTGTTATAAAACTATTATTGTGTTTCCTTGTGTGCTTAAGATGGGTGTGTTATTCTGTTGGTTTCTAGTTAAGCAAATTAAGTATGTTGTATTTGAATGGTTAAGACTCATTTCTTCTCTCTTTTTTCTTAGAACAAGATTTTGGAGACATATATATTGTAAACAAACGTGAATTAAATGTGAAAAACAAGAACATTTGATGAAATTCTTTTTATTGGTGCAATGAGATTTAAATCATTCTAAAATTTATTGTTTTTTGAGTTTTGCGAAAAAGATGAATAATGAATTTTTAGTAATTTTGAATAGAAAATAAGGTTTACGGTTTGGATAAAATGAACTGAAAAGGTGTCGGTACACTGGATTTGGTTCCATTGATTGAAAATGCTTTAGACACCAGTCATAAAATATCATTGTATGTTTTGATAAAGTAACCCCGACTCCAAGAGGTTGAGTACATTTCTAAATCAAGAAAACTAAAAACAACAAAAGATTCTTTGGCGGTCCCATGAGGCTGACGTTCGAAAAGCTAAACAGACTTAAGAGTTGATCTCTCTTTTTCTTCTTTTCAATATTAGATTTCTTCTTCTTCTTTACATCTCTTTCCGGTTGGTCTTATAGTTTCAAATGTCATTAGTGTCATCAGCGAATCTACGCATATATTTTTTATTTTTATATAAATTAAAAAATAAAAAATTAATTTATATGGCAAATTTAAAAACTTATGTTTTAAATTTGATTTTATAAGTTTGTAATTGTATAACATTGTTGTTTCAGAAATAATATTGTTGTTCATGTACACTATTCTCTGAAGTTTTAAAATTGGATGTTATATCATATGTAATATAATTTGTTGTAAGTTGCTTCAAATGCTACAGGCTTACGTGAAGGACACACACAAATTAATATACATACATAAATATTTGCCCAAAAAAGTACATATATAAATAATACATATTCTATATAATAAGTGGGTGTGTATATAATCTTATAGCTAGGGCTAGCTCAAGTACTTATATAGATGCTTATTGATGCATGGACTGCCCGTAGTATCATTTCTCTCTTTAGATGATCAATATGAATTTTTATCTTTTGTTTTTACGGTTGGAACACCAGACAAACATGAGCTAATTATTGTTATGTAACTGTCTACAAACATGAGCCTACATGTTTAATAGAAACGTTGATTGAATACATGCAGCTCTATGCTACAAAAAAAAAGAATACCTGAAGCTCTAAATATAGGATATTTACCAGAATACACAAAATCAAATGTATATATCATCCTATTATTATTATCTTTTAAAGTTTGGTGCGTGAAAACTTGTCTAATTTACAAAGTATTTGAAGTGCGAGTGAAAATTTCAACCAATAAATCGTATATATATATATATATATCTAAATACTTTAAAACAGTGATTTTAAGATTAAATATCTCATATCGTATAACCAACTTAGATATTTTTGACTGTTCGCAGAGGATTGGATGATATCTACAATCGATACACATTAGTGGTTATTAGATTGTTGAAATCGTTTCATATATATTTGCTTTGTGTGAATTTCAAAATTATTTTTTGGTAGTTTGTTGTATAGATCATGAGTTTTGATCTTATTCTCGAAACAAAACTAAAATAGAGAAGTTTATTCATACTCTACAAATATGACTTCATTGCCCATCTAATTTTCTATATTTTAACATATCTAGCTTAATACACAACTACTAATTAAGATTAAGGATATAAGTTTCAATTATTGCATGCATCTAGTACGTACAACACATTGGCATGCGGCATGCATCCATTTAAGCTTGTCATATTATTTTATTACATAATCACATAAGGGCATCTGCATCAGTGAACCCCATGGAAGTGGTTCACAAAGTATTTTTTTTTTTTTTTCTGTTTGATTTTTGTTTAAAAAAAAAATTAATTAATCGGACCAATCGCAGGCCGCCACGTGCCGTGGGGCCCGCGCTACAGTGATGATTCGGGTTCAGTGCAGTGACCCTACAGGAGACAGGTTCACTTCTTTTATTTATTTTAATATTTTTTTTTTCGAAAACTGTGTGAACTCCCCGTGGAATTCACAGATGCAGATGCTCTAACCACACATGGAATATCAACTTTAGGTAGGGGGTGGCTTAAAATCGATTCTGCTTCGTTATCTCTATGACTAATTTAATTATAGTTAGTTATTAAATTAGTTTTTAAGAAAAGTAATTTAATAATATTTATTGTTAAATTCCTGGATATATATAAGAGGGTGTATGATACATGGTGAAATTATTTGGCTAAAACAAAAAAAATCTAAAAAAATGAATCAAGAACAAAGAAACGAAATCTGTTCACATGATTATGAAAACCTGTAAATCAAAGCTGACTATAATATATTTACATATATACAATATATATGCTTTAATATGTATATATCTTTATAGTTTTTATTGTTGTCGTAAATGCAACTACGAAAAAGTCCAATAGGCAATAAGAGCACCATTAACCCTTAAAACCTCATTTGGGTTCTTATTTTTTTTTTTATTTTTTTTTTAAAAAAAAAATTTAAAAATGAACCAATCGCAGGCCGCCACGTGTCAGTGGAGCCCGCGAACAGTACAAGAACCCACCAAACTTGCCTCTTGCAGAAGAGAAGGAAGATGTGGTTTTAAAAAAAATTATGGGACCCACCTCTCAAGAACCCACTTAACAGGTGGAGTTAATCATGGCCTAACGGCGGAAAAATAGAATAATTATTGACCAATATATTGGGAACGATCGATTGAACTGTGGCTATAGAAATTTTGTTATATAATTTAGTTTGTAGAAATTTTTTATTGTAATTATATTTAATATAGCTGTAAAAATTAAATGAGAAAAATGATAAAATGAAAGATATTCCTACAACAATATTTTTCTGTTTTAAAAAATAAGACTCCCAAAGCCATTTTTTTTTCACTTTAGCTTAAAAATGACTTAAAATATAATTGGTAATTTATATGGTGGTAGATACAAATTAAAGCTAAAGTCACTAGTTACGGTCCAACAACTCACTCTCATTATATATACAAAGACATATTTTATGTGCATGAGTCAGATCGACGTACGTGTTGCTAGGGCTAGGCAAAATATATGTAAATTTTGATTTGATCCTTTCTTTTGATTCGAACCAAAAAGAATCGGATATCCGTAACTCTACGAAACAAAACAAATAATAGTATGAAATATCTGTAAAAAACGAATGAAAATTAGATTTTGATCCGCGCGCCCACGCGAATGTATTTTTTAAAAAATATGATGTTATTTGTTTTTATGTCACAATTTGGGGTTGGGTAAAAAACTCGAATTCGAAGAACCGAACCGATTTCGATCCGAATAAGTAGTACCAAATCTAAACCGAAATTGATTAAATATCCGAATTATTCAAAATTTTGGTTTTTGAAGAAATGAAACCTAATCTGATCCGAACCGAAGTATTTTGGGTATAGATTTATATACTAATATATATTAATTATTTTTAGATTTAATATATATAAAAACATCCAGAATATATATGATACTTTTAAGTTCTTTTAAATAATTGAAAATATATACAAATAATCAAACATAAATATTTAAAATAGTTAAAATATACTCAAAACTCCAAAAATACTTAAATAATTATTAATACTCTATCTAAATATTTAAACCAAACCAATTTATATGTTAAGTTAGGTACTGTGACATATGTTATTCAAATTTATATGTAATATATTCTATTGTTTTATAGATTTTTTTAAAATTAAAGCATATAATAAATTTTAAAAGTTTAAAATAATTTAAATTGGTTATCCAAATCCGAACCGAATCCTCGAAGATCTGAACCGAACACGAAATTCCAAACAGGCCCAAAAACGAACCCGAACGCCCATTCACTATTATATATCATATATGTGTCATCATAGGTTACAAAAATATGTGTTATTATATAATTAATCGTATTTTATACGTACCATCAAATAAGTAATCTTATAATTAATAATATTTTATACGTACAATCATATAAATAATCACATATATTATATTTTTAAATTTCAATGTGAAATATAAAAACCATAATTTAAGTTGGTGTTTGAAATTGAGATTTGTATTGTATTTTTCTTATATATACTGAAAACATTTTTATAATGGTTATTGGAAAATATGTTAGTAAAAATCAATTTTTGGATATATGTATATTTTTGAATGATTTTTTGATATAAATCAATTTTAAATTATTATTTTGATTTGAATATGTATATCAAGTAACATAAGCTCATTACTTTTTAATATAACGTAATGGACTTCTAATTTTTGTAATAGCATAAACCCATTACTTTTTTTTTAACTTACTGCTATCCATGTTTCCAAACAGCATTATATTTATTTTTTTACTATTATCCATGTTTCCAAACAAATACTAAATGTAATTCTACTTTAATAAGATAGATGTATATTTTTGAATGAATTTTTGATATAAATCAATTTTAAATTATTATTTTGATTTGAATATGTATATTAAGTAACATAAGTTCATTACTTTTTAATATAATGTAATGGACTTCCAATTTTTTTAATAGCATAAACCCATTATTTTTTTTTACTAACTTACTGCTATCCATTTTTCGAAACAAAATTATATTTATTTTCTTACTACTATCCATGTTTCCAAACAAATACTCAAAGTATTTCTACTTTAATAAGATAGATAGAGAAATGATGCAATCATCGACTTTTTTTTGGTTTGATGTTTGGTCACTATTGATAAATCTTTTCTATCTAGCCGATTCAAGTGATTACATTGATCTTGAGATCCATATCAATGCAACTGTGAAGATAGGTATAACCACAACAAAAACACTGTCGATTTCTAATGGAAACTTTTCCTCGCAAATTTGCGGTGTATCGAGGGGATTGTGAGGCCAGAAACAGCTTCTACAATATTTTCGAAAAAATACTAAGGATTTGCATGTCACTTCTTCTTTCATCACAATTTTCTCACAGTTTTGCGAGGAATATACAAGTAATATTAGTTATCCCTCGTAAATCTTTCAAAAATTTGTGAGAGACTTAAATTTTTGTAATTTCCTCTCAAAAATCAAATAAATTAGGTAAAACGTGTTTTTATATGAGTACCTAGTTTTTTGTGAGGTAATATCGCAAAGAACATATGTATCTTTTGTCAACGGCAAATCTCAGAAGCTCTACAACGATGTGACTTCTAGACTGGAGGAGTTATTTCAAGCTGCTAGTGATGATCCTAAGAGCACCGGGTCTGGCGGATTTTTCCCGACGGAGAAGAACAAGAAATATTATAAGGTATATATTACAACAAATTTTATTTTAAAAGTTTTAAATCAATTTTAAATTTTAATAGTTTGAATTTTATTATGTAGCCCGCTCCCCGCAAAAAGGGACAAATGTACGGAGTGTGTTTTATAAGTAAATCTTTAGCATCCACTCCCGCTACGTTTTCTTCTGGTGGATATGGATATAATTAGTTGAAAAAGATCATGAGGAACAAGCTCATTTGGTTCAGGAGCAAAAAATCTCAACAACCAGAATGCTCAAACCAGGAAGTTGAGCGCTGTCTGTGATTATCTGGCTACAAAAGATTCGACCGTGGCGACCATTCTTCAGACCCCTACCATGTCGTTTGAGAACTTTTAAGTTAAAGATAACAATTCCGAATATGATTCGGAAGAAGATAAGCTTTTCTGTATTTTATTATAAAACTTCTGTTTATTTAATGTTTTGTAATGAATAATTTGTTTTTATTCTATTTTTATTTTATATTAAAATTTATTTATTATGAAAGGTTAAATAATATTTATGTAATTGTTATCTAAATTTTTCTCAATTTCCTAGCAAATTTGTAAGGGATTTAAGAGGTATTTTAAAAATTCTCACGCAAATCTTTTACAATTTTTCTACGCAATTTCCTTGCAAATTTATGATAAAATTGCGATGAAATTAAATTATTTTCACGAGAAGATCATTCTGAACCCTTGTCTTTCTACTTTATTTTATATGCAGTATTATTCAGAAATCATGTCTGTGTCATCTTGCTTTATGATTGAGTAGTCGGCTAAGCTTGCTTCGGGTTTTAGGGTGTCAATCGCATGAGCTAAACGCAAATAAGTGATTTTAACTGTTCTTCATTCATATTGTTCTTACTGCTTACATTGAATTGATCACTTAATGTTCGATCTCTAGTTTAATCACCTAGCTAACCGCTTAGGAGATAAATTGACATATATTGAGTGAGCTTCATATCCCTAATCAGCGAGAGTAGATATTAGGGTATTAAGTGAACTAATCGGACCTGATCTCTAAGGCTTGCTATCGCGTCTTGTTCCAAGTGAGAGCTTAGGACTCAAGACCGATCAGCAAAGGGAATAAGTCCACGATAGTGGATTGTTCTAGCCGAGTGATCCGAGTTCTAGAATGCACTTCATTGCACTTGAATAGTTGTTTGGTTACGCATTGACACCCGATGAACAACCCTAAGCCGGCTTTCATTTAAATCGAATTTGAATCTCTAGGTAATCTAGTTACTTGCGCCACCACTACAAGAAAACATAATCTTAACGAGGGCGGTTTTCCTCGTGAGTTCGTCGTAAAAGAGGCTTTACGACGAATTAGCGAGGAACCATGTATGCTCGTTACTCATCCGTCGTAACACATATTTCCTCGCTAATTCGTCGTAACTTAGCGAGGAATATATTTCGTCGTAAAGACGAAGTAGATCATTTCGTTGTAAAGACCACGTCAATATTCCACGTAAGGAGGTCGCTATATTTCCTTGTAAATACCTCGAAACGAGTTCCTCGTAAACTACTCGTAAATACCTTGAAAGTGTTTCCTCGCAAAATACACGTAACGACCACGAAAGTATTTCCTCGTAAAATACTCGTTTATCTTTCCTCGTTATTTCCTCGTAAATGTTTTCTCGTAAAATACTCGTTTATTATTTCTCGTCATTTCCTCGTAAGGTTTCCACGTAAATAGGTCGTACATTAGCTACGAATTTACTTCGTTTTTATTACTTTACAGAATTTAAAAATATAAATCAAAAAATAATTAAAATTATTTAATTATTAATAAAATTATAATTTAAAATAAAAATAAATCAATATGAAAATATTTTATATATAAATAAGTTTTGAATTTATAATACAACAACCGGAAAAAAAAAAACTAAGGGTCGTTCATCGCCTGGTAGAATTCATCACTCCTCCTCGTAACATCCGCCTCGTTATGTACGTCGGATGACTCGCCTAGAATGGGATGTTGTTGTCGCATGTTCCTCAACATGGACTCCCATTCCGGATTTGTGGCCGCTATAACGTCCAAGAAGCCCTCGACTCCACCCATACGAGATTTTGTCGCGGCCAACTCCTTACGCAGCTCAGTGACTTCATCATCCCGTCGCTGACCATAAGACGATGTCGCTGTCGGAACATCGTTGACGGAACCAATCCCCAACGTCCGTCCCTTTTTTTTAGCGACAACCTTAAAAACAAAAAATAAATATTGTTAGTAAAAATTTAAAGTTATATTAAATGAATAATAAAAAATTAAAATTTTTGAAAATTTACCTCCTCGTAAATCTTATCCACTTCAAGTGTGGATAAGGTGACGGGTAATCCGTCGGTAGACTGCTGGGTCAGCTGGGTCTGGCGGTCTTCAACCCGAGCAACCACGTCATTGTAGATTTGTTCGGACTTGCCATCTACAAATACGCCCGTCTTGTTCTTGTGGGTCCTCTCGTAAAGTTCCATAAGAGACGGGAGATGTCCCGTCTCTTTGGCCTAAAAAACATTTAAGAAAGTTAGAATAAAAATATATATATTAAAAATTTATTTAATAAAATATTTAATTACCTTTTCCAAACGGATACCGGCGTGGGGTTTTTGGCCCGTAGTGTGAAGCATCGCCCCGTTTCCGTGCTCATCGACCGTGTTACGAGAGTTAGAGCAAGCCTGGACGATTCTAATGGAATCAGGAAGGCGCCAATAACGGATGAGGCCATCCCACACATCCGTGGTGAGCTCAGCGGGTTTGCCACGCTCATACCCCTTCACAATCCAGTCACCCTTCCAGTTGGAGACCGTGTCCAACAAGCGAACTTTCGCCTTCGCGTTAAACTTCTTCTTCACCCTCTCAGTGATCCCCAAGACTCAATTATATTTTTGCTGTTGGAAAAAATAAATTAACAATTAGTTTTTTAGAAAGTATATATATAAATCATGAAAAAATTAAAGTATATATAATTAATTAATAGAAAGTTACAGCGTAAATTTTGAACCACGTCTTTCTGACGCAGTGAGGCGTCTTACTCCAGTTCGGATGTGCCATGGAGAAGTAACCTTTGATCAGGTCGGTTACGTCCGATGCAAGACATCCGTCAACCCCCCACCTGGAAAATACAAATTTAAAATATAAATTACTTTTTAATGTTATAAAAGAATTTTAAACGAATTAAAAAAAAATTAATGCAACATACCACAAAGTTCCGTCCGGTCGGTCGGGGTCGATGACTGGTAAACCTTCTCTACCTGGCAGACGGAGAATGTCCTCTACAGTGTACTGCGAGTAAGGAGCACTCGGAGGCACCATCAAATCAGGATGAATATCGGCGGCCATCGGAGGAGGCACAAGAGGAGGCATCGTCGGATGAGCCATCGGGGAAGGCACATGAGGAGCCGATGGTGCACTAGAAGAAGTTGACCCAGAGACTCTCTGAGTGTACTGAGTCTCGGGGACAGTCTCCTGACCCGAAGAACCGGGGGCTGAAGAAGAAGCCGGGTCTAAACGACTACCCGGCTCACCGAAGATCTCTCTGTAATGGGCAGTAAGTCTTCTTTTTCGAACCTGAGAAAAAAATTAAATTTTTAAAATTAACATCAATAGTATATTTCCCAACATTATCCACCTAATGAACACTAAATAAAATAAAATCCGTAAACCTATCTAAATTCCCTATACTAACCACCTAATCTATCCTAAACCAACCAAATTAGAGAGGAATTAGAGAGGCTTACCATTGCTACGAAATGGAGAGGAAGTGGAGAGGAAGTAGAGAGGAAAGAAAGAGTGAGCGCTCGGGGGTATATATAAGATTACATATCGTCGCAAATTCCTTGTAAGGTTACGACGAAATAGCGAGCAGTTACAAAGGCCCGTGTTTTTCAATACGAGGAAATTGCGAGGAATCACAAAGGTCCGTGTTTTTATATACGAGGTATTAACGACGATTTTGCTTACGTGGAATTAACGAGCCTTGCTTTCCTATAAATATACCCACAACTCTCATTCTCAAACCACACACAAACTCCCAAATCACACCCTATCTCAAATCACATTCCTCAGCAAAATCCTATTCAAATTATAAATATTTGAAAAAATAGGAAAATGAGAAGATATTAGAATTCATGTGGGCGAGACTTACGTATTATAATTGCTGGAAGTCTTGCCACATGTTAATCTGGTATTTTTCTCCTTTTCCTTTTTTTTTCTGGTTTTTACACTACGAGGTATTTACGACGATTTCTGCGTACGTGGTATTTACGACGATTTCATCCAACGTGGTCTTTACGACGATTTGGGCTTACGTGGAATTAACGAGTGTTTTGTTTAAATCCCTTTACGTGGTGTTTACGACGATTTCTGCTTACGTGGAATTAACGAGTATTATGTTTAAATCCCTAAAATCCGAAACCTCTAAACCCCAAACCCCAAACCCCAAACCTGAAACCCCAAACCCCAAACCCCAAACCCCAAACCCCAAACCCCAACCCCAACCCAAACCAAACCAAACCCCAAACCCCAAACCCCAAACCCCAAACCCCAACCCCAAACCCCAAACCCCAACCCCCCCAAACCCAAACCTGAAACCCCAAACCCCAAACCTCAAACCCCGAAACCTCTAAACCCCAAACCCCAAACCCGAAACCCCAAACCCCAAACCCCAAACCTGAAACCCCAAACCCCAAACTCCATATTCCTTATTTTCATATATTCCAAACTCCATCTTTATTTTTAAATTTCGTCGTTATTTCCTCGTTGGCTTACGAGGTATTTACGACGATTGCTCATACGTGGTATTTACGACGATTTTTTATACGTGGTCTTTACAACGATTTGTGCTTACGTGGAATTAACGAGCCCCGCGTTCTTTATTTTTATATTTCGTCGTTATTTCCTCGTTGTCTTACGAGTCCTTAACGACGATTTGTGCTTACGTGGAATTAACGAGTGTTATGTTTAAATCCCTAGAATCCGAAACCCCAAACCCCATATTCCTTATTTTCTACTTCATATATTCCAAACCCCATCTTTATTTCCATTCCAAACCACAATTCCCACATTTGCTTATTCATAAAACAAACTCCCACATTACCTTATTCATAAATCAAACCCCACATTATCTTATTCAAAAAACAAACTCCCTCATCTTATTCATAAAACAAATACATCAATCGGATACATCGACATTCTCATCATCACTAGAAACATCATCATTTTCATTAAACTCGTCTTCAACAGCTTCGTCTGTGGCATCATCGGTAAGATCTTCGTACTCGTGATTATGCGGATCAATGAGAAGGATGTCATCAATTTCTTGTTCAGGTTCCTCGACTTCATTTATCTGTTCTTCTTGCAATGGTGGTTCTTCTCCACTGATGATTCGTCCTCGAGGTGTAACTTTGATCACTGCTAACCAATTTATACTTGAATCTCTCATCCGAGGGTATGGAAGGAAGCTAACTTGGTATGCTTGTAAAGCTAAGATGAAAGGCTCGAATTTGTTGTACATTCGTCCACCGTTGACATCAACTACACCGAATTTGTTAGACCGAACACCTCTGTTGACGACGGGGTCGAACCATTCACATTTGAAGAGGACGTATTTCAGCTTCAGTATCCCTGAAAATTCGACTTCAATAATCTCCGTCAAGATCCCGTAGAAATCTGTTTCCCCTTTCACACATATTCCATAGTTACTGGTTGCCCGCTGTCTACCATACTCATATGTATGAAAAGTATAGCCTCGTGTGAAATACATCTGTGATGTGGTGACCTTTACAAGTGGAGATTGAATTACTTCGTGTAACCACTTAGGATAATCTGCATCGTCGTCGTCATAATCAACCTACAAAAATAAAGAGAATGTTAATGAAATACATATCATGTATGAAAAAAGAGTTTGAGTTAATACCTGATTCCGCAACCACTTAATGAAGTGTTGATCTTTCCTTTTGTCTACGTCACTTGTGGATATACCAGGAAATGTTTCTTCGACTTGAGAAACAAATAGGCTGTAAAATCACATTTTATAGGAATGAATCTCTCGCAATTATACAATTAATTATACTTATATGTGTTTCGAAGTGTCAATATATGTTACCTTTCAAAATAACGGATCAATGGATCTTCGCAATTGAGTAGAATATAGGTGTGTGCACTATGAGCGTCTTGTTCACTCGACCACCAAACCTCTTTAGACTTCCCACCGAGTCGCCCAATCTGGCTAAAGATGTCTGGAACACCAGCAACTGCATATGTTGGCGCAACACCACCATCATCATATCTTCTCGGAGATCTTCTCCGAGTACATACTTTTGACGCAAAGTAGTACGATGTGAAATGAGAAACTTCTTCCGTCAAACTTCCAGCAATTATAGAACGTTCAAATTTGGCGAGGTTCTTTGCTTTTCCCTTCAAATATTTCATGGCTCGCTCATACTGATACATCCATACGTAATGTACAGGTCCACGAAGCAATGCCTCATATGGGAGGTGGACAGCTAGATGCTCCATGACGTCAAAAAATCCGGGAGGAAATATCTTCTCCAAGTTGCACAATAAGATGAGAATGTTCTCCTGAAGCTGTTCCACAACTTCTTCTTTAAGAGTGCGTATGCTCAGATCCCTGAAAAATGCTCAAATGCCTTTTATATTCCAAAAAAAATTAAACACATTGTTAGTCATATATTATTTTGTAAATTATTATGATATAATACACTACGTACCTGCAAGTGCTTCATGTACGTTTGTTGGAGTAGCTCCGCAAATGCAAAGGGCAGTAGTCGTTGCATAAAGACATGACAATCATGACTTTTTCATCCCGGAGAACTTTTGACCATTTTCAACACATCTAGAGAGATTCAAAACATACCCATCAGGGAACTTCACTTCTGATGCCACCCAGTTGAACAACACCGACTTTTTTTCTGAAGATAATCTGAATATCGGAACGGGAACTTGTCCATTGCTTTTAATATGTAACTCGCTTCTTGAGCAAATATCCGGCAAGTCCAACCTCGATTTTATGTTGTCTTTTGTCTTTCCTGGGACATTCAATATTGTATTCATGATGTTCTCAAAGAAATTCTTCTCTATATGCATCACATCGAGGTTGTGGCACAGAAGAAGATCCTTCCAATATGGCAACTCCCAAAATATACTCTTCTTGTGCCAGTTGTGATGAACACCGTAAGAATCATGCATATTACAAGGGACATGCCAATTACCACCCCAACGAACTGTTTCGTTAGCTCCGTAGTAGTCGATTTGCGCTTCAATTTGTTCTCCAGTTAGATATGGAGGAGGAGTGTCTCTCACAACCCTTTTGTGCCTAAACAAATTCTTGTTTCTTCGGTAAGGATGGCCAATGGGAAGAAATCGACGGTGACAATCAAACCAACTTGTCTTCCTACCATTCTTCAGTTGAAACGCATCTGTCGTTCCATTACAATATGGACAAGCTAATCTCCCATGTGTAGTCCATCCAGACAACATCCCATAGGCAGGAAAATCACTTATGGTCCACAAAAGCATCGCTCGCATCGTAAAATTCGTCTTCGTTGAACAGTCATACGTCCTCACCCCTTTAGACCACAAATCCTTCAACTCTTTTATCAGTGGTTGTAGGAAAACATCCAGGGACCTTTTTGGATGGTTCGGACCAGGTATTAAAATGGTCAAGAATAGCAACTCCCGTTGCATGCACATCTCCGGTGGCAGGTTGTATGGTGTAAGAAAGACTGGCCACAATGAATATTGTCTCCCTGACATTCCGAACGGACTAAATCCATCTGTGCATAGTCCGAGATACACATTCCGGATATTGCTAGCAAAATCCGGATGTACTTTGTTGAAATGTTTCCAGGCTCTTGCATCTGATGGATGAGTCATCTCACCATCCGTCTGAGTATGCTCGGCATGCCATCTCATCTTTCCAGCAGTCTGCTCTGATTGATACAATCTTTTCAATCTGTCTGTAATTGGTAGGTACCACATCCTTTGGTACGGTACCCTATTACGTCCCCGTCCTTGCGGCTTGAATCGTGGCTTCTTGCAGAATCGACATTCTTCTAGCTTCTCATCATCTCCCCAATAGATCATGCAGTTGTCGATGCAAACATCTATCATCTCCGAAGGCAACCCAAGACTATAAACCAGTTTCTGAATCTCATAATAAGAATCAGCAGACATATTGTCTTCCGGCAAATACTCTTTAAACAAGTCCGCCCATTCGTTCATACAACTTTCAGGTAGATTGTGATCAGTTTTAATATTCATCATTCTAGCAGCTAACGACAATTTAGAGAGACCTTCTCTACAACCACTATAAATTGGTTGATTCGCCGCGTTTAACATTTCGTAAAATTTTTTTGCATCTATATTAGATTTTTCATCTTCATCATGAGCTAGGAATGCATCAGCTACCATATCATGAACCCTATCATAATCTACCATCTCCTCCTGATGGTAACTATGTTCATTATGCAAATGATGATCAACCGGTTCTTTTTCCTGAAAATTGCTATTACTACTACTAGCTTATCATAATTAAAATCTTCTCCATGTTGAAACCAGATATAGTAATTTGGCGTGAAACCTCTATTTATTAAATGCTTCCAAACATTTTCACGGTTTGCCAGTTTCGAATTGTTGCATTTCCGACAAAGACAGAACATCATACCACTTTCTTGGGCGAGCGGTGTTGAATCTGCTTGATTCATAAATGTCTCCAGACCCGCAAGGTATTCTTTCGTCACTCTCCCGTTAGTATCTCTATGCATATACATCCACTTCCGCAACTTGTAAATAGTCCCGGAGCCAGCCATTTTTTTTTCTTTCACGTTTTTTGTTGTTGGTGTGTTTAAAATGATGTTCAAACATCCATATTTATAGAAAATTTCGAATCTGGTAGTTGTAATTTTCCTATGAATTTACGACGAAAATTAATTAGGTGGCAAAAAAAAAACGTGTAACACCTACAAAGTTGGTTGATTCAAAATTTCCTCGCTAAATACACGTAAACTATTTCCTCGTAAATAACACGCAAAGTTTACGTCGTATTTACGAGGAAATAGTTTTTCCTCGTAAAATACTTGTCAAATTACATCCACTTTACGACGAAACACTTTTGTCGTTACGTTACGAGGAAATAACGATGACTTTAGTTTTCCACGTAAGTTCCTCGTAAAATCGACGTAAATTTATGAGGATTGTTTTTCCTCGTTAAATTTCCTCGTTAAGCATGTGTTTTCTTGTAGTGCACCATTGATTTTAACCCCACTTGTTTCCCAGCTTAATATTGAACTCATAAGAGTAAAGAGTAAACTGGTCCTCTGGATTGAATCTCAAATATTACAATTACCACTGTTTACTTGACAGTAGCAAGGATTCAATTTTAGTGTATCAAGTTTTGGTGCCGTTGCGACTGGGACCAGGATTTTGAGCAAGCAGCGATCACTAGCAAAAACCCATAAAAAGGAGAAGCGAGATTAGGGGGATACCATCAGTCTCAAGGCAGATTCGGCACTGAGTTTGTTCGCCATGTCCCGCTTCGAGATCGATCTAGGAAGGATCCACCATCGGCGACAGCGGAACTAATGGCGACAACTCCAGTTCGTCCGCCATCAAAATTCTGAATCCTCTCGAACACCCAGAGAGAGAGAGAGGGTTTAATATTTAGTCTGAGATATCTAACTTGCTTTTAATTCTTTGTTGGAACAGATGATCCAAGTGCATGACCAGTAGACATACTCGGAGCAACGCACAAGGACCACTACATCAATTGACCAACGATGAACTCGCAAGATTAGAAAGACAGAACCGTCAACAGCCGAGAACAACTGACACCAAAATTGGTGATCACGGCAATCAGGATGACCTCACTGCTGCATTGGCAATCATTCAACAACAAATGCATACTCAACAACAATAGATGTTGCATATGCAGCAGACCATCCAAAATCAGCAACAAGCTGTTCAAGAAGCAGCTGAGAACGCTGCGCGAGAAGAGCGTGGTGCTCCTATGGGGGAGCGGAACCTTCCGCAGAACTTCGCTACTAACCGCTCCCCCATCAACCCTCCTCTTTGCACTCGGCAAGACTATGAGATCAAACCTGCACTGATAAGTCTAGTACGGAAGAGCACGTTCAGCGGTCTCACTACTGACATCCCGATGGACCACATCGAAGCCTTTGAGAGAATCTGAAATTTCTCTCGCTCTAACGGAGTGCCACCAGATTATGTCAAATGCACGCTGTTCCCATTTTCTCTTGAAGGGAAAGCTTCTCGCTGGCTCTAATCTCTGCCGACCGGTTCTCTTACCTCATGAGACAAGGTCCGATCAGCGTTCCTGAGCCACTTCTACACGAAATCTAAAACTGCGGCTCTACGGCACATGATCTCCAATTTCAAGGAGAAGTCTGATGAACCTTTTCATGAAGCTTGGGAGAGGTACAAAGAGTACCAGAGAGAGTGCCCGCACCATGGGTTTGACGATGACTATATATTGGAGGTGTTCTATGATGGAGTGAGCTATGAGTTTAGAAAAACCATTGATTCTTCGAGTAATGGAGACTTCATGACTCAAACCACACCTGGTGCGTTCGAGCTGATTGAGAACATGGCTTCAAGTTCACTAAACAAGAACAAGGAGCATGACTGCTCGAAAAGTGTGAACATCATAGATGATCTCGCTTCAAAGGTGGACCAACTGCTTAAGGGAAACCAAAGCCAAGTGTTCATAATAGAAGAAGCAGCTCTTGAGAAGAGTGTCGGTGACCTGGCGTTTGATGCTGAAATATCAGGAGGCGATCAACAAGAGGTGAGCTATGTGAATGGGAAAGGATGGCAGCTCAAAAACTACTACCCAAACCCTAACGTGAGGAACAACCCACAACATTTCTGGCCTAAGAAAGACAAACCAGCTGATCCTGTAAAGAGTAACCAAGGTCAGTATGTCGGGTATCAAAAGAACTACTAACCCCAGACCTATGTTCTAAGCCAACTGCAAAACACCAGAACACTCAGCCATCTACCTCTGCTCCTGTCGCTGTTCCGCAAGATGAGACAAAAGCTATGTTGCAGCAGCTGCTCCAAGGACAACAGCTCTAAGGGAAGGCTCTAGACCATGTTACTACCGAGAACAATACCAGAATGAACCATATGTTCAGCGATTTGAGCACCAAATACGACAATGTCGCGAGTCATATGGACATTCAGATTGCTCAGACTGCTGAGAGCGTCAAGAGGCAACAAGGTACTCTACCTGGGAAAACCGACAAAAACCCTAAGGAGTGCAATGCGGTTGAGTTGAGAAGCGGAAAGCAACTGTCTGAGCCGGTAAAGAAGAGGTTCACTGTGGCTGAGAAGGGGAAGCAGAAAGAGTCGGAACAACCACCAGCCGATACCCCGGCAGCTAAGAAGGAGAGGGAACCAACAATTGGAACCAATTCGCCAGAACCAGAACAACCAGCTGAGGCTGTCCGCCCGATCCCAGAGCCTGTTCCTGCTCGCGAATACACTCCTAAAGTCCCTTACCTTGTTCCAGCAAAGGCTACTCGTAAGGACCGAGAGGAGATGAAGTGCAGAAAGATGCTGGAGGACCTAACCGTCCGACTCCCCTTGATGGATGCGATCCAGATGCTGCCCTCCATGCGCAGCTTTATGAAGGGATTGATCTCAGGAAAAATATCAGAGGAGAGCGAATTCATGACTGTCTCTAAGGAGTGCAACGCCGTGCTTCAGAACATGCAGATAAAGAAGCGAGGAGACCCTGGCAAGTTCGTCCTCTCTATCCAGATTGGGAAGACAATTTTCTCATGCGCCTTGGTTGATCTGGGATCCAGCGTAAACCTCATGCCCTACTCTGTAGCACGACGTCTGGGATACACGCATTTCAAACCAACTAAGATGTCCTTCATGTTCGCGGATAGATCAGTTAAGTCCCCGGTTTGTATTCTGGAGGATCTCCAAGTAAAATTCAGGAACACCTCTGTTCCAGCAGACTTCGTAGTTCTAGAGCTGGAAGAGGAATCAAAAGATCCTCTCATCTTAGGAAGACCGTTCCTATGTACTGTTGGAGCCATCATTGATGTGCGGCAAGGGAAGATTGATCTCAATCTGGGGGACTAGTCATGCAGTTCGAGATGGATGAGCTGCTGAAGAAGCCGATGCTGGATGGACAGACCTTTGAGGTGGATGAAGGGATTGATCCGCTGCAATGAATCAGAGGAGGTTAAACCCGAATCTAAAAGATGTTGTTAAGAAAGAGATAATGAAACTTCTTGAAGCGGGTGTGATCTATGACATATCTGATAGTAAGTGGGTTAGCCATGTTCATGTAGTACCTAAGAAAGGTGGGATCACTGTTATCACAAATGAAAAGAATGAATTGATCCCTACTAAAACAGTGACAGGACATCGCATGTGCATTAATTTCAGAAAATTAAATGTAGCCACTAGAAAGGATCACTTTCCACTTTCCTTCATTGATCAAATGCTTGAGAGATTGGCTAACCACCCATTTTACTGCTTTTTAGATGATTATTCAGGTTTCTTTCAGATCCCTATACATCCGAACGATCAGGAGAAGACGACGTTCACATGCCCATACGGAACGTGCGCATACAGGAGAATGCCATTCGGCCTGTGCAATGCGCCAACAACATTTCAGCGCTGCATGATGTCGATCTTTACTGACCTGATTGAAGACATTATGGAGGTTTTCATGGACGATTTCAGTGTCTATGGAAGCTCCTTTAGTGTCTGTTTGTCAAACTTGTGCAAGGTACTCAAAAGGTGTGAGGAGAAACATCTGGTGCTCAATTGGGAGAAGTGCCACTTTATGGTCAGAGATGGGATTGTTCTAGGGCATAAGATCTCCGAGAAAGGCATTGAGGTAGATAAGGCAAAGGTCGAGGTGATGATGAGCTTGCAGCCACCAACAACTATGAAAGCTATCAGAAGCTTCTTGGGTCATGCAGGGTTTTACAGGAGGTTCATCAAGGATTTCTCAAAAATAGCGAGACCACTCACCAGACTGCTCTGCAAGGAGATCAAGTTTGATTTCGACAGCGAGTGCTTAGCTGCGTTCCATACGATCAAAGGAGCTCTAGTTAGCGCACCTGTTGTACAACCGCCAGACTAGGATCTCCCTTTTGAGATAATGACTGATGCTAGCGATTTTGCAGTTGGAGCAGTCCTTGGACAGCGCAAGGATAAGAAACTTCATGTGATCTATTACGCAAGCAAAACCATGGATGAAGCTCAATGCAGATACGCTACGACTGAGAAGGAACTCCTGGCTATTTTTTTGCATTCGAGAAGTTCAGATCCTACCTGGTGGGATCAAAGGTGATTGTGCACACAGGCCATGCTGCTCTTAAGTACTTGCTCACAAAGAAGGATGCAAAACCGAGGTTGTTGAGGTGAATTCTTCTTCTCTAAGAATTTTATCTCGAGATAAAAGGCAAAAAGGGAGTCGAGAATGGGGTTGCAGACCACTTGTCCAGAATGAAGATTGAGGACGACACATCTCTTGATGAAGAACAAACAGTGGAACACGTCAACGCGATTGGTCTGCGCTTCGCGTAACAACCCCTGAGCATAACATCCGATTGTTCTCGCATACCGGAACAACCAGTAGCCGCGATCCAAAAGCAGTACTCTCACCTCCCCTGGTTTTCTGAGATTGCGAACTTCCTAGCTGCTGAAAATGAACCACTTAAGTTCACTGGAAACGAGAAAAGGAAATTCTTAAGAGAGGCGAGGCAGTATGTTTGGGATGAACCGTACTTGTACAAACATTGCAAGGATGGCATATTCAGAAGGTGTGTTCCAGAGGCAGATATTCCAGGGATTCTACATCATTGCCATGGTTACTCTTATGTAGGGCACTTCACCACATTCAAAACGGTTTCCAAAATCCTCCAAGCAGGTTTCTGGTGGCCAACTATGTTCAGAGATGCTCACACCTACATAGCTCGATGTGATGCATGCCAGCGACTTGGGAACATCAGCAAAGGAATGAAATGCCTCAGAATTACATTTTATAAGTTGAGGTGTTCGACTGTTGAGGAGTCGACTTCATGGGACCATTCCCCCCGTCCTTTAAGAACGGGTACATCCTGGTCGCCGTTGACTATGTCTCCAAGTGGGTAGAAGCTGTGGCGAGTCCCACTAATGATGCAAAAGTGGTGACTAAGATGTTCAGCTCCATCATCTTTCCGAGATTTGGGGTGCCTAGAGTGGTCATTAGCGATGGCGGAACACACTTCATCAACAAGGCATTTCAGGGCCTGTTAAAGAAGAATGGGGTGAAACACAAGGTGGCTACCGCTTATCACCCCCAAACTAGTGGGCAGGTTGAAGTTTCCAACAGGGAAGTCAAGAACATTCTACAGAAAGCTGTCAATACCTCACGCAAGGACTGGTCGCTTAAGCTGGACGATGCTCTCTGGGCCTACAGAACAGCCTACAAAACGCCGCTAGGGACCACCCCCTATCACCTGGTCTACGGTAAGGCTTGTCATCTTTCTGTCGAGCTCGAATACAAGGCTGCATGGGTGGTCAATTTACTGAATTTCGACATCAAGCCAGCAACTGAGAGGCGCATGATCCAAGTCCATGAGCTAGAAGAGATAAGGCACCTCGCCTATGAGAGTTCCAAAATTTATAAGGAGAAGACCAAAGCCTACCATGACAAGCGAATCAATGCCAGACGTTTCGGACCAAACGATAAGGTCTTGCTCTTCAACTCCAGACTGAGGCTGTTCCCAGGCAAGCTGAAATCTAGATGGTCCGGATCCTTCACCGTTAAGGAAGTCCGCCCTTACGGAGCAGTTGTGTTGCTGGACAGAAAGGGAGACGAGTTCGTCGTCAATGGTCAGCGCATCAAGCATTGCCTTGCTGACTCCACTATCGCAGAGGGTGAAGAAATTCCCCTAAGCGATCCCCCATCAGCCTGATTGGCTGAGCCAAGTCAAGCTAATGACTTTAACTAAGCGCTTGGTGGGAGGCAACCCACTGGTGAGTGTATATATTGTTTTCTATAGTTTATTTTTTTTCCAGATTTAGTTGTAGGTCAAAAACAAGAAAAACCGAACACTTCAATCAGAACAACCGAAAGATTATTCTTCTGGTGGAACAACCCATCGCCTGTTCCAGGTAAGTGTTCCGGACCCAAAAACAATAAAAATAATAATAAAAAAGAGAGAGAGAGATAATGGAGAGCGGTAGGTTTCGCCTATTTAAGGCCCCACCCTTCCACTTTCCCCTTTCACTCAGCCGTACACTCCTCCCTCTCTTGCGATTTTGAAGCCATCACCAAAACTTAAATTCTCACTCTTTTTAAGTGATTCTTGCTTCTAATCCAATTGGATTTCCGAGTTCTCTCTGTTTTTGCAGTCCATTTTCTCTGATTATCATGGTAAGAGGCTCGGCTGCATTGGCGGAAGTAACCAGCGACAGTCACCAGCAGAGCAGACTCCACGATCGCACCGTCCAGGAAAGGCGCCTATGGGAACATGCACTTCAACTGAGGAGGTTCATCGCTCGCACAACAGATGTTCGTTTTATCCGGCTGAGAGCGGCGAGTCCAACTGAGTCCGCAAGGAGTATTCTCTATCCATTGTTCTATCCATCTGAACTCTTTATTTTTATGCTTTGTGTTGTTATTTGGTTGACCTCGATTTGGTTTCACACCAGGGATGGTGTAAATTAAGTCTGGGGGAAGCACTTGTTGTGTGCTGATACTCTGTCTTTATTTCTGAGTCGGTTTAGGATCGAGTCAGCTAAAACTCTTGTGGGAATTAGGACCTTGTGTTGTGATAATCTTTTAACCACCTCGTGCTTTAAATTTCTTATCCAGTGACCTTAGCAGTGATGAAAGACCCACACTTGGACCTGGAACACCCCTAACTTATCTCATTTGATTCTCCAGAAGCTCTCAACCGATCAGGTTACACTGGGTAGACTCAACTCCACCTAACTTGAACCTAATTTTGACTGAAATTCTTCTTGTTATGGGCACTAGATCAGGGAAACGAGACTTACACTCAGGACTTCTTACTCCTTTTACCAATCTTGCTGATCCTGAATGGCTAACTCATCTTAGCTAGTTCCCACCTTGCGCCTAAGCCTTTATTTTTACCCTCATGCACTATGTTTTTCAGTGTCATATGTGCAGATATGTGCAAAAGGGTCGGAGAGGAAATGATCGATGCAGCCTCTTACTCGTTAATGCCATACACTCAGAGAAGAGAAATCAAGCATGAAGAGAACAGTCGATGAGACCATGCTCTAACAAGAGAACAGTCTATGAGTGCATGTTCTAATCAGAGGAACAATGGCGACCAGTGAGAAACAAAAGAATAGACCACCAGTGGCTGCGAAACATTCATTCTGTTGCCTCTCCCTCGCAACCCCATCACCTTGTATGTTAAAAAATAATATAAATATATATATAATATATATATAAACACACGCCACTGGGAAGATTGAGCAAGGAGTTGGTACCAATTTTTGAGGAGTATGCAAAGGAAGTCAAGAACTGAAGAACAGTCCCACGGTTGATCCGAAGGAGAGAACAACTGCACCCGTGAAGCAGAAACGAGTAAGGGCTGTGGACATCAATGGATCCGTCCTCTCCTACTATTTTGCCCGATATCCTGCATCCACTTAAATTTGGTAGCCCCTAAACACTCTTAGCTCCACTATGAAATAACATGTTCCTTACCTAGCCCGTCTACCCTGAATAGTGCATGTGATGAGAAGCTCACGTTGTTCTTAATTGAATCTAAGGAGTTTTGTCTCGATAGTGTACCCTTTTTCAGGTATGAGATACAGAGTATGGAGCTGATTTTCTAACAGCGATCGTGGGTGTTCTGGTAAGGGTGTGTGGTCTGAGTCTACAGCTTGTATGCTTCAGAGATGTGTGGTAAGAGTATGGTTATTGAGGTCAAGCGAGTCTACAGCTTGTATGGTTCAAAACTTTCTCCTTGTTCTTGAGGCTTGGCCTTGTTCGAGGACAAACAAGGATCTAAGTCTGGGGGAATTGATATATGGTGTTTTTAATACCATTATATGTGTTCTTTGAGTTAATTCTCAGTCCTAATTCATGCTTATTTGATATCATTCCAGGTTTGGAGCATGTGAAAGAGTAAAGAAGAGAGTGCCATGAAGGAAGAAGTCATTTTGGAATATCTAACGTAGAACAACCAGTCGGATCAATCCGAAGGTTGTTCCCAAAGAGAGCAAGCGACTGACTGTTCCCGACTATTAAGGAAACCTCCAAAATTTCAGGGGTTTGCCCTAGATTTTCTCTCCTTTCTCTTTACCACTGGCGCCTCCATATAGAAAGCATATGCTATCATTTCTAATTTCTTACGCTAGTTTTACAAGAGACCTAGAACTATTTTTTTGGATTTAGCAACTTGTAAGGGAGAAGGCTTCATCACTCATTTTCACGAGAAGATCATCTTGAACCCTTGTCTTTCTACTTTATTGTATATGCAGTATTATTCAAAAATCATGTCTGTGTCATCTTGCTTTATGATTGAGTAGTCTGCTAAGCTTGCTTAGGGTTTTAGGGTGTCAATCGTATGAGCTAAACACAAATAAGTGATTTTAACTGTTCTTCATTCATATTGTTCTTACTGCTTGCATTGAATTGATCATTTAATGTTCAATCTCTAGTTTAATCACCTAGCTAACCACTTAGGAGATAAATTGACATATATTGAATGAGCTTCATATCCCTAATCAGCGAGAGTATATATTAGGGTATTAGGTGAACTAATCGGACATGATCTCTAAGGCTTGCTATCGCGTCTTGTTCCAAGTGAGAGCTTAAGACTCAAGACCGATCAACAAAGGGAACAAGTCCACGATAGTGGATTGTTCTAGCCGAGTGATTCGAGTTCTAGACTGCACCTCATTGCACTTGAATAGTTGTTTGGTTCCGCATTGACACCCGATGAACAACCCTAAGCCGGATTTCATTTAAACCGAATTTGAATCTCTAGGTATTCTAGTTACTTGCGTCACCATTGATTTTAAAACCCCACTTGTTTCCCAGCTTAATATTAAACTCATAAGATTAAAAAATAAACTGGTACTCTGGATTGAATCTCAAATATTACAATTACCACTGTTAACTTGATAGTAGCAAGGATTCATTTTTAGTGTATCAACGAATTCGTTAGCAACGTATTTGTTTGGAGCAAACACGTGTTTTATGATTTTTGGTAGAGTGGAAGTAGGTTTGGTAAAGGCTTTCTATGAGTTGAGTAGGGGTAGTTAGATAATAGGGACTTTACTATCATCGCTCACATATTATACTTCATGTATGTAATCTACTTTGCTAGAGGTTGTTCTTCTAAAAGATGGTTGGGTTGAAAAAATAAAAATATTTTCCATGGTGTAAATGAAACCAGAAACCAAAATAAAATGCTCACGGTTTTTATCTAACCATTGAAGTAACAATGATCCATTAGCTGTTTTCATTAGAATTAAGCGCTAAGAATAAAATGAAGAGTTTCATTAGGTGTTTTTGCTACATAACCGAGACAATTTTTTTTCTCTTTTGAAACCTCAAGGTACCCAAGAATCTTTCTCTTGGTTCTTTCTCTTTACCTTAGTAGGATTTCTGATATGTAGGATCCACTAAGTGATAACCCATATTAGTTTATAGTTTGAAACAAATTACAAATATTAAAATTTCTTAGGAAAGATAAATATCTTAGCTTCCATGGCTCTGATACCAAATTTACAAATACATAGTAGATAGATCCATAAAAAATAGTGTTTATGATCAAATGTATGAGGATAAAGTGTTTAAGGGAAGATACAAATAATTTATGACAAAAAGAATCTATATTTATTAAAAATACTGCAAACTATAAAAAAAACTTGAGAGATTTTTTATGACTTAGCTCATTCAAGTTATTTGGGCTTGAATCACAACACACTCCAAGCCTACTTATTTATAGTAAAAAGACTAAAGAATATTTCGTAAAATATTTGATATTTTATAATACACAGTACACATGTTATATTTTACATTACACACCACATATGGTTGGTGTTGACTCTTTTGGCTAATATATGCCAAACCTAGTTGATGCCAACCATATATGAAGCTTATAACTTGCAGATAACAATTTCCCATATAAGTTATATCACTCCGAATCTTTTGGTGTCAAATATACAATTTATACTTCTTCTTTGTTTTTTCCAGTAATTTATTTATTTGTTTCTAATAATATGAGAAATTGACATAAATTCTTATTGATTAAATCTTGTCTCGTGATTCGTCACACCTCCAAATAAGTGTGTCATTTTCGTTTCACTGTTATGAATTACTGTTTAATCGTAATATTAGATAAACCCTATATGTTAATATGGTATAAATTGTTTATAACTTCTTACAGCACCATTTTCAAAATATCGTTTGATATTTCTTCAAAAACAAAAAATCTTTGATATCTATGTAATTTTTGAACTGCAAACCTAAACAAAATAACTTTTTACGGATTTCCCGATATAAAATATTTTATGAATTTAATTAAAAATCATAACTTTTGATATTTGTCAAATTTATTAAATCCAGTCCAAAAAATAAAAATTTGTATTTGTGGTCATAAACTCAAAATCCGAGATCGGATCTATTAGATAACAAAATGTTGTATTAAATTATTTTTTTGTTGATGTGTGATTTACAGAAAATATCACCGGTAATTTATAAGAAGACTAAAATTCATTAGAGTAATTAAAAACTATTCAGTTACAAAAAAAATTAAAAACTATTTATTTTATTACTAATTCATGTGAAAATTTACAGAATGGATTAAAAATTAAAATTAAATAATATCTTATTTATAGTTTTTAATTTTACTATAAATGAAAGCAATAAGAGTCTCTTAACAAGTTTAAAATCTAATTTTTCTCAAACAATATCATTAAAATAAAACCAAACTACAAAATACAAAAAAAAACTGAAAATAAATATACATTTTTTATGAAATTAAATAATAAACCCACGTTTTTATATGCGAGTCAGAATGTAGTTGGATTTTACAATAAAATATTTAATATTCGTCGGTTAATTAATTATCCGCGTAAATTCATTTGTTGGCCCTCATTGCTCCCTGGAATGTGGCGGTATCCATTAAACGAATGCGAATTTTGTCATTATTTACCAATAAGTATGTTTACGTGTTGACGTATGATCTCAAATCGCAGAAATATGTTTACGTGTTGACGTATGTGGATGTTGACTCTGCTGCATGTATATTTCAAGTTGACTCTGTCCCGAGCCCAGGCTCTCTTTGCTCACCCTGTTACCTCATCTGAACGGAGGTAGTCTCAGGCGTTTCGCCTCCTCTTCGCCGCGTTTCACCTCACCGTCACCATATCAGAGGTTGGATTCAACCTTTCGCCTCTTAACCACCGTATACCAACCAGCAACTAACGAAAAAGGCACATAATTTCTTTGATCAGTGCTTAACTAAAGTAACATGAAAATAGGGGCCCTATGTGAAGTGGGCCTCAGGCACTTGCCTTTATTTTTATGTTGCCATTAAGCACGACTCTAGCCAGTATCAACAAGTGGTATAAAATTCATCATAATGATATTAGGATATATTGTCTGCATAAATAGTAACGGCATGCCATGTGCGTTTATCAAGAGCATTTATATACTATTTGATTCTTGTTCTGTCGTTATATAATGAGTGGTCGAGGTTAATATACATAATGCTAATATGCTTCGACATTATTTATGTATTCCCTGTTCATTCAAATTTATAAAACGAAATTACATTAGTTGTTGGTAATGATTTGCCTAATGCTAATATGCTTCGACATTGTTTATGTATCCCCTGTTCATTCAAATTTATAAACGAAGTTACATTTGTTGGTATAATGATTTACCTACTAGATGTTATAACCATTTGGATCTCAGAATCCAAGTAATCAGTTAAATAACTATAATATATCCAAATCATATAACGCTATCAATCAACTGTATCACACAGCCGGTTTATTCAGAATCATACATATATCAATAACAGTAAACTATATTTGGTCTATCTAAATTAAATGATGGTCTCATTTTTATAGAAGAAAAAGTACAGCCGTACATGACAAGACTTAACAATATACTCTTTTCTAAAGTATGATTAATTAATTGGGATAATCCAAATCCATACAATAATTAATTCTACTAAGCAAGAAAACAAAATATGGGGGGTTTGAAAATATACAATATATGTGAATGAATTGTTGGATTTTATCTCACTTCTTAACTGTTTCTATTTTTAAAATCATCAAGTTTTATCAATTATGATGTAGATTTATCTTTTAAAATTGAACCCTGCATCTAAACTCTCCTAATTTTTTAAAATATTATATTATATTAACTCTCCTAATTTTTTAAAATATTATATTATATTAACTATTTTAAACAGAGTAATGATATAATGGTTACAGTAAAACTAAACTATAAAACGGCTAAACCACTTTGGAAAAGAAACCCTAATGCTACATGGATTTTGAGTGACCCCAATCGTTTGCGACCTAAGCTTTCGAAAAACCTCTCACCACCATCAACAACATATTACATATATCTCGAGTATAATTAATTTTTAGTATAATTAATTTTTAGTATAATTTTTAAAAACTATAGAAAGTTTTTATTTACTTTTGAGTAAATTTATAAACTATTTAGTCATTTGAAAACATAAATGATAATTACATATTAAAATAAATAATAGTGAACTTTGATAATTAAATTTCTATTAATAATAAAGTATTTTCATTGATAAAAATATTTTATGTATACATTGTATATATATCTCATATGTTTTATTATAAAATATTTAGAGTCAGAATTTATCAATACAACCTATTAAACTACATCAAAATTTCTATAATAAAATAGATAGTATAAATGTACAGTTATAATCAATTATCTACGACATATATTTTACAGATACAGTTCAACCATCTAAAGTCTCTTTTAAGTAACCTGAAAAGTCGATCCACCGTGAGAGGAGTGTCCAGGGCCTTAACCGGTACAGACGCAGGCTGGCTCCGGGCCTAGGGAGAGGGAGTAGGGCCGAAGGCCCGAACCCACCACCTCGTTAAACAAAAAAAAAAAAAGTAACCTGAAAAGTCAAGTTAAAAATGCGGTGTTGTCCGAAATTATCATGTTATTCCGTAATGCTAGAGAGAAATTCCAACTCGGATGAGAAGAAGAATAGAGAAGTTTTTCTTTCTTTTTTTAAATAACTCCGGCGTCATTATTATTATTTGAGGTGTTTTTTACTTACAATAAATTTAATTATTTTGCCTTGTGTAGGATGTCTTGCACCTTCAGAGTCAAGGTGCGTTAATTCTCTGAAATGATACAATTTCATCAAATTGACCGTCAAACAAAAAAATTGTGGTGCCGTCTTTATGTGTGTCAGTGTGTGTTATGTATATACAGTTTCTAATAATTAGGAGAAAAAAAGGAAACGTAACGAAAAAATTAAGTTTTGTCTGTATACCTCAATTATTGCAGGAGTCCCTGAAATAAATCCATGATTTTCCGAACCATCACCAAATGAGCTTTGATCAAAGTTCACTTTCTTCGGTTTCATGTTCATCGTTGGTGGACGCCTTACTGTTTGCGGACTCCACTGATGCGTGGATCCTACAAAAATTTTAAAAATCAGTCCCTAAAATCACGAAATAAGGATCGGTTTTTGGAGATTTTTTGCACTGTTTGCGGACCCCACCGACACGTGGTGGCACACGATTGGTTTATTGTTTAATTTTTTTTTAGAAAACAAAAAGAAAAAAAAAATTAAAACATGTTTATTGCAAGTCTCTTAAGGGGTTCTTAGCGTAATATAAGATACGTCTCTTAGTTTTTAAAAAAACTAAGAGACGTCTCTCATATCTCTTATTTAAGAGACGTTTTTTAGATTTTTTAGTTAAAAGTTAAGAGACCGTATTTTATATTACGCTAAGAATCCCAACGTAAGAAACTTGCAATAAACATGCTCTAAGAACCCCATTTAGAATTTTACCGATAATCATGGTCTTACTCCCATCAGGGAGTACATACCAGTTCGAAATATTTTATATACTGACGAATATATTGTAATCGGGCATACTATATATAGAGTTGACCTGGTAATTATTGGTTGATACTTGGTAGTTGGTACGCATACATTTACATATTGCCTCTTTAACGTTTTATAAAAACTGCCTCACGTCACATATATATGCATCTATACATTCGGATTTTACCGAGTTTTACATAAAAATTTAAATTATCTAAAGAAAATGGTTACTAGAACAAGAAAAATAGAAAGGAAAAGTTAGGTTTGTTTTCCTTAAGTGGATAACAATGAAACCAAAAGAGAATATTTGATAGTAGTGTCCCATGAGACATCTCACAACTAAGATTTCTTGTAACTTTGTTTTTTCTTGAAACTTCCCACCATAACTAACTACGTACATTACACAAGCATGGATCCAATTAATTTTATAATATTGTAAGACTCTAACTTGTCATCTTCCAACCTTACTACATGCATGTTATATAATATTCTATTTCCATACATCAAAATATGCCAATTTCTCCCTAGCTATAAATATATACATAATTGAACCTAGACACACCCCTCTCCCCCTTCCTCCTCTTTCTTTGAACCTTTACATGTCCTGTTGGTAAAAACGTTTTTAGATTTAAATATACATAGTAAGCTACAGATTTATTCACATAATGGGTTTGAAAGATATTGGGTCCACATTGCCACCGGGATTTCGGTTTCACCCAAGCGATGAAGAGTTGGTTTGTCATTATCTCTGCAACAAGATTAGGGCAAAATCTCTCCACTGTAATGTTGAGGATGACGACGTTGATGAAGCCTTGAAGGATGCTACTGATCTTGTGGAGATTGACTTGCATATTTGTGAGCCGTGGCAGCTCCCTGGTAATACACTGATTTAACTTTCCTAATTTTGAATTACATTTATGAACTTGTGATTAGCAATTATGTGCTTATGAGTTGTATATACTATATATATACATAATTACATATCTCTCCACTCCTGGCTTTTGGTGGGCTTCGAATTGTTTTATAAGGATTCTTGAAACTTTCCATTTAACAAAAAAAATATCGAAAATAATTGACTATAAAAGAATAAAACAGATGCTTTAAATCAGAATTTATTCTTGGCATCGGTTTCAACGATGCTTATTTTTGTGGATTAGTTAGATACTATTGTGAATGTATGATACAAATAAACGGATGATATGTTCACATAAATTCTGGACTTATAGATTGATTAATTAATCATGAATGTAATTAGGCCTGGGCAACTGAGACACATGCTACTTTTAAAAATAAAATTAGATTAATTATCCGGGGGCTATACCTTTTTTTTTTGAACTTCTGGGGGCTATACAAAAGCAATAAAGTACACAAAATCAAAGATCGAACGTGTACACAAAAACAAAAGCAATTATTGGAATGTTTGAGAGACCAATAATTTTCTTCGCGGAAGTCAAAATCGTAATTTCTTTTGTCAAAACTGAATAGAGTGTCTCACATCCTCCATATTGTCTACCTCACAAATTCTATTTCATCACATAAACCTTTGACACATGCATCAGTCCAATTCAAACAATAATTCACAGTGATCCAATGATTAAAATATTCACTGGCAAGATACCAGAGTTTAAATATTTTCACTATGTTTTCAATAATGGTCGGGGTTATTCTGGATGTGTTTTTTTGGATGTGTTAAATGGCAAAATATCATAATTTCACCGGTACTAAATATTATTTGTGCCTCCATTATTCAAAGTTGTAACTAGTATATTTTGAATGTTTCTTACTAATGAAAAATATTTTTATTTTTTCAAATTTTATACTCCATCTGTTTCATAATACTTGATGTTTTACCTTAGTGAACAAAGATTAAGAAAACTACATTTTTCTAAAAAAATTATTTTAAAGATATAATTTTAAAATCTGTTAACCAATTATAAAAAAGACTGTAAAATCTAATTGGTTGAACAGTTTCCAATAAAATTAAAATTAACCTTAAAATCTCAAAACTTCATGTAAATTGAAACAAAATAATCTTTCTAAAACATCATCTATATTGAAACGGAGGGAGTATTGTTAACTAAACATTTACATTTAAGCATTTTGTTAACAGAACTAAGGTAAAATTTATAAACTTTAAATATAAATAAGTACTTGATACAATCTCTTGTGTCTTACTCTTTACTTTACACAAAATTTAATATTTATAAATTTTATTTTATTTTTTACAAATTTGTCGATTTACTAATGATTTATAAAATCATGTATGTTGTGTAAATCAAGATGTGGCAAAGCTGAACGCCAAAGAATGGTACTTCTTCAGTTTTCGCGATCGAAAATATTGCACTGGTTATCGTACAAACAGAGCAACAGTAAGTGGATACTGGAAAGCAACAGGCAAAGATCGAACTGTAATTGATCCACGAACAAGGCAATTGGTAGGGATGAGGAAAACACTGGTGTTCTACAGAAATAGAGCACCGCATGGGATCAAAACTACTTGGATCATGCACGAGTTCCGTCTTGAGTGTCCTAACATGCTACCCAAGGTACGATTATCCATCATTAGTAATGATCATTCACAATAATTATTAAGTAAGGATAACTTGTAACTTAGCTAAACTCACAGAATATGTCTATTCGTGGATGTCCCATGCACGTATATAGATACCAAATTTAGTATCAGCGTATTGAATTTTTGTAGCCAAAACCAATTTGAAAAGTGACATAGATAATAGTGTATTTTTGAATTTTCTATATGAGTGGAAAATCATGATAAGTTAACCCACAAGGATATGAGTGATTAATCCTTATAGTTTCTTCAAATAATAATCATAAATCGTCAGATTCTACTAATCCAATATAATATTCATGTACCTCAAGACATTAGTTAATCAGCTCATTGTTATATGTACATGCTGATTTCTTCTAATCTCTATGTGAAATTTTGAACAATTCATTTAAGCTGATAGCTTGTTGGTTTATTAATCTCAGATTTTTTCGGTTATACACTTTTTCATTTTCTGTTTCTAATACCATATGAGAAATCATAAACTTCAAATTAATAGGTAAATAAGTGAAGTAATCAAGATCTGTTTTCAACGTTTTTTTTTTTTTTGATAAGATCTTTTCAACGTTTACGTCGATCTATTCTCATTAGATATGAGATTATGTATACATAATTACATATGTAGATATTTCTCATTTTTTAATTTAATTAGGTTCATATATATAATATCTATACCCAAGCAGTGGTGTTTATATATATATATACTCGTATATATGTATGCATGGATTGTGGGTGGGGGGGGGGGGGGGGGGGTTGGGGGCATGATGAGATGGAAGTAAATACAAAGAATGACGAATTTTGTGCAAATAAAACAAAATAATGGAAGAAAGTGACAAAAGTGGCTTTAGTGCGTGGTTGGTCATTTGCATGCCCGAGACAGCACGTAAAGTAATGCATTTTTAGAAACATATGTTTTTTCCTAAATTATGTCCTCTCGTTTTGTCGGTATGTGGACACAGGAAGGCTGGGTCTTGTGCAGAGTGTTCAACAAAGGCAGAGACTTATCGCTACAAGACAATAACAATGATCACCTGACGCGAAGGTTTGCGGTTAATGGCGCTCCGGATCTTAATTACGCTCCTAATTACAACAATCAGTTGCACCCTTTACTATCATCCTCTCCTTCAACCACCATCGACCCTCTACATCATCTTGATCAGTGGGGGCAGCTAATGAAGCAGCCTTCAAGGACTACTGACCATCCCTATCATCACCATTGTAAACATCAAACCACAGCATGTGGCTGGGAGCAGATGATGGGTTCGATGTCATCATCGTCGACACATGGCCATGATCACGAGTCCTTGCTAAATTTGCTTTACGCCGACAATAACAACAATATCAACGTCACTGATGATCAGTACATTCAGAACTACGAGAAGATATTGTTCCCATCAGACTCAACTAGTTTGGATCATGATAAGATATGTATGGGGACATCATCCGATGGTGGTATGGTCTCTAATCCTCACATGGAATGTGGCGGCTTAAGTTTTGAGACTGACAACCCCCTCTCTTTCCATTGAAACATACTACACAATTGCATATATCCGCCGATTTGTTGATTCGCAAAATATTTTAAAAGAAATTTTATATAATGATAATATGTAATAATAATGTGATAAATATATGATCTTATTCTCCTTATCATATTCCCGTTCATTTTGTTCTTATTTTGTGCTTTCAGTTTAAAGAAGAATTTTCTCCCTTTTTTATGTTTTCTGTTAAAAAAATTCAAAATTAAATATAATCCAAGGATATCCACAGTTGAGGTCTTTCAAATAAATAAAAAGTCAGTAAAATAATAATATTTTGATAAGAGAGATTTTCAACTAAAAATTTGACTTGATTTTCAAATCAAAACTCCCCTATTAAAAGATTATTATTTTTGGTAAAAAAAATCTAGTAGAAAAATCCTTAGAGCATGTTTATTGCAGTAGCTTAAGTGGGTTGCTTACGGTAATTTGTAAATAAAAGAAAAAAAAAAGAAAAAAAGAGAAGGGGTCTACTTTAATTAAACACTAGAAGAGTCGTTGCTTCCGTTGCTTTTCATCTTTTGTTTCTATCTCTCTCTTTCTGTTTCTCTTTTTTCTGGCCCACTTAATTTTCTCTTCATTATGGCCCACTTAAAAGACTTTTAAAGGTTTTTAGCAATAAACGTACTCTTAGTAGTAATAATCTAATGCAAATATGGTTAGGACAGGAGAAAAAAAAAACACAATGAAAAGACGATAGGAATCTACGTACACAAGACATCACCAGAGAATGTATCTCGAAACTCCCCTTTTATTTATGAGAAGAAAGGGTTACTACTTACAAGTGACGTGCCGGTGTGTTCATTAGACGCATATTTTCAGATCTCTTAGAAACACAAAGAGTTATAAGAACAACTTTTCTTATTAGCTTTAGAAACTACTCAAAACTAAAGCTCTCAATATGTTTCTCTCAGATCATATGGAACACCTCTCCATTAGACCTATATTTATATGAAAGACAATTCCCTTTAACATGTGTGATATGGAAAACACAAACCTAACCTAAATAGAAACTTCCTTTTCCTATTTCTAGGTTTCCTTATTGTGTTTATCTTAACATATTAAACATCTAATAATATGTTAAGTTTCCACAAGCTTGGAATTATCCAACATTCACCCCCTTAATTCCAACTTGAATTAGGGAGATCAATTTCTTGAACTCCAATTACGCTCCTCATTTGCTTGAACATAATTCTCAAGTAATCTTCTTTCACCACACCATGGTGTGCGAATCCACTCATTGGATTCACATCTTTCTCAAGGTTAGACCGGATGCTCTCCTCGCTTCCGTACCGCCTCTTCTTAGAATTGGCCCAGTTCTTGTAGAACCTTCTCTTGACCTCTTCACTTAAGTTGCGATGAGTCTTGTGGTTGAAGCTCCCTACGATGATAACTTTGGTCACGTCCGCCATCTTGCGTACGTGAGCTCTGGTAAGGATGTCAGCCTTCTGCTCAACATCTGATGTATTTATCTCTGGTTCGTCTTCAGCCTTTAAGATCTTTAACCTTGACTCCATTGGTACGTGCGTTGTGTTACACGCTTCCATCTTTGTGTCACACACTCCTACGTGAGTCGTGTTACACTCTTCTATCTTTGTGTCACATACCCACGTATGTTTAACACCAGCCGATCTATCCACAAGCTCACACGTCTTGTTTCTTGTGATAGAATCCACCTCGGCTGCCATAGCTTCAACTCTATTCTCTTCACAGAATATATTGAATTCGCTTGAGGCAAACTCTCCTCCTCTATCGGTGCATCCTAGATTGAACATAGTTGAGACAACATCTCCTCCTCTATCGGTGCAAGCTATGTTGAACACAGCTGAGGCAAACTCTCCTCCTCTATCGGTGTGAGATCTTTTGAACCGATAGAATGCCTCATGATTATCTGCTGTCGTTGGTGGTGCGGTTTGTCCACTCAAATCTCCAAGCAATAATCTTAATGGCTTTGATGTACGAACCATGGCCTTAGTCAGGAGTGAGTCTCTGGTTTGCTTCCCTGCGAGACATGTGTCACACACGCCTTCTTCGTGTGTTACACTCGGGAATGAGTGTCTCGTTTGCTTCCCTGCGAGACATGTGTCACACACGCCTTCTTCGTGTGTTACACACGGCATTCCGACGATCATCTCCTTCCTCCTCGTCGACCAAACCTGGTAGTTTGTCGATGACAACATCAGACAATGGATGGATGTGGATCCAAAGTCTTTGATGTGTGGCGCAGCTATAATCACGTCGGCCATCTGCTTTCGTGATCTCTCCTCCTGTTGCCAAAACCTAAGCTTCACCTTAAGATTAGATTGAGTCTCCAACATGAGACTCTTTAATGATGGTAATGGCCCAACCTGGCTCTGATACCAATTCAGATCTCTTAGAAACACAAAGAGTTATAGGAACAACTTTTCTTATTAGCTTTAGAAACTACTCAAAACTAAAGCTCTCAATATGTTTCTCACAGATCTCTTAGAAACACAAAAACTTAATATGCGTCATGAATCATGCAAAAGAGATCTGGAATGCCATCAAGTCGCGACACCTAGGAGCTGATCGTGTAAGGGAGGCGAGACTTCAGACGTTGATGACGGAGTTTTATAGGTTGAAGATGGATGATGCAGATACGGTCGATGACTTCGCGGGGAAGATATCGGGCCTATCATCCAAAGCAACCTCGTTGGGAGAAAACATAGAAGAATCCAAGATGGTCAAGAAATTCTTGAAAGGTCTTCCAAGACACAAGTATATCCAGATCGTAGCATCACTTGAGCAAGTCCTAGATCTCAACTCGACGGGGTTTGAAGACATAGTTGGAAGGCTTAAGGCGTACGAGGAGCGTGTAGGAGAAGAAACTCAGAAAGAAGACCAAGGGAAACTGATGTTTTCGAACAATGAAGAGCATAGTCAGAGGGGCTATGAGAATTCCCGTGGTAGAGGAAGAGGACGGAACGGTAGAGGCAGAGGTCGAGGTAGGTCACACAACCAAAACCGTGCGTCACACACCGAAGATAACAACTCGAAGAAGAATCGTTCAAAGCTGATATGTTGGAGATGTGACAAGCCTGGTCACTACGCAACTGTCTGTCCCGAAAAGACAGAGAAAAATCAAGAAACCAACCTAAACGAGACAGAAGAGGCTGACGCACTCTATGTACACGAGGTTGTGTTTTTGAACGAAGATAAGGTGATTCCGAAGAATCTTGATATCGACAAAGGCAGTGCAAGTGTCTGGTATTTGGATAATGGAGCGAGCAATCACATGACAGGGAACAAGGAGTTCTTTTCGAGTTTGAATCTCAACACCAAAGGGAAGGTGAAGTTTGGTGATGGATCGTGTGTTGACATTGTAGGAAAGGGTGTGGTTACCTTTGTGTACAAGACTGGAGAGAAGAAGGCACTCAAGGACATATACTACATACCCGATCTGAAGCACAATATATTGAGTCTTGGGCAAGCAACAGAAAACGGATGTGAGGTTAACATGAAAGATGTCTACTTAACGCTCACAGATTCGCATGGAAGGTTGCTAGTTTGTGTGACAAGATCTCCAAACCGTCTCTACAAGACCCCTATGGAGATAAGCTACCCGAAATGTTTACATGTCAGGGACGTAGATGCTACATGGAGGTGGCATGCTAGGCTAGGACATATAAGCTATGGAGTGATGAATAACATGGTAAGGAAGGAGATGATCGTCGGAATGCAGAGTGTAACACACGAAGAAGGCGTGTGTAACACATGTTTTGCAGAGAAGCAAATCATAGACTCATTCCCGACTAAGGCCATGGTTTGCACATCAAAGCCATTGGGATTATTGCTTGGAGATTTGTGTGGACGGATCGCAGCACCAACGCTAGCAAATCATCGTGAGGCATTCTATCGGTTCAAAAGATTTCACACCGATGGAGGAGGAGAGTTTGCCTCAGTTGTATTCAACCTAGGTTGCACCAATAGAGGAGGAGAGGTTGCCTCAGCTATGTTCAGTCTAGGATGCACCGATAGAGGAGGAGAGTTAGCCTCAGATGAGCTCAATCTAGTTTGTGAAGAAAATTGGATTGAAGCTATGACATGCGAGTTGAAATCTATCACAAGAAACAAGATATGGGAGCTTGTAGATAGACCAACTGGTTCTGAGAAGAAAGGAGAAGAGGATCGAGTTTGTGTGTTACACAAGACGTTGCATGTGTTACGCCAGGCACCCAGAGCATGGAGTGTGAAACTTGATCAGGTTCTCAAGGAGATGAGATTTGAGAAGTGCACGAAGGAACCATCAGTGTACTGCAAGACTGAAGGAGGAGACGTCTTGATCATTGCCATCTACGTTGATGATCTATTTGTGACAGGAACTTCACTTAAGGTGATTAGGCAATTCAAGGAGGAGATGTCTAAGAAGTTCGAGATGTCAGATCTAGGTAAGCTAACGTACTACCTTGGCATAGAGGTGATTCAAGGAGCATACGGAATCAGAATAAAACAAGAGAGGTATGCTCAAGGAATCCTGCGTGACACAAAGATGGAAGCGTGTAACGCAACTCAAATTCCAATGGAGGCGAATTTGAAGATCTCAAAAGCTGAAGATGAGTGAGAGATAGATGCTACCGAGTTCAAAAGAATCATAGGATGTTTGAGGTATCTGCTTCACACAAGACCCGACCTGTGTTACGCAGTAGGTGTTCTTAGCCGATACATGCACAATCCGAGAGACTCTCACGGACAAGCCATCAAGCACATATTGCGGTATGTGAAAGGAACAACAAACTACGGTCTGTTCTTCAAGAGAGATGGGTCAAGGAGTGTCGTTGGTTATAGTGACAGCAGTCACAACATTGATCTCGATGAAGGGAGGAGCACATCAGGTCATGCATTCTACTACGGTTCATCACTGATTACTTGGACGTCGCAGAAGCAGCAGACGGTTGCATTGTCATCATGCGAAGCAGAGTTCATGGCAGCAACAGAAGCAGCGAAGCAAGCTATATGGATCAAGGAATTGTTGAGTGAGATACTAAGCAAAGAAGGCGAGAGAGTCAAGCTTAGGATCGACAACAAATCAGCCATTGCTCTAACCAAGAATCCAGTTTTCCATGGAAGGAGTAAGCATGTACTCAAGAAGTATCACTTCATTCGTGAGTGTGTGGAGAACGGGCATATCGAAGTGGAGCATGTGCCGGGTGTTGAGCAGAAGGCTGACATCCTTACCAAGCCATTAGCAAGGATTATGTTCAAACAAATGAGGAGCTTAATCGGAGTTCAAGAAATTGATCTCCCTAATTCAAGTTGGAATTAAGGGGGTGAATGTTGGATAATTCCAAGCTTGTGGAAACTTAACATATTATTAGATGTTTAATATGTTAAGATAAACACAATAAGGAAACCTAGAAATAGGAAAGAGAAGTTTCTATTTAGGTTAGGTTTGTGTTTTCCATATCCCACATGTTAAAGGGAATTGTCTTTCATATAAATATAGGTCTAATGGAGAGGTGTTCCATATGATCTGAGAGAAACATATTGAGAGCTTTAGTTTTAAGTAGTTTCTAAAGCTAATAAGAAAAGTTGTTCCTATAACTCTTTGTGTTTCTAAGAGATCTGAATTGGTATCAGAGCCAGGTTGGGCCGTTACCATCATTAATGAGTCTCATGTTGGAGACTCAATCTAAGCTTAAGGTGAAGCTTAGGTTTTGGCGACAGGAGGAGAGATCACGAAAGCAGATGGCCGACGTGATTATAGCTGCACCACACATCAAAGACTTTGGATCCACATCCATTCATTGTCTGATGTTGTCACCGACAAACTACACAGTTTGGTCGATGAGGATGAAGGTTCTACTACGTGTTCATGAAGTGTGGGACACAATCGAACCCGGTTCAGATGATCAAAAGAAGAACGATGTTGCGATAGCTCTTTTGTTTCAATCTGTTCCAGAGACTTTGATTCTCCAGGTGGGAGAACAAACCGCATCAAAAGAGATCTGGAATGCCATCAAGTCGCGACACCTAGGAGCTGATCGTGTAAGGGAGGCGAGACTTCAGACGTTGATGACGGAGTTTGATAGGTTGAAGATGGATGATGCAGATACGGTCGATGACTTCGCGGGGAAGATATCGGGCCTATCATCCAAAGTCTTTGATGTGTGGCGCAGCTATAATCACGTCGGCCATCTGCTTTCGTGATCTCTCCTCTTGTCGCCAAAACCTAAGCTTCACCTTAAGCTTAGATTGAGTCTCCAACATGAGACTCTTTAATGATGGTAACGGCCCAACCTGGCTCTAATACCAATTCAGATCTCTTAGAAACACAAAGAGTTATAAGAACAACTTTTCTTATTAGCTTTAGAAACTACTTAAAACTAAAGCTCTCAATATGTTTCTCTCAGATCATATGGACCACCTCTCCATTAGACCTATATTTATATGAAAGACAATTCCCTTTACATATGGGATATGGAAAACACAAACCCAACCTAAATAGAAACTTCCTTTTCCTATTTCTAGGTTTCCTTATTGTGTTTATCTTAACATATTAAACATCTAATAATATGTTAAGTTTCCACAAGCTTGGAATTATCCAAAATTGTGTGCCAAAAACCGGATGCGTCATGAATCATGCTCACACGTCTTGTTTCTTGTGATAGAATCCACCTCGGCTGCCATAGCTTCAACTCTATTCTCTTCACAGAATATATTGAATTCGCTTGAGGCAAACTCTCCTCCTCTATCGGTGCATCCTAGATTGAACATAGCTGAGACAACCTCTCCTCCTCTATCGGTGCAACCTATGTTGAACACAGCTGAGGCAAACTCTCCTCCTCTATCGGTGTGAGATCTTTTGAACCGATAGAATGCCTCATGATTATCTGCTGTCGTTGGTGGTGCGGTTTGTCCACTCAAATCTCCAAGCAATAATCTTAATGGCTTTGATGTACGAACCATGGCCTTAGTCAGGAGTGAGTCTCTGGTTTGCTTCCCTGCGAGACATGTGTCACACACGCCTTCTTCGTGTGTTACATTCGGGAATGAGTGTCTCGTTTGCTTCCCTGCGAGACATGTGTCACACACGCCTTCTTCGTGTGTTACACATGGCATTCCGACGATCATCTCCTTCCTCCTCGTCGACCAAACCTGGTAGTTTGTCGATGACAACATCAGACAATGGATGGATGTGGATCCAAAGTCTTTGATGTGTGGCGCAGCTATAATCACGTCGGCCATCTGCTTTCGTGATCTCTCCTCCTGTCGCCAAAACCTAAGCTTCACCTTAAGCTTAGATTGAGTCTCCAACATGAGACTCTTTAATGATGGTAACGGCCCAACCTGGCTCTGATACCAATTCAGATCTCTTAGAAACACAAAAAGTTATAAAAACAACTTTTCTTATTAGCTTTAGAAACTACTCAAAACTAAAGCTCTCAATATGTTTCTCTCAGATCATATGGAACACCTCTCCATTAGACCTATATTTATATGAAAGACAATTTCCTTTAACATGTGGGATATGGAAAACACAAACCTAACCTAAATAGAAACTTCATTTTCCTATTTCTATGTTTCCTTATTGTGTTTATCTTAACATATTAAACATCTAATAATATGTTAAGTTTCCACGAGCTTGGAATTATCCAACATATTTTACACATACATTAAAACCTTAAGTGGGCATGATTACAATCTGACCATTACAATAGTAACCATGTCACTACTTTATTATTTTACTAAAACAAAAACGTTTTAACTTTTAACTTAAGCCTCGACTATCTGATCGATCAACTGTTGTTGCCCACTGCGCGCATGAGTCAAGGTGGTCTCGAGCGTGTTGAATTTGATCCTTCTAGCTTCCTCGAGAGATATCTGGTAAGCATTTGTTAGAACCTCTAGTGGCAATGCCCTCAACGCTGATGTTCGACCAACCAAAGTGCTGATCATCGCGTCAGCGTTTGTCTTGAAAGAAATCCATTCGAAATTGTTTTGAGACTGGACAACGTATGCGAATCCTTGTGGGATAACCACGAGCTGTCCCTTTTGAACCTGTTGGTCCAACACGTTTTGTCCGTTGTCGTTCACCACTTGGATCCTTGCTTGTCCTCTAGTGCAGTACAAGATCTCGTTCGCGTTCATGTTGTATTTCGGAAGCACCATTGCATTCTGAAATTGTGATCATGCCTTTCATTGTCATGACATATACTCCCTATGTTATTAAATGTAGGATGTTTTACATAATTTTGATGTTTTAATATATAAGATGTTTTCATTTTCCTAAATAACTTCTATTTTATTAAAAACTGTGTACTCAATCATATTTTAATAGTCTATTTTGTAATTGGTTGAATACCATTAATTTATAGTTTTAATGATGATTTCTAGACAAAAACTAGTTTTTTTATTATGTGTGTTTCTACCTAAACATCTTATATTTAGGAAAAGAGGGAGTATATAGATAGCTAATTTCCAGTTTTCTGTATGTTTTTTTCTAAATAAAAATTGTGATATGAATATGAACTGGATAGATATTATATAATTTGACATATAATCTGTATATCTATTTTACATAGTATATATACATTAAATGCATTATAATGTAATCTTTTGAATAATTTCTAATATTATATTAATAAAATTCTTAATGAGATATTATCTATATTTATATATAATTTACTTACACCTTGGATAATGCCACGGGTGGCACTGAGTCTGACAAACTGCAAGATGGGCAAGGTCAAGCTGTTAACACTGGTCACACGACCGAGGTTGGGCTTGTACACGTCAGCACGGGCTGGGTCGTCAATGTTCTTGTAACGACCCGGTTTCTTTAACCGGTTGGCTGGATTTTTCTCATTAATTAATTTTGACTAAACCAAACCATTTCCTAAACCAATCCTTATATATAATCTTACATATCCTTTTCCCTAATGGAAAAGCCTTAGCCGTATGCCTTTGTAGTTATCTCCACCATCTACTCTTTTGATTCCTCTACTTCTCTCGTTTGTTCTCGCATGGGTGTGTGGTCTCGCCATTTTCATGTGTCCGATCATCACCACCACTCTCGGTTCCATACCGGAGGAGCTTTGCTGTGCTGGAGATGATGAAGGGACACCGGAGATAAAGCCTTGCCGTCGGAGACGTTGTCGTTGCCTCATGCCAGTGGTGGTACACTCGCCGTGATGAGAGCCAAGCCAACCGGAGCTGCCGCGTTCCTCACTACCGATCAATAATACATACCAACGTGAGCCTTTGGTCTTTGGAGATGAGATGTGTTGACGGAGAGGCGTAGATGCAGCCTCGTGATGTGCGTCACGTTTCTGGTCGGTGATGTGAGAACGTGATCAAAGACGTTAAGGTTTAATTGTTGTCCTTGTTCCTTGTGCATCAAGCTTCATTAAGCCCTAAATCTAATATTTCTTTTCTTATGTCATTGTTTTATATTTATTATACATGTGTATCTTTGTTATGCTTTTCACGCGATGATGGTGAGAAGCCGAGACAAGTGTGAAAGTCTAGGGTTCTTGGTGATCAAGTCATCTCGTTTTATTCCTCGGTCCGCTTTGGTTCTCGTTTGTGGCTAAGGTGAGGGCTATTCCGTTAAATCCCGAGCTAGTTTAGTACTACTATTATGGAAAGTCTAGTTTCGAAACATGATCCGTCTCTGTGAATTGAGTCTGCTTGAGAGTCTTGTTTGTTTATTATTATTATTGATTGTTAATCCGGAAATAGGATAATAGAGGATTCAACGGTTGAATGAATTGAGTAATGTTAAAAACTGCTATATATATGTATATAAATATATAAGTCCGTTTGTGTGGATTGCAGGTGCACAAAGACGTTTGTGTAAGCCGCCGACGAGCAGTGTGATTGCGGGTGCACAGAAACGTTTGTGTTAGCCGCCGACGAGCAGTGTGATTGCGGGTGCACAGAGACGTTTGTGTTAGCCGCCGACGAGCAGTGTGATTGCGGATGCACAAAAACGTTGGTGTAAGCCGCCGACGAGCAGTGAGATTGCGGGGGTACAAAGACGTTTGTATCAGTCGCCGACGCGCAGATTGTGGGAGTGCAGAGATGGACTACTGTACGCCTGGAGATATACATATATCCTTATGAGGAAATGATGGGTGCATAGAGTAGCATGTACTATCAGCGCATTGGATGTTTTATGTGGTGTATCAGACACTGTGTTTGTTTCATGCTAGAGCTAGGCCTACATGGTCGCAGTGCTATGTACTGAGTCAGTGGTTTGCGGTTTAGCATCCCATACCTCACGGAGTAACTCCCCTGTTACTCACCCCTCTTTCTTCCCCTTGCAGGTGAACATCACGAGTAGTTGGATATGTGGACGGATTCGTGTCTTGGGATTGTTGTATTTTATTTCGGTTTTAATTAACTTTTCGATTTAATGTATTTGGTTTTAAATATAAACTCGTTTTATTTGGAAATTATTTGATTAAAAAGTTTGACATTTTATTCGCTTTTATAAATCGGTTTAATTTGGTATTTTCCGGTTAGTAGCACACCATTCTCGAGAGAGGAGGAGACGGGTGTTACAATTTGGTATCAGAGCGGGGTTCCGTCCCGGCTCTGACCTGGGACGACGATCTATGGGACTCGGATTTCAACGATTTTTAATGTTTCGGGATTGGGAGTTTAAAAAAAATGAATGACACCCTTCGGTCCAGTATCTTTCGGTTAAGCGATAGTGTTTTTAACTCTTTTATTTTCGTACGAGAAGACCAAATTTCAATTTGTTCCATTGTTTGATTTATCTTGTGTTCTTCTTTCCTTCGTAGCCGTTGAAGTTCTTTCAGGTTGTTTTTTTAGAATTCGGGACGAATTCAGGCTAAGTGGGGAAGAATTGTAACGACCCGGTTTCTTTAACCGGTTAGCTGGATTTTTCTCATTAATTAATTTTGACTAAACCAAACCATTTCCTAAACCAATCCTTATATAAAATCTTACATATCCTTTTCCCTAATGGAAAAGCCCTAGCCGTATGCCTTTGTAGTTATCTCCACCATCTACTCTTATGATTCCTCTACTTCTCTCGTTTGCTCTCGCATGGGTGTGTGGTCTCGCCATTTTCATGTGTCCAATCATCACCACCACTCTCGGTTCCATACCGGAGGAGCTTTGCTGTGCTGGAGATGATGAAGGGACACCAGAGATAAAGCCTTGCCGTCGGAGACGTTGTCGTTGCCTCATGCCAGTGGTGGTACACTCGCCGTGATGAGAGCCAAGCCAACCGGAGCTGCCGCGTTCCTCACTACCGATCAATAATACATACCAACGTGAGCCTTTGGTCTTTGGAGATGAGATGTGTTGACGGAGAGGCGTAGATGCAGCCTCGTGATGTGCGTCACGTTTCTGGTCGGTGATGTGAGAACGTGATCAAAGACGTTAAGGTTTAATTGTGGTCCTTGTTCCTTGTGCATCAAGCTTCAATAAGCCCTAAATCTAATATTTCTTTTCTTATGTCATTGTTTTATATTTATTATACATGTGTATCTTTGTTATGCTTTTCACGCGATGATGGTGAGAAGCCGAGACAAGTGTGAAAGTCTAGGGTTCTTGGTGATCAAGTCATCTCGTTTTATTCCTCGGTCCGCTTTGGTTCTCGTTTGTGGCTAAGGTGAGAGCTATTCCGTTAAATCCCGAGCTAGTTTAGTACTACTATTATGGAAAGTCTAGTTTCGAAACATGATCCGTCTCTGTAAATTGAGTCTGTTTGAGAGTCTTGTTTGTTTATTATTATTATTGATTGTTAATCCGAAAATAGGATAATAGAGGATTCAACGGTTGAATGAATTGAGTGATGTTAAAACTGCTATATATATGTATATAAATATATAAGTCCGTTTGTGTGGATTGCGGGTGCACAAAGACGTTTGTGTAAGCCGCCGACGAGCAGTGTGATTGCGGGTGCACAGAGACGTTTGTGTAAGCCGCCGACGAGCAGTGTGATTGCGGGTGCACAAAAACGTTTGTGTAAGCCGCCGACGAGCAGTGAGATTGCGGGGGTACAAAGACGTTTGTATCAGTCGCCGACGCGCAGATTGTGGGAGTGCAGAGATGGACTACTGTACGCCTGGAGATATACATATATCCTTATGAGGAAATGCGGGGTGCATAGAGTAGCATGTACTATCAGCGCATTGGATGTTTTATGTGGTGTATTAGACACTGTGTTTGTTTCATGCTAGAGCTAGGCCTACATGGTCGTAGTGCTATGTACTGAGTCAGTGGTTTGCGGTTTAGCATCCCATACCTCACGGAGTAACTCCTCTGTTACTCACCCCTCTTTCTTCCCCTTGCAGGTGAACATGACGAGTAGTTGGATATGTGGACGGATTAGTGTCTTGGGATTGTTGTATTTTATTTCAGTTTTAATTAACTTTTCGATTTAATGTATTTGGTTTTAAATATAAACTCGTTTTATTTGGAAATTATTTGATTAAAAAGTTTGACATTTTATTCGGTTTTATAAATCGGTTTAATTTGGTATTTTCCGGTTAGTAGCACACCGTTCTCGAGAGAGGAGGAGACGTGTGTTACAGTTCTCGTGCGTCCTCATGCTGCAGATAGTCTCCTCCAAGCCGTTGTCTTGTGGGCTTTGTGGTGGGCCACGTGGGTGTCTCCACTTCTCGCTCTCGTAGGACTGTCTTATAGGTGGCCTAGCAACCTGGAAAGGTCCCCTAACATGAACAATGTTTCCTCTGTTGTCTTGTTTGTTCTGAAGCTTCTGAGCCAACCTAACGTCGATCTTCAGTGCCTGAGCTAGGACCTGAGGGTCAAACCCGTTCAACATGTTCTGTTGCGGTTGTTGTTGCTGGGGACCACCAAAACCGCCTTGTGGATTGTTTCCGGCCAAACGGAATACCTATGGCATAGAATCACAAGTGCAAAGACATGTATGTACGTATATTAGGTAAAATGACATGGTACAATAGTGAATGATTGTGTATATATATATGTACTCTTGGGTTGCGGTCAAGTTGGTTTTGGTTGTTGGAAATGTCGAGAAGGGAGATGATGACAAGTGGCTGGTCTCCGGTGTTGTAGATCCAATGGGTAGAGCCTGGAGTGATGGCAATGACGTCTCCATGTCGGACATGTTCCACCTTCTGGTGCATGTCACTGAACCCTTGCTGTCCTTGCTGCTGCTGTTGCCCTTGCTGTCCCTGTTGCCCTTGCTGCCCCTGTTGCCCTTGCTGTCCCTGTCCTTGTTGTTGTCCTTGCATAGGCTGCGAGTCCATGAAGGTCTCGGCACATCCTATAAAATTTATAGATTGAGAGAAAGTGTAATATATGGGGTCATTATAACGTGATATATATTAATTTGATAGGAAAAAATTATTGTGTGTGTGTGTAAATAGATATGGACCTTGAACGACGTAGGAAATTTTTGGGGAGCTAAAAAAGGTAGGAAGGTAAAGACCGCCTTGCTCGATTACAAGACGAGAGACAGAGACACCAGCACATCGGATTTGAGGGTGGTTGTGATCCCAGTATTCGATTTGACCAGCCTCACTCTTGATAGTTTCGGTGGCTTGGAGAACGTCTAAGTTATCGAGGTTACACTCGTTTCGCAGCTGAGGAGGAACCCCTAGAGACTGCCTTGCGAGACAGCCATTAAGGACGAGGAGAACCCCGAACGTTGCAACGAGGAGATGATCAAGCTTAATCATTGTTGTGCGTGTTGTGAGAGATGGATGAAAAAGACGGGTAACTTTATATATTGTGGGGTGAGCATGAACGTTTGTGTTTGCATGAAGTCGTGTGTCTATGGTTTTTACACGTCACTCTGTGCTCAAGCAAGCGTACGTCTCATTATGTTCATGCGCCTAGCTCTATCTCCCCCATATGCCAAAACACGACAAATTTAAATGTATCTATCTCATTTTTAGGTTCACGTTATCCGAAACTAGTTATATTAATTTCTCAGTTATTATCATCTTAAATTTATTTAGCCATAATAACTGAATCTAAACGGGATGGGGTAATCTACTTGGTTGACGATTAACACTAGAATCAGATTAAATATGTGGCGTTGTGATCGAAGAGTTTACAGGATACAGCCAAAATCTGGTTTTAAAACTCAAATAAAAGAGTTTGTAATAAGAATAAGATCATAGAGAGCAATTTGTCCTCTCAAAATCCTCCGACCTCTCTCTATAGTTTTTAAAAGTGAATCGTCTGTTCACCGACTCCGGCGGCTTCCATAGAGCCAGAGTCGGGTATAATCTTTGTACTTTCGGCGCATGCACAATCTTACCAGCTTAGTTTGAGGTCTGGTTTTGTTTGAATCTAGTTTTGGATAATTGATTTTGCATGTTATGTTTGAGGTATCTTTGGTCTTCTCTGGACCGATCTTCGACCCTTCCCGATTTCTCGAGAGCGGTTAAATCCGGAGTGGTTTAGATTCACTCCTTGTCTTCTACTTTCAGATCTGATCGAGATCTTCTTTCATCTTTCTCCACTTTGGTGTTTATTGTCGTCTCTCCGCCATTGCCGAATCTGGTCAAAGCTCAAGAACTTGAAGAGTTCTGTTGCGCCGGTGATTGGAGCTGTTCTTAATATGCTGGGCTATTCAATATAGGAGGTTTCACTCTTTGATGGTTTTGTCTTTATGGCTCCATCATCTTCTCTCCCAAAGATTATCTGGTTCAAACCGACATGCAATATTGTTTGAAGGATTTTGGATTCTTAATTAGATCTCTACTTGTATTATGTTAGTTTGTGTATGTTTTAGACTCTTGTTCAGCGTTTTCAAATCGTCTCCCATGTGTGGGCAAATGACTCTGGAGACTAATGTTAGTCTGTCGGCTCTGTTTACCGGGATTTCCTCCATCAATCGCCGGTCTTTGTGTAAAAGATATGATAATATAAATATCTTTTAGTGAAAAAAAAAAGAGCAATTTGTCACAAAAAAAAACATTATAGAGAGCAAGAAGGTGATAGATAGATGCGGCGACGCTGGGAGGGTTTGATACTGTTTTTGTCTTCTGCGACTTGACTCGACAACTGTTCCGTTGCATGTTTAGTCGCGTTGACATGTGTCCATGGCCTTGTCCAAACCATAAGAGCATGGTTATTGGGGGGAGTTCTTAGGTTGGGGTTTTAACAGTCAATCCAGTTGTTTCGTCGTAAACTGAAGTTGCCAAAACATCAGTTAAAAACATCGCATTCCTATAGAACGCTAGACAGATAAGAAACCTGCATCGCAAAAACTTGTATACATCACCAGTCTCATTAGTTACTCACCGTTACAAGCACACTGCCTCATAAAAATCAAAACTTTCCACCTACCCACATTCGAAAAAGGTACAAAATCGAAGTAGGAGAGAGTGGTGGCACACCTGAGAGAGATCAGAGAGGAGAATGGCGGCAGTGATGCCGCTCGAGTAAGCAGTACATGTTTTCAATACACTCCAGGCGATCCATCCCCAGCCCGGACCACTAGCCTCAGCCATGGCTTCGCTGGGATTCTTCTTCTTGCTCATCACATCCTCTTCCTCCTCGATTTCGTCTTCTTCCAGTGAAATCACCGATCTAGCGTAGTCGATGAAGGCTAGAAACGGGATCTTCAACCTGGTCGTCGATTTTGATGGGCAAGTCTCCGTTTGAATGCCCCATCAGGGAAGCTCTCAATTGCTGATTTCAAAACCCTAAATTCGCACAAGAGAGTGACTCCATTTTGGAGGAAGCACGAGAAAAGTGAGATGGAGAAGAAGAAGCAACAGCGGAGGAAGGAGAGGAGAGAGTTTAGAAGAAACGTCTCTTGTTTCCCTTAATTAAGATACGTCCCTTATGTTAGTATGTATTTTTGATTTTGTTTTAAATCAAAATTTACCTAAGAGACCCACTAAAAGCTTGGGATAATGATGCTCTAAGCTCCCGGTTCAGTCATTCAATCAAGCTCATCCAAAAATGAATATTTTAACTGAAGTCTTTATTAATATGTTTTTGTTATTCTATTATAACATGAGATTATTATATTAAAAGCTTTATAACCTAGCCATTTTGTTTACTTTAGAAAATATTTATATTTTAAAAATTTCTATTTAGTGTAAAAATATTACGTCAAACAATACAAACAAAAAATATGATGGGTCTATTCTTAAATATGATGAGTAATTAGCAATGGAACCTATGATGGGTCTTCCTTAAAGTTTCTATCGTTGATGAATTTTGACTTGGTTTTGACTAAGATCTGAGTCTGAACTTTGAATGGTATGTTTTGATTATTATTTATTATTATTGGGTTGTTCATTCAGATGAATTTGAACAACGTCAAAGTTCCGAAGGTGCCAGGTGGTGGTGCTGCATCTGCGTTGCTTAAGGTTGGGATTATTGGTGGGCTCGGTCTCTACGCTGCCACTCAGAGTCTCTACAATGTCGACGGAGGTCATCGAGCCATCATGTTCAACCGTAAGGTTAGTCAGTGTTCTCTTCTTCAATATGGGTCTTTTTGAGCTTTTCTAGTGGATGAAAGTTTCTCCCTTTTAATGTTCCCAACGAGATCTCATGTGTTAGGTTATCGGTTCTGCAATATTGTTGTTCAACTGTTCTCACTGAGCTTATGTAATACTTACTATACAATCACAAGTATGGAGTTGTTATTGCGCAGGTTTACCCTGAGGGTACACACCTTATGGTTCCTTGGTTCGAAAGACTGGTCATTTACGACGTTCGTGCACGACCTTACCTTGTTGAGAGTACATCTGGAAGCTGTGATCTCCAAATGGTAACTTTTGTCACCTTTTTTTCCTTGGATTGGAAAATGTGAATTCTTTACTTTTATGATATGTTACTGTGGTGTAATGTCAACAAACGACTTCATAAGTTTTCTTGAAATTTTCAGGTGAAGATTGGGCTGAGGGTTCCCACGCGTCCCATAGCAGATCAGTTACCTGAGATCTACCGAACCCTTGGTGAGAACTACAGCGAGAGAGTTCTGCCTTCTATAATCCACGAGACTTTGAAAGCTGTTGTTGCTCAGTACAATGCAAGCCAGCTTATCACTCAGAGAGAGGAGCATACAAGTGTCTGTCTAAATATAGGCATATGTCTTTTTCCACATTCTTAGTAAGTCAGTTATCAAATATGTTTTTTTTTGGGCTGCTCTCAGACGGTCAGTAAGGAGATTAGAAAGATTCTGACTCAACGAGCAACAAACTTCAACATTGCGCTTGACGATGTGTCCCTCACCACCCTGACATTTGGGAAATAGTTCACCGCAACCATTGAAGCAAAGCAGGTGGCTGCTCAAGAGGCTGAGAGGGCTAAGTTTATCGTTGAGAAGGCTGAACAAGACAAGAGAAGTGCAGTTATCCGCGCCCAGGTAAAGAGAAAACTCTCTACATTCTCCAGTTTACTAAGTTCTGAGACTCTGATATGATTGTGTGACAAAAATTTCTCATGCCTTTTGTGTAGGGAGAAGCCAAGAGTGCTCAGCTCATAGGTCAAGCAATCGCAAACAACCAAGCTTTCATAACGCTCAGGAAGATTGAGGCGGCAAGAGAGATTTCTCAAACCATAGCACACTCGGCCAACAAGGTGTACCTGAGCTCTGATGATCTTTTGCTTAACCTACAGGGGATGAATTTGGAGGTGGATCCAAAGAAGTAGAAGGCTTCTTAAGTAAAACCCACATCTGGTCTGTGTGTCTTTTCAATTCCTCTTGCATCCTTTGAACAAAATATGAGACCTTTGGATTGTTATATACTTTTTAAAGTTGTTCTTGGGATCTCATTATCCCATCAAAAAAGGAAGAAGAGACTGTTTTTACTGAATGAGTCAATTGTAATAAACTTATCGTTTAGGAGAGATTAAAAAAGGTATTGAGACTTGAATTTGGAGTTAAATGGCCACATCTAGCAAGGACAATGTCATTTGGCTAACACTCTTTGTATGAAAGTCATCTTGCAGATGCAGTAGCAAGCAGTAAAACATCATTCTATTTATAACACTTTCTCTGAAGAGAAGCAAAAGTATAAGCTCAAGTCCCTTGACTTCAGCAAGCAATCATGTTTGATGCTCGTCTTCTTTGCTTTCTCCATGTTCGGTCAGAACGTGATCCGTTGTTTATTCAAATTCCTTTCGAAGAAACCAAGGGGCTCCTTACCGATTTGCCTTTCATCATCGTCGTTGTTTGTGGTGGCTTCTTCCTCACACGCCGTCATGGCTTCTCCCCTCACTAACGAATACTCTTATATCTCTAGTCAGGGAACAATAAAAGACAAACACTTTTACATCTTTATTTCCTGCTTGTTGAGGACATGTACCAAATCTTGAGCGAGTTACTAAAACTTTTTGTCCCATAAACATCAAAAGACAGAAGCAAAGCTTTTGAATCATCACCCAAGAAGCTTCTTAAACCCAGCCTTCTGTTCTGCAGATAACCTAGCTGGAAACTTGACGTTGAACTTGAGGATCAAGTTCCCTTTCTTTGTCTGATCTTTCTGAAGTGGCATCCCCTCTTTAGGCACCACCTCTCCGTACTCCGGATGGATCACGTTTGTGACTGGGATTGTAAGCGTCCGACCATCAAGAGTCGTTAGGTTTACTGTGTACCCTATTAGTGCATCAGCTAATGAAACCTTTTGTGTGACAATCAGGTCGTTTCCCTCGCGTGTGAACACCAGATGGGGTTTCTCGTTGATGATGAAGACAAGATCAGCTGGAATCACTCCCGGATGCTCGTTGCCTTTCTCAGGGAATGTGATCTTTGTGCCTTTCTTCCATCCTGGTTTCACTCCAATCGTTAGAATCTCTTCTGTTTGCATTACTTTGCTACATTTTAACAGAAGACACAAAAGAACACAGAGATTAGGTTTTGTCAAGACTACAACTAGTGCCAGCTCAAATCAAACAGGTAACTAACTGATCAATGACAGAAATGTCCATACCTTAAGATAGATACCACTCCTTATATGTGACTACTAGTAGATAAAAAATGGTGTGTGAGTTTGATTTCTTACCCGCTGACATCTACAGTCTCCCTTGAGATCTTCATCTTCTTGGTGGTTCCCTTGTAAAGATCTTCAAGGCTACAAGGTAGCTTGTTCTCGATTGGATCCACTTTCCTAGCTACAGTGTGATGATGCATCGATCCACCACCAACACTTCCTCTTTCACCAAACGAGGCGTACATATCATCACCAAACATGCGGCTAGAGAATCTCTGCCCTCCACTGGCACTAGCGCTTCCTCCTCCACCAAACGGGTTTGAAAACCCGAAAATTTCAGCGAATAAATCATCTGCACTCGTCGGGTTGAATCTGAAAGGTGAAGGTCCATCTCCTGATGAAAAGAAGGAGGCTCCACCAGCAGCAGTAGGAAGTGGCACGTTCCCTTTGAGTCCTTCCTCACCGTATTGATCATACAACGCTCTCTTTTGAGGATCACTAAGAACCTAAACAACAACTCACATAGAAGAACAATATCAGCACACATAAAGTCTGAATCAAAGTAAAGAATACTCCTGAGAATCCTAACGTTACAGACTTGCACTAATTGCAATGTATAGAGATGCCTCAAGAGGTTCTCACTAGTTTAATGTATAAAGCAACCATCTTTAACTTTATACTAAGATTCTAATGACTCAGGAACTCAAAATCTGAGAAACCCACAAGCCCAAACATCAGCAACTCGTGAAATCAGCAACCAGTGGTCGTGAAAGTCGACAAATTGCATCCTCAAATCGGGATGAAAGCAATAAAGGAATCATCTTTTAGATTGACTCATAGTGAGAAAATCACATCGTAAGCTTCAGAGACCTGTTTGAACTTGGACTCATCGTCTTTTTTGTTGGTGGGGTTCTTGTCGGGATGCCATTTCATGGCGAGTTTTCTGTGAGCTTTCTTAAGGTCATCGTCGTTGGCGCTTCTATCAACCTGTAAAGCCTTGTAGTAATCCACACCCATCTCACCACTTCCTCCTCCTTCTTCTTCCTCTCTTTTTTTTCTTTCACGTTCGATGTTTCTTACTTGTAGACAATCTACACGATCGTTGGGGATGATTGGTAAGTGCTGTAGCTTTATATTTTTTGCTGTAGAATTTAATCTGTAGATTTATTTGCTGTAGCTTTCCTTGCTTTAGATTTCTAAAGCACTAATTTTTTGCTCTGGAAATAAAGCTCTCTACAGCCATATTTTGATTTTGCAGAGATTTTTTTGTTATGAGTTTTTTTAAGGAAAGCAAAGCTTGATTGATTGACATATATAGCTGTAGACTAAATTGTGGCTGTCCAGAGCATCTACAGCCCCAACCAATCATCCCCGTTATCTCTCGACGATGACGGGCTACTGACGGTGGGAAGTTTTACCCTATTCGCTCTCTTTTCGGACCAGGCATATCGAACCCGTGACCTTTGACTCACAAAACTAACGCTTTTATAATCCCAACGTCGCCGGTTCGAAAAGCCTGGTCCAAACTTTCCTTTATTTTCATTTTCCGTTGGGAAAAAAAAATAATAATGGATACGGACCATGGCAAAGAAGTCTGGGCCAGTGATTAGCCCGATTAGTTAATGGGCTGAGCCTATAATCTTCTCTGTATATATACTCTTATTTGTTTTTTTTTTCATTTCATTTTTCAACAGTTTTCTTCTTGCCTCTCAGAAAGCGAGATACTTGCTCTCTAACGTCCACTTTCAAGAATTGCTCGATTTCATTCTCGTCTCTTTCGATTCTGATGGCTCCAGTTCCGGATCCGAATAGCGTTGGCGGTGGTGGTGCGAAGCGAGATGAAGCTACGACGAAGGTTAAGCCTCCCAAGAAGAAAGAGGAAGATCTCGTAAGTTGTATTTCGCATTCTCTTTGAGAAATTTTGCTTCGCTTGCAGAGAGAGAGAGAGTTGTTTAGTATCGAGGGTGATCAGAATGAAGATTCACGATTACATCAATGTAGCTTCGTTCCAGAGATTAGTTGATAAGCTTTTCGCTGATTTTGAAAAGATTCGTCGAAGTTTGATGACTAGATGACTCAGGATCATGTGATATTGTAGTCTGAAGAGGACTTGGAACTAAAGCAGAATCTGGAGCTCTATGTTAAGAGGGTTCAGGACCCCAATCCTGAGTCGCAGAAGGCCGCTCTTGAAAGCATGAGGTATAGTTCTTGTATCTCTTTAACTGATCCCCAAATTGATTAACTGGGAAAAACTTTCCTAGATTCGTTTTCGAAAAATCTAACCTTAGAAAGGTCTTATCTTTTTTTGTCTGTAGCCAAGAAATCCGTGCGTCAACAAGCTCCATGACGTCAGTTCCTATGCCTCTCAAGTTCCTCCGTCCTCATTATGGACCTCTTAAGGATTGTCATCTCAAAATGGAGGAGTCTGATCTCAAGGTAGTCTTCTGACATTTCAAAAAACTACCACCTCCTTTCTCTCTCTCTCTCTCTCTGCTGTGCATAGATTAAGGATCGAATTTCATTTATTTGCAGAAACTGTTGGCTGATATACTCTCTGTCCTGGCACTGACCATGTCTGCTGAGGGTGAAAGGGTATGCTTCCTTGCTAATTTTAGTAGAAATTTACTAGTAAAGTTTCCTTTTTTTGTTATGCCTGAAGAGATTTGTTATTTGTTGTCTTCCAGGAAAGCTTAGGATACAGGTTGACTGGATCAGGAGGTGACATCGGATCGTGGGGTCACGAGTATGTCAGGAATTTGGCCGGAGAGGTTGCAGTAGAGTATACCATACGTCAGGTTACAAATTGTTTCTCCTCAAGCAAATCAAATTTTCTATTTGGTTTCTGCAATATGGTTATATGCTTGTTCGTTCTTTTTTTTTGTTAAACCAGGTTCAGGAGTCCTCTATGATGGACTTAATGGATCTTGTGCGGCAAATAGTTGCTTTTCACATGAAGGTGATGTCCTTCTCATGCTTACTTTTCTTGGTTCGTCGGCCCCTTGTAATAAAAAAAAGGGTGCCTCTAAATTAACAAACTTTCGTTTATAGGCTTGAGACTTCCACCTCTTGTGTTTTCCTATCTGGCTACCTCTGAAGGATTCCGTTTTGTTCATTGCAGCATAATGCAGAAACTGAAGCTGTTGACCTCTTAATGGAAGTTGAGGATCTTGATCTCTTACTTGACCATGTAGGCCGCACAAATTTCAGGAGAACTTGCAACTATCTCACGAGTGCAACAAGGTAATTTAAATATGACTGGTGTTTCACACTCATTTGTGGTTTTTGATCACTCGTACTATAATTTTCTTATGTGACAAGCTCGCATAAGCTTTGCAATTGGTTACAAACACCAGACCCTTTGACATTGTATGTTTTTGTTTTTTTTTTCAGGTACCGTCCATGGCCGGATGACATGGTGGCTTTAGATATTGCTTACATGATCTACATGAAGTTTAAAGCATATCCAAACGCTCTGCAAATTGCACTATTGCTTGATAACATGCAGGTCTGGGTTGTAATCTTCATAAAGAACTTAATATCCTCTAAGTGATGTATTTTTACTTACATGATAAGACACTTTCCGTATTGCAGTATGTGAAGAAAGTGTTTACTTCATGCACTAATCTACTAAGAAAGAAACAGTTCTGCTACATGATTTCACGTCATGTAAGTGCTTAATGATTAACATCACTACTATACAGATTCAGTACCTGGTGATGATTCACTTTCATATGTCTCTTTTTTTTCTCTTGTTATTCCCCCATGCAGGGCATCACCTTTAACCTTGACCCGGAGATGGTTGAAGATGAGGTTGACAGATCAACGTTACAGGAAATTGTTAACAACACTAAGTTGAATGAAGGATATCTGACCCTTGCAAGGGATATTGACGTTATGGAGGCCAAGAGGCCCGAAGACATCTACAAGGTATGTCAGGTTTATTTGGTTACAGGATCTGTTTTTGTCGGTGTCTCTTATCTGTTCGATAAATTTTTTGTAGGATCACTTTCTTAGAGCTAACCCTGGCCCAGTTGCGGATTCTGCTAGACAAAACCTAGCTGCGACTTTTGTGAATGCATTTGTAAATGCTGGTTTCTGCAAGGTACGATTACAGATTCTTATTAATGACATTTTGTAAGCTCGGCTGCGCGGTTTGATAAATATGCTTATTGCAGGACAAATTAATGACAGTGCCATTAGATTCAACCAGTGGATCTGATGGAAACTGGATCTTTAAAAATAAAGACGATGGCAAGACCAGTGCATCTGCTAGTCTGGTATGCCTCTTCTTACGTGATAGATTGACTAGGAGTGTTCATATCTTGGAACTTGAAAATTGTAACACGAATTCGCTGTTTTCCAATGCCTAGGGTATGATTTCCTTGTGGAATGTGGAAGCACTTGATGAACTCGACAAATATTACACTAGCAGTGATAAACGTGTGAGAGCTGGAGCGCTACTGAGTGTTGGGATTTTGAATTGTGGCATTAAGAGTGATTTTGATCCTGTGAGTTAGATTTCTTTTTCAGTTTTTTTGGGAAACTCTCTGCACATATACTCTTCTTACTCACCTTGGACCTTTCTTTCTCAGGCATTGGCTCTTCTTGAAGAATATATTGATAACGAGGATTCATCTGTCCGAATTTGTGCTATTATGGGTATCGGGATTGCTTATGCGGGTTCCCAAAAAGATCAGGTGATGAAGATATCTACTTTACCTACAGTGCTATGCTAAATGTTTCTGTTGACGAGAGACAATAACATGCTCATCATTGTTTGGACAGATAAAAAGCAGCTTGTCTCCAATACTGAATGATATAAAGGCACCTCTCGATGTGGTTGCATTTGCCGCACTTAGTTTGGGGATGGTTTATGTTGGTTCGTGTAGTGACGAGGTTGCACAATCTATTATGTTTGCTTTGATGGATCGGAATTCGGCAGAACTGGGTGAAGCCCTCGTTCGATTCTTGCCTCTTGGTCTTGGACTTTTGTACCTTGGCAAACAGGTAGTAATTGATTCATTTCTTGTTTTGTCTACCCGAACGCTATCTCCCTCGCTTATCAGTGTCAACTTGTTCCAATATATCGAACAGGAAAGCGTAGAGGCTACCGCAGAGATTTCAAAGACCTTATGTGAGAAAATCAGAAAGTGTTGTGAAATGACCCTTCTTTCCTGTGCCTATGCTGGCACTGGGAATGTCCTTAAGGTATCTCCTCAAATGTATTGGTGGTTTAAACTATACATATTTCATTGCCTTTCTAGTGTAGTTGCTGACAATTCACTGTTCAGGTGCAAGAACTTCTGGATCAGTGTGGAGAGCATCTGGAGAAAGATAATATCCACCAGGGTCCAGCTGTGCTTGGAGTAGCGATTGTTGCTATGTCTGAAGAACTGGGTCGTGATATGGCGATCCGTTCTCTGGAGCACGTGCTACAGTATGGAGAACTAAACATTCGGCGAGCAGTGCCCTTGGCCCTTGCTCTACTATGTATATCAAACCCAAAGGTGAATCTCGATTAAAAATAATCTGATTTTACTTTTCTGCTTATAATTGTGTTGTTACTCTCTCTAATATTTTCCATAATTTCAGATGAATGTTATGGATACATTGAGCCGGCTTAGCCATGACACAGATTCAGAAGTAGCCATGGTGAGTTTCTCATTTCGCCACTCACACGGTTGAGGGTGTAATAGTTAATTTTGCATTGACTTGATTTGCATCGTTGGAGGGCTCTGATTATTCAACTGACTCCTATAGGCAGCAATTATATCCCTTGGTTTGATCGGCGCTGGAACCAATAATGCAAGGATTGCTGGCATGCTTAGAAACCTCTCCAGCTTTTATGAGAAGGATGCCAGCCTCCTCTTCTGTGTAATGTGTTACATTTTATGTTTCCCGTTTCGTGAAATAAATACAGTGTGTCTACTTATAGGCTTAGTGCTCATTGTGTTAAGTTCGCAATGCAGGTGCGTATTGCTCAAGGACTGTTGCATATGGGAAAAGGTCTCTTAACTCTCAATCCCTTCCACTCCGACCGGGTCTTGCTATCCCCGTACGTAACATTTATTTTGTGAACACTTGGCTTTGACAGCTCCACTTTGTGAATCCGAAGCATCATGGGTGTTGTGTGTATTTTTTTTTTTTTTGTATTCAGAACCGCACTTGCTGGTATAATGACATTGCTGCATGCATGCCTTGACATGAAATCCATCATACTGGGGGAATACCATTATGTGCTCTACTTCCTCGCTTTGGCGATGCAGGTGAGTGCAGTGTGTTCTATACGAGTACCTTTCTTTTAATAAATGGATTATGCCATATTGTATCTACTAACGCGATACTGGTTTGAGTGTATAGCCAAGGATGATGCTGACGGTGGACGAGAACCTGAAGCCCATCTCGGTGCCAGTGAGGGTAGGACAAGCGGTTGACGTGGTTGGACAGGCAGGTCGACCCAGGACAATCACTGGGTTTCAAACATATGAAACACCTGTTCTACTTGCTGCTGGGGAGAGAGCCGAACTCGCAACCGACAAGTATGTTGTTCCTCTAAACCACTTTCCTAGTCGAAACAAAACTTTGTTACATATATTGGAATCTAAAAACTCCTTTTTTTGGGATTCACAGGTACATTCCATTGTCTCCCGTACTAGAAGGTTTCGTCATATTGAGAGAAAATCCAAACTACAGAGAGGAATGAATCCGAAGATTGAAGTTCCGAAGCATTTGGATACTCTCAGGAACAGCTTATATGGTTTCATGTGCATAATAGAATAGAAAATGGTTTAGTTGACAAATTCCTTTTGTTAAATCGCTTATTTCGTTCTATAGTTGATATAAAAAAAGGAATTAACCTGCTTTTCTAAATGAACTCGTTCTACATTTCTCCTCATTAGAAAAAAAAAAAAAGATAAGCTGTTGGCTTTTTGGTTTACTGCCCAGCAACTTCAGTTTGCATTGGCTCGAGGGCCGGTTAGCTTAAAAATAATTTAGGGGCCAATTTCGTTGAAGTTCAGTTAGTTCTGATGGTAAACTTGGTAATTTAGGGGCCAATTTTTTTTATAAAAATTTTTATAGGGCCAAGAAAAATTAGTTGCTTCTAACCTTATATGCACGGCTCTGAATCCAACATCAAGTTGTGACATGCAAAAGCTCTTCGTTGTTGTCTTGAGGGATTTGGCAAAAAGAATTCAATATAAAATGTTAAGAAGGTTAAGAATAATTCTTTTTTTTTTAATTCAACACGAAGAACAATATTAAGAATAATTCTTTTTGAACTCATCTTAACATTTTATGGCCTGCACGACTCACTCGTTTACAACATTTTAGTTGTATTATCTTCCATCCTAACCACAACAAAATAGTCCGGTAAAAGCAGAGTATAAAATCTTATTGAAATTAAAGCAACGCTATGTATACAAGTATACAACTGTACATGTATACATTGATGGTTTAGTTTTTCTGCTCCTGAACTCAATATATCAATTTGCTTAACAGAAAACAAACAAATAAAGAAATAAATGAATGGAATACAGTTATTGACCGTTTGTTTTGGTATGCAAATAAAACAAAAATTAAATCGCCTTCACTCGTAATAAAGGGAGCTTGAGTAACTTAATGGCCGCGACCCCTTGGACTCGGACCCGAAGCCAAACGCTGAAACCAAAAATCCACCGTCGACGTCATCTTCTCCACCCTCATCATAGTTGCGCTTCCGTCTCCCAACTTCTCCGTTAATACTCTCCCCGCCGCGGCTGGAACCACCACGTGTTCTACCACCAACAACGCCACGATCACCATGATCAAAATAGTAGGCCAACTAACCCTCCTCATTTTGTGTTGCACCGACAACAAGAAAAACAAGAGCTTCGAAATAAACAGGTAAAGATAATTATTTCCTGAGAAAGAATTATTTTTTGGTGTTTAATTAAGAAAGAAAATTAGGAGTTATGGTTATGATGGGTAAAGTAGAGGGAGTATATATACACTTGGTTACGACGACGTGGTCATGACATGACTCAGTAGTTCATCACTTAGGTCGGATTTTCCCGGCGCATCTCACGACTTGGCGTGTTGACCAAGTATTATGACTTGAACCGGTCGCTCTACAACACTTTACTATGTATGAATTTACATTTATTTTACGCGGTTACTAATCTATAAACCAGTTATCAAAGATAACATCTAACATGCATTTTTCTAAAGATATGATCATCACATACATATGCCTTTTCATTTTGTTTTAGTTTATTTTCTAATGAGACAGATACAAACTGTTTCTTTATCTTAGAAATAATTTTTTATACAATTATATCTCTTCGAATTTATCAGCAAAACGTACTATTAATTAAAGTATTTGAATGCAGATGATTTTGCACATTTATATTACAAAAGAAAATACAATTAGTTTACTTTTGTTACTTTTTTTTCTGAAAAGTCAATGTTTGAGTTTTGAAACATGCCGCGTAAGTCACGACTTGACTAATCATAGTAGTACTAGTACCGCATGGAAGAGGACCAGTTAACAGTTTCACCGAAATAACTCTCTTACCAGTTTTGGTTTGAGGGGGGTGGGACATTGAAAAAAACAGCACACTGCCGGTGTAAGTAGGTGGAACTTTAAGATTAAATTAAGTTTACAATATTGTGCGATTAGTTATAGTTAGTTTATTTAGTGAGATTTTGAATGATACAAATAAACAAAAAGAAGTGTTTGGTAGGTGGTTTTTCATGTTTAAAATACTGTAATCTCATGTGGTTTGCATGGAGTCAGTGAGTCACATAAGCATATATTTATATATATTCAAAGAGTGTTATTTTGAATTTAACTTTTTTTATAAAATGTGTGCATCTAAGACTGTTGAAAAAAGAAAGCTTGATATTTTAAAACGTGAGAGTTTGACTTGTCCAAGCGACTTTCCTTGTGTTGTGCTACTACTGCTACCAAATGTTGATCAACTATGCAATCAACACCAAACTAGTAAAAGTCGGACGACGCAAAGATTTTTTCAAAGCTCATTCGTATCTTATTTTTATTTTTGTATAACAATTAAAAAATTGAACTTCTTGCCGGAAAATTAAAACATACTAAAATTGAACACATCAGTTCTTGACCTTATATTTTAAAATAAATAAACTCATGAAATGAGTTATTTTTTACATTGAAAATAGTTAAAACTTAACAATTCTTGTTAGAAAAATATGTAACTGTAAATATTATACAGTAAAACATCTGTAAATTAATAAAGTTAAAATAATCTCATTTGATAGAATGATACTACTAAAATAATAATATATAATTCAAATATTTTATTAATTGAGATATTATTTTAACAAATATTAATGGGTAAATCTCCAAAATAGCACATTTCTAAGTTTATATCACAAAAATAGCACTCAAAAACTAAAATGACCAAAATAGCACCTTTCTAAATTTATCTTTTGAAAATTTTAATTTTTTTATTTTTCAAAATTTGAAATCTTATCCCCAAAACCTCATTTCTCAACTCTAAACCCTAAATCCTAAACTCTAAACTCTAAACCCTAAACCCTAAACTCTAAACCCTAAACCCTAAACCCTAAAATCTAAGCCCTAAACCCTAAACCCTAAACTCTAAAATTTAAACCCTAAACTCTAAACTCTAAATCCTAAACCCTAAATCCTAAACCCCACCCTTTAACTCTAAATCCTAAGTTTGTGACTTTTGATAAAACATTAAGTGCTATTTTTGTGACTTTTGACCTTGAGTGCGAGTTTGGGAACAAAAACTGATATTTTTTTTTTTTTTCTCAATATCAATTTTAGAATTTATACTATATCATGTATACGGACCATTTATTAAACCTTATGTTGGGCCCATTTAAAATTCGGAAATCTATTTGTTATGGGCCCATATCGTCATCATTTCCTACAACCAATTCAATTCAGGGTTTATCTGTGTGCGACCTCATCTTTGACTAGGGCTGGGCATAGAGTCCGTAACCGAAATCCGAACCGAATCCGAACCGAAAAACCGATCCGTACCCGATCTGAAATGTAAAAAATACCTCAATGGATCTTGTAGGGTGTTACAAAACATATCCGAACCCGAAGTGTTATTAACCGAACCCAAACGGATAACCCGAAAACCCGAAAAACCTGAAACCCGAAAAAATATCCGAATAAACCGATCTGAATGTCCAAATTAATATACAATATAAATATTTGAAACATAAATATGTACTTCAAATATTCAATTTCATATTTATTTGGATATGATATCTAGCAATAAATATTTAAAATTTAAATAAATACCTTAAATTCATTATATACAAAGAAGTATATATTTCTTATGTTTTACTTTTAAATTTTAGATTTTACTTTGGATATATCCGAACCGATCCGATATAACCCAAATCCAAATGATATATGGTTACTTCGGATATATCCGAACCGATCCGAAACCGAAGTGTTATATCCGAATCCGATCCGTATTTGTAAATTTAGTAGAATGAGACCTAGGAGGTGTTACAAAATAGAACCGAAATCCGAAAAACCCGATCCGAACCCGAACGGGTACCCGAACGCCCATGCCTATCTTTGACTATGTTCTTTAGATATTTGCAAGGCCCAAACTTGGGCATCCAGGTCCTTGGCTCGGGTTTGGATCGTCAGGTCCGGATCTTTTGAGTCCTAAAAATTTGGACCCATATAGGTATTTATAATTTTCCGGGTTGGTTACGGGTCAGGTCTTGTCGGGTCCGAGTTGGTTCGAGTCTATTATTTCAATACCCGTAAAATACTTGTAATTTTCGGGTTTGGATCGGTTCGGGTACTTAGGACCAAAAAGGAACCAAAATACATGAACTGGACCCGAAAATTTACCCAAAATCAGACCCAAAAAACCAAAAGATACCCGAATACCCGAATTATATTTTTTGAAAATCCAAAATTTTACCCGAAATCTGAAATTATACCCAAAAATCAGACCCGAAACTTAAAAAAAAATATCTGAAATATCAAAAATATATCCAATTACCCAAATATACCTAATATATACAATAAGTTTCGGGTATTTCGGATACCCGATCGGATCTCGGGTAGGACCTAGACCCAAACTGAGACACGCGAATCTAAATAAAAGAAACCCAACAGGTACTTTAGCATGGACCCGGACCCGAACCTGTATTTTCGGGTCGGTTCCGGTTCGAGTCATCGGGTCCAGGTAAAATGCCCAAGCCTAGCCCAAACTATCTCAACAAACTATCTCAGAGGAATCTTCGCAACTATCACCCACCAAGACTTGTTTTCTCAGTTTTGAATTTTGATAATGATATGATCTATGGAGAAGGAACCAAAGACACTATGAATCTATATGGTGTTTACTTGATTGATACATGTTGTTCAGTAATAGCTTAAACACATTGGGTTGTGTAGAAATCTAAGCAAGCTATATCCTTTCAACTAAAAAACTTATGATACATCTGTGAGAATCTTCCCATACAATGGAGGGGAAAAGTAATAAGATTAAAAGGAGCAATTGCATTAATACTCATGTCTCATGTTTTAGGGTAAAAGGAAATCCTACAAGAACCACTCACAAATCTTCATCATCTAAATCAAAGACATTCACCAGTCCACACTAAAAAGATCACCGATCGTTAACGTTAATCAGCTCGTATTCAACCAGAGACAGATTGTTATCCTCTTTGACTGTGAAAGACGCTGGCTCCGTTGCTTCGATGCGTCCCCATTTATCAACCCCTAGCCTCATTGTACCCTTGTACATGTCTATCCTCGAATTGCGCAGTATCACCGTCTCCCCTGGTTTCATAAGATCAACTACACACACACCAAACAAAACAAATCAATCCAACTACTAGGCCAAAGTGATTGCAATACTGTGTCGAACACTTATAGCTTAACAACTGACCAAACAAGTTTCACCACTACCAATGGCAAGATCAAGTATACAATATATAAATTTCAAGTCCACTAAATTGCACAAAGACATTATTGTATAAGCAGATTTTCACCGTAATTCCATTTCCATTTTCAGACAAGATAGCTTTTTGTAACCAGAACATGACATAGACACAGTTTATTTGTCTGGTAACAGAAACAGTTGGAGATATAAACGACAGAACAAACAAAGGATCAGACTTTATCAATACAACGACACTAAACCAATCACTAGACCAAAGGGATTGCAATACTAAGTTTTGGAATCATGTAGAACAACTAAACAAGCAAGTTTCACCACAACCAACGGCACGATTATATAAACTTCAAGCCCACTAAATTGCACAAAGACATCATTGAATAACCAGTAATTCCATTTCCATTTTCAGACACGATAGCTTTTTGTAACATGTTCCAGAACATGACATAAACACATCACCAGTTCATTGTCTGAATACAAATTGTCGGAGATAAAAACGAGAACATACATACAAAGGATCAAACTTTAACAACATGACTGATACCATTTCTAGCAAAACAAAGAGAGTGAGTAAGTAACCTTGGTCGTTACGAGCAGTGAAGAGAATACATCCGGTTTCATCTCCAATAAGACACTCAGCGATTCGACTGGGCTGAGACGGACGACCCATAGAAGCACCCGGACGAGTCTTCCGGGTAACCGGAACCACCGGATTGGCGTCAACGACCTTAACAGTCAAAGTGTGACCAGTCGTTCCAGGCTTTAGCTGTTCCACTTTCACAAACACTGGTTTTCTCTTCGCCGTCGTCGTTCCCGTCGCAGCCGATGCGCTCCCTGTGGTCGCCATCGCTCTCTAAAGGTCCACAGATTCACTAACCCTAATGGTGGAATTTAGGGTTTATAAAGGAAGACCATTGATGCTTCACTCTCTCGCAAGACGGACGAGAGTGTTTAATCACCTGCTTTACGGTATAGTGAGACTGCCACATGTCGTTTTCTCGTTTGATGTTTATCTATCACATTTTCGGTACATATTGTTGGACACAATATTAGTCAGTACATTAATGGACCCCGATCAAAGACATGGGTCGTAAGGAACTGAAGTTCATAGTGAACAAACGAACTCAAGATGAAGCCATTGAAGTCTCGGAGATCGCGGAACAAGAGACGGATATCGCGGAGCAGTTACAAAAGTCACGAGGTCGACTCACTATAAAGGAGGAAGAATGAGAATGAAGAGAGACACGTTGAAAACCCTAGAGAGAGCTACACACATACATCGACCTTATTTCCATCCCGATCTTAGATTCATTCTTTACCGATCTCATTTGTATCATTCGATCAAGTTCAACTCATTGTATTCGATCTTATTCATCAATAAAGTCCATTTTTACCTACCGGAAACTGTTTACATCGTTGTGTTCTATAGATATCGTTCCCTATATCATTTGTCTTCCCTAGATCAAACTCCCGATCACTATCAAATACTTAGTGTAGATTTTAGGTTCTACATTTTGGCGCCGACTGTGGGGAAGATAAACGAAAAACATCTTTGCTAAGAAACCGATCTAAGTTTCCTAAGCGCGACTATGGATCCCAACCAAACCGTCGGAACCACACCCTCAAGAGTCAACGACATAGATCCTATCGGATCCGACTCGGGGACCGAAGCGACACCAACTGGGTTAACGGGAGCCAATGATGCGACTGGAACAACCCAGACGCAACGAATCCCTCCGATCGGGACTTCAAGTCAAGATCAATCTCTTCTGATCAATCAGACATCGATCCCAGAACGAGTCGGAGCTCGAGTCTGGAACCGTCCCGGGGACAGACAATCCGCCGATGACCCGACCCGATCTCAATCCAGACCAATTTTGCCGACCCCTCTAGCACAAACTCGAGAAGAAATGACCAAACTTCGAGGAATGCTCTCGTCTCTAATCGACGAAATTCGTAACCAAAGGATCGCCAATCAAACCATCGCTAATCGACTAGACCAGGCTGAGAGGGAACTCGCAGAGCATCGAGCTGCAAACGCTCGAGAAAGAAATCGAATGCCCCTTGATCCGTTACGAGGGACGTCGAACCCCCAATATGCTGGTCTATTCGGTACTCCGGAGATCCCAAGCGCTCGTTCCGGACGCTACATGGGAGAAAACTCACAACGACCCCCGCCGCAGGGCATGACCCACCGAAGCTTAAGCTATAGCAGATTGGACGAAATCGACACTGGGCTGCAACGTCCATGAAGTACTCCGATCCAATTCCAGAATGGATCAACAGAAAGGCAGGGGGAACCAAGAACACAGACCCCGCCGTCAAACAATTTGATCCCCGAAAATCGAACTCCATCCGCCACGAGGACCTCCCATCATGCAGGATTTGACAACCTAACAGAACAAGCTCGGAGGCATGACCTTCGCACCCCGTCAATATCGACCTCCAACGGGAAGGCCTTGCGATCCCGGGTGAAACCAGAGCATTCCAGAATTATATCGAGAGGAACAACGCCGAGCTAAAAAGGATACATGCCATCGTACATATGGCAACGAGCTATGCCCCAGATATCGACATGGTCATCGAGGAAACAAGAAGGACTCCGTTTACAAACAAAATCGCCAGCGTGAGGCTGCATCATATTGGGAAGTTCAAATTCCCCGAATACACAGGAAACAAGGACCCGAAGGCCCACGTACGAGCCTTCCGCCTAGCAATATCAAGAACACACCTCACCGACGACGAAAAAGAGGCCGGTTACTGCTGCTTCTTCGCCGAGAACCTCACGGGAGCCGCCTTGGAATGGTTCGCTGGACTAGAAGAAAACTCGATTGACAACTTCACCCAGTTAGTATCTATGTTCCTCAAACAGTACTCAGTCTTCATAGAAACAAGGGTTACCGAGGCAGATCTTTGGAATCTCAAGCAAGCACCTTTCGAGCCGTTGAGAGCGTACATAAACAAGTTCCGAGAAATCAAGGCCAAGATGTTGCATCCAAACGAGGTCGTCGCCCTAGCAGCATTGAAGAATGGTGTCTGGTTCTCATCCAAATTCAGGGAAGAACTAGCAGTACGAGCACCTATCTCGTTGGATGACGCCCTACATCGAGCCTCTTACTTTGCCACCCACGAAGAGGAGGTCTCAGCCTTAAAAGAACAGTATAGCGCGAACAAGAATAATGCGACTAAAAAGCCTACTGCTCCTAAGGAGCCAGCGACCAAAGGAAAGCATTCTTATGCAATAAACAACTCACCGCAAAAATCTTAGATATACGACCTCAGCAAATATTGCGCCTTCCATGACCGCAAAGACCATTCGATCGAAGAATATCGAGCCGCGCTTCGCAGTCAGAACGAAAATAAGAAAACCATTGAAGAAGCCGGAGAGGAAGAAAAAGATTCAGTGACTCCAAAATCCAACCGAAAGGCCAAAGTCTCGACAAACAAAAGAGGCAGGGAGACCGAGCAGGAATCACCGAACTATCCACCCCCAGCTCCGAAGAAAAAAGTCGACATGATTTCGTGGGGGCCAAACAACAACGCAACCGACGAAATCAAGAGCCAGACCGAAGGGAAATTACACTTCGAGATCACGGTAGTGATCCGCACATTGGAAAACCCCGATGAAGCTACTCTTCATCCCAGTATCACTCATTACAACCCAAACCTAAAAGTCCCCTTGCGGAAAAATCCCCAACTTCAAGCAAAAGAATAAAATGACCAAAATTCGCGAGCTACTGGAAAAACCGATTGCCCTACAGATTCAGAAAAAAGACAGAATGCAGACCATTAATCACAATCTGTCTGGGGGGCAGAGACACTACCGACCAGCACTGACTAAGAGATGGAATTTCCCGGCCCACGACAAAGGCAAAAAAAACGAATCGACTTCATTTACGGAGGCTCCAAGTTCTGCAACTCGGTCAACTCAATCAAAGCGTACCAACGGAGAGCTGAAAACAACGTAGCAGTGAGAGAGCCCCTATCAGGCTCCGACTACGAAATCACCTTCGACGAAAATTAGACCGCAGATCTCGAAAAACCACACGATGACGCCCTCGTAATATAACTCGACGTCGGCGGTTGCGAACTATCCCGAGTAATGAACGACACCGGAAGCTCGGCTGATGTCCTCTTCTACAACGCGTTCAAAATAATGGGATTCACCAAAGCACTCCTAAAGCAAGAGCGAACTCCCCTCATCGGGTTCGCAGGAGAAACCACCTACTCCCTCGGATCGATCGAGCTCACGGTAACCGCTGGAGAAATCAGGAAAATCGTAGAATTCATCGTGATAGACTGTCCAGCCCCGTTCAACGCAATCCCTGGGAGGCCTTGGCTATATAGCAAGAGGGCAGTTTCCTCAACATATCATCAATGCCTGAAATTTCCAACCCCAAAGGAGTTGAGACTACCAGAGGAAGCCAGAAGAGCTCCAGGATATGCTACCTAGCAAGCTTCAAGGACATCGAGCAACACTCCTAAATCAAGCAGCCAAAACCAACAACAGACGTACCCATGTACACGAACCATCAAACAACAGACCCACTCCCTGGGGAAATAATCGAACTACATTATGATTTGATCCCTCAACGAGGGTACGTAGGCAACTCACGACACGAGTCTAGTCACCCTCCAACTTCAAAGCTCAAAGTAAGAATATCACAACACCCGAGGGACAATGGCATGACAATATTAAGTTGCTTTCCTTTTTAAATCTGTAACAAACCAGAATCCGTCACCTTAATAAATACAGTTCTTAGACATTGTAGTTCGATCATATCGGATCTCCTATCGTAAAACTACGACAGTTGACCAAAAACCGGGACCCTGATCAAGTCCTCGGTTGCGGCCAACTCCGCCAATGAGGGCGACGAAAATAGCTAACAAAATCCTTTGTTACATCAAAACCGTCGATAAAAGTATCTACAACAAATCGACTCACGGCCCCAAAAGATCGGCCTCGCATAAATATAAAAAAAAAACAACAAATAAACCGGGACTCACGACCCCTTCTTTATTAAATAATAATAATAATAAAGCAACAAAAGCAAAAGGGAAAAACAAAAACAAAAAATCCCAAAAGCTACTCTTCGATGCCGAATTCACCATCCTCGAACTGACCACCCGAGCACTTCGTCACATCGTCCGCCACAGAAGGAACCTTAGCAAAGAAATATTCTGGTAGATCCTCCGAAATCTGAGGCAGATCAAGCTTCCCAACAGAGAAATCCGAAATCGCCATCATATCGAGCTCGGACCCGAGCTCGACCTCCTTCGTTCGAAGGCGCATCAGCTCGTCTGAAGCCAAAAGATTATTGTTCGTGATCTCCTTCAAGAGATCTATATTCGCCATGACCTCCCAAAGACGAGCTTCACAATCGGTTGTGGCCTTCTTCTTCTCCCACTTCTCCCTTAAGGATACCAATACGTCCAAGTAGCTGTCCCCAAGAGCTTTTTTGGCGTCATAAGTTACACGACGAAGGTCGTCAGAGAACTTATTAGCAGAAGATTTCACCTTCGCCTCCAAAAAGGAAACCTGCTCGAGGGCCGATTTCCTCTCGTTACTCACAACTCGCAGACGAGCTTCGAGCGAAGCAGCCTGATTCCCTAACTTTTCGGCAGCGGCCAGTCGAGCAGCGTTGGCACGCTCTCGATCTTGAGCCATCTTCAGGCCAAGCTTTAGCTCTCGAACGGCCTTTTTTATTTTATAAAGCTCGTCGGAATGCGGAACATCCTGTAGGCGTTTCTCAAAAGTCGCCGCGAACTCATTGTTAGCCTCCATAGCCCGGAACACAGCAAATCAGCACAGCCAAAACAAACCAAAGATTTAAAAGGATCGAATATCGAAAAATAATGACCTTAGCATTGGCCATGACCATCTTCACATAAGCCTCGCGTTCCGTCATATTTCGCAAAGAAGGAAGTGGACACCCAGCAGGTTTGAAGTGCCTCACCAAGTGAGCAACCCTATCCGGGTTTTCTGTAATATGGCAATCATTGGAGTGAGAAAACTGCCAATGAAACGGTTTGGCAACAGCCGGTTCACGTGAAACACCGAGACGGCAGTCTGAACCATTCATTTTAGCCTTCTTCGGGGGGCGGTCACGTCCCTCCGAACCTGTCGGGCTACTCGACTTAACACGAGCAGCAGACTTTTCACCCTCAAGGTCCCTTACCTCTTGGGCCGAAGCCCGTGGAAGTCGGGTCTCCTCACGAAGAACTTTTGTGAACGCTTCGCTCACATCTCCGGATCGAATGCATTCCGCATTAATACTACCAGTTCGAGTTCACACCCTATCAGAGTCGCGAAGGTTTGATCTTCTCGATGCCCTGTTTCTTTGGCAAGCAAAACAAAATTAAACGAAGCACTATGGTAATTCCTAAAACAAAGTGAAGCTTTATATATGTCAAGGCCTCGCCGTATCTCAATGACCTGAGCAAAAGGAATATCGAAGGCTAAGGAAACAAGGATATCCCGAAACATTATGCTTATCTATTAAGAATATCTAAGGTATCACGATCAAAGATCGCGGAAAACAAAAAAAAATTAAACAAAAAAAAAATTAACTAGAAGCGGAGTCATCGGGGACAGACGACCCTCCGACTTGATCCACTGAATCGTCTGAGACTTGAGGAATATCGAGCTCGGAGATCGACCAATCTGGCACGGTGGCTGAAGCAACAAGATCCTCACAATCTCCTTCGATCTCCTTTAAACAAGCAAGCTCTGCGTCCACAGTCAGACCCCCATCCTTGAGCTCGTTCAGAAGATCGATGTTGGCGATCACTTCTTGCAGCTGAATCTCAGCAGACACTTCCTTTTTCTTGCTCGTCCACTTATCCTTCAAGGATTCAAGGATTTCCCGGTACCAAGTCGCGATATCACGACAAGCAACGTGAGAAGCATGTCGATTGTCTCGATCTTTCTCGACCTCGAGCGCCGCGATTCTTGCCTTCTGAGCAACCATCTGGGTCATAAGAGCCTCGTTCTCCTAGGTAATTCTCTTCCAATCCTGAGTCAAAGCCTCGATCTTTTCTGCATTCTTCTTCCCTTCTCGCTAGGTGGCTTCAAGCTCCTTCAAAAGCCTCTTGATCTCGGAACCAATACTCTCGATTTCCTTGTCATTCCGAGAAGCCACGACCTGATCTTCCATCACCACAACGTATTCATTGAAAGCTTCCATCACCTGAGAAGAAACCAAGATAAGCAAATAAGAACCTCGAAGCAAATTTTCAAGGAAAAGAAGGTGGGAAACGAACCTTAGAGCTCGCCACCGCAACATTGGCGTAAGCTTCCTTCTCGGCTGAGAAAGCAAGAGATGGAAGACGGCAGCCTGCAGACCTCATGCGACCAGCGAGGGAAATTAGGTCACCTTGAGCCGCAAACAAAGAACCATCCCCTCAGGAACAAACCTAGGAAAAGATAGGCCGGGCAAGGCACCCTTCGACGATCGGCGTCGCTTGCGAGTCGCCGCAACGGTCTCGTCCTCGAGCCAGGGCTCAATGAGACAGGAGATCGTCTCCCTTCCAAAGCATCTTCATCGTCGGAATCGTGAATCGGGATCAAGGGAGATTTTCCAGAAGCTTGGCCCCTCGATGCAGACCCAGAAGTGCGGAATGACGACCTCCTCACGAGCTGTCTTGTTAATCGATCCGAAGACTGGGCCTGAACGGAAGGAGTCGCTATGACTTCCTGGGAGTATTCGGCCTCGTCCTTAGAACCCCCAACCAGAGGGGCCCTGTTGATCCCCTCCGGCATAGCAAAGAAGGTTCGAATCCGAGTTTGGTCAAATGAAGACCAGTTCGAACGACCTCTCCGAAGAAACCCGATCAAACCATGAATCTTGTCTGACATCGAAGAGCTTCCGAAAGGAGCTGAATCGATCAAAGAAAAACGAAAAGTCGAGTCACCTATTTTCCAAAGAGAAAAATCGACACATAGACAAAAGAAAACTAACCGATATTCTCGGCCCAACTCCGAGGAAGCCGAGAGAAGTCGAATTCACCCATAGATGCTCGATCCATCTTGAAAATGAAAAATTGTTCGTGCCACTTCTCATCGCGATAGGGAATTTCCTCGATGACGTGGCGACCTGGGCGCGGAGACACAAGGAAGGTACCAGGGTTCTGCTGGTTCCGCTTCACCAGAACGAGCTGTTGGAACTCACTAAGGCCGAAAGAAAGACCTTCCTCCCTAGCCCTCACAAGGAGGGGGTAAGATACCTAAGAAAATTTGGGAGGATCTGAGTAAGCGATAACCCAAGCTCCGCCAGAATCTCAAGTATGGGCTCTGGGATCGGGAAGATAAGACCACAAGAGTGAAAGAAAAAAAGATAGGCTCCATAGTAATCTTCTCGCACGGTCTCGGGAGTCTCATTCGTACCGGCCAAATCGAGAACGACGGCACGATCGACCCCGTACGTCTTGTAAAGGTCCTCAAGATCATCGGCTTTAGTAGTCGAACAAGCGAAAGTGAACGACGAAGACATCTCGAGCTCAACAAACAGAAAATTTCAGAGTAAAGGAGAAAGCAACGAGAAAGAGGGAACAAAATTGAGACCAAAGAAGATCCCTTACTTATATATAGCCACCTTAACGGCTCTATCGTCGTTTTCAAGAAAGATAATGATGACCTAGTTTACGCCCTAGCGGCGGCTAAGATAGCCGTTACGGATTAAAATAATAATAAAAAAATACGCCAACAAACGGTTTTTCAAGAATCGTCATTAAGTCGAATCCTAGCGGTATCGGTTACCAAGCAATGAGACCCAAGTTAAAAGTTAACCGCCTCTTTTCTTTTCGATCAAATCAAAAGAGACTGGGGGACAAATGTTGGACCCAATATTGGTCAGTATATTACTGGGCCTCGATCAAGGACATGAGCCGTAAGGAACTGAAACCCATAGCGAACATACGAACTCAAGATGAAGCCATCGAAGTCTCGGAGATCGCGGAACAAGAGACGGAGATCGCGGAGCAGTTACAAAAGTCACGAGGTCGACTCTCTATAAAGGAGGAAGAATGGGAATGAAGAGAGACACGTTGAAAACCTTAGAGAGAGCTACACACATACATCGACTTTGTTTCCATCCCGATCTTAGATTCTTTCTTTACCGATCTCATTTGTATCATTCGATCAAGTTCAACTCATTGTATTCGATCTTATTTATCAATAAAGTCCATTTTAAACTACCGGAAACTGTTTACATCATTGTGTTCTAAAGATATCGTTGCCTACATCATTTGTCTTCCCTGGATCAAACTCCCGATCACTGTCAAATACTTAGGGTAGATTTTAGATTTTACGCATATCTTTTTTTTTTTTATCAACAACTTTCAGTACACATCAATTCTTTAAATAAAGCTATTTAGTTATACATGTAACCACCACTAGTGCTCGCTCTTCTTCCGTTAACAGTGGCGGAGACGGGAGCGGGTGAAGGTGAGTTTTTGCTCCGGAAATAGCGAGTTCCGGATTGAGTGGATAATGATCAAAACGAAATCACATCGGCTGTCAGGCGGATACTCAACAAACGAGATTCACTGAGGAAGACATGACACATGTTCCTTTGATACAAGAAAAAAACAACTAAATTCATCACACTATGAATTTACTAAAATACTTAAAATACTCTTTGGAGCTATATTATCTAGCTTTTGGCTTTGTTCTTTGTCATTTTCATTGTCAATATTAAATTAGTTCGAACAAACTATCTAAATAGAAATCTACTTCCAGCTAAACCTAACAATTATTCCAATAAAATCTTGATTTTTAGTTTTATCTCTCACAGCTATAGAGACATCACTTTTGGCAATGTCATTAATCTAATATCAATGAATAATGAAGTTTACATGTGTTTTGTGGGTTTTCAAGATTTTAATCTCAAGTCCTGGGCCTCATAGCAGTTTTTAGTAGACTGTTTCAAATTTGTGTTCTTGTGGCTTGAGTATATTTGAAGTAATATAATGAGAGAATTGTGTTCTGTTTTCTCGTTGTTCGTTCAGGTGTTTTGTTGTTTCTATGTTCATCTTATGACCACTTCGGTATGTTTGGCCTATACGTTTGGTTATGTCGTGGCTCTTTGACTAATCCATGTCTTGAATTCAATAAAACATAAGATAAACAATAAAAAAGGATAAAGATAATATAAAATAATCTCGAGGGCTTTAAAATGGGCCCAGAAGGACACGAGTCAAAGGAATGCAGTAGCATTTGCCGCTTAGAGAAACAAACCTTCGGTAAGTTTCCATGGATTCCTCTAGACTCTCCACGTGTATATTCTTAGCTAGCTTTATCATTGACAATTCGCTTACTTTAATTGTTGCCTATCTATGATTGTTCTTGCTGCTCGTGAATTCTATGCGGCTCGTTTCTTGATATTGACCAAGAATCATCTCGTTTGAGAAGCTTGCATGTAGGTTTCTAAGTGTGCTCCTGTGTTTGTAATGATGTCTTGATGGCTTTAAACAAAATAAGTACGATGTTATATGTTGGAATGATAAATGGTTGATCATGGCTTCTCTGTTCTTGATTCATATTGTGCTGAGTTTTGTAGGAACAAAAATGAATGAACCAAGGCATCCATCGGTGTTTCAGAAGGTTCATGGACAAACCTCCTTGATTAGTACACTATCTCCAAGTGTGCAACCTCGTAATCACAGCGTCTCTGGAGCTTATGTCAATGGAGGTTTGCAGAGTCTACTGCAGCCAACTAGTCATGACACTTCTCTTATACCACGTGGCTCACTTCCCGTACTTGCTCAAGCTCCTACCGAGAAAACTAGCACTGGCTTCTTGATTGATTTTCTCATGGGAGGAGTCTCAGCTGCCGTTTCAAAGACTGCAGCCGCTCCTATCGAGCGTGTTAAGCTCTTGATTCAGAACCAAGATGAAATGATCAGAGCCGGGCGTCTCTCTGAACCATACAAAGGAATCACTGACTGTTTTACCCGGACGGTCAAAGACGAAGGCGTGCTTGCTCTTTGGAGAGGCAACACCGCCAATGTTCTCAGATACTTCCCCACTCAGGTTATCTTCTTAAGCTTGGTTCTTGTATAGATGTTTGACGCTGCGGATTAGTCCATTTCTCTTATATATTACTTAAGATGATGGTTTGGATTTTGATACCATGTTAAGTCTAATCTTAAACGGTATCGGTCCATCTATTTTGTATAATAGTTACTATTCCTTCTATCTTCTATCTTCCGGTGTGGGAGATTTTATCTCTTACAGTTTATATCTCCCATATCTCAGATCTGGCAATGCAGTTGTGTTGGCCATGCGGTTGTGTTAAGTAAAGGTTTCCTTATGTTTTTGCAGGCTTTGAACTTTGCATTCAAAGACTACTTCAAGCGACTGTTCAACTTCAAGAAAGACAAAGACGGATACTGGAAATGGTTTGCAGGTAACTTGGCTTCTGGTGGTGCAGCTGGTGCATCGTCTCTGCTTTTTGTCTACTCTTTAGATTACGCACGTACCCGTTTAGCCAACGATGCCAAAGCAGCCAAGAAGGGTGGTCAGAGGCAGTTTAATGGCATAGTTGACGTGTACAAGAAGACTATAGCCTCTGATGGTGTTGTGGGACTATACCGCGGTTTCAACATCTCCTGTGTTGGAATCATCGTGTACCGTGGGCTCTACTTTGGACTGTATGATTCCTTGAAGCCTGTGGTTCTTGTTGATGGTCTCGAGGTAGAGATAACTCTTCGCTTCAATGTATTGAGAGTCCTTTGTTATAGTACTGTTTTACTCAAATTGGTTTTATAGGATAACTTCTTGGCGAGTTTCTTGCTGGGATGGGGAATCACCATTGGAGCTGGACTGGCGTCATACCCGATAGACACGGTGCGTAGAAGAATGATGATGACATCAGGTGAAGCAGTGAAGTACACGAGCTCACTTCAGGCCTTTAATCAGATTGTTAAGAAAGAAGGAGCCAAGTCGCTTTTCAAAGGTGCAGGTGCCAACATCCTCCGTGCTGTTGCGGGCGCTGGTGTACTTGCTGGCTATGACAAGCTCCAGCTCCTTGTGTTTGGCAAGAAGTACGGCTCTGGTAGTGGCTAAACGATGGATGAGGTGTACGAGTGAATAAAACTGTGTGTGTTTATCGAATGTACTCTGTCAAGTTTGTGGCTTTTGTCATAGTTGTGACTTCTTTCCAACAAAAATAAAATAACGAAGAAAAACACTGGATAACACCGCTGGTTTATGCTTGCTTAACAATATGAGAGATGCATAGATGTAAAGTTTATGCCAAGGCTTGTATTAATAATAATATTGGGTTTACTTGGGTTATAAGGGAGTGTGTGATCTAAATCCAGCCCTAAGGTTTGGTCTTGAAGTGTCAGTCTCAGATCCCATTAAACCACTTCAGACAGCTACTACAAGGAGTTGAGTTCTGTTCCTTGAACTTATGCCACTACTTGATTCATCCTCTCTATATAAAAACCCTTACAGTTCCTCGTACCTACGGCAGTACTTCCCATTGCTCCTGGTCCAGGTTTTACGCATATAAGGATTTCTCAAGTATGCGGCAACGAAAAATGTGCTAAAGATTGGGCTGTGGGGGTGAAAGAATATGCACTAAGATTGTAACATTAAACAGTTTATACAGAACACAATGTCTATTCGCAATTTCTAGCTGCGGTTACAGATTCCGTGTTTGCTCTTCTGCTTTCATCTAATAACCTTTCTACACCTCTCCCAAGGACATAAAACCAAAGAGCCCAGCCCCACCCACCCACCTGTTTCAGTTAACTTCGTATTTTTTTGAAACACCCCACAACTATTCCAGACAGACCTGAAAACAAAACAGTTGACAAAACACTCAAACAGAAGCATGGTTCCTCAAAGATCAACCAATCACAGAACCAAGACCCTATCTACATACCTAAAAACAAATGAAAAGTTTAAGCTTAGGAAGTTCGATTTGAGTTGTTACCCGCCAAATTAAACTGGGGTGAAGTCTGTACATCCTAACAAACCAAAAACATCCTCTAAGCTGGAGGCAGGGAACGCCTACAAGTCGGGCACTCCATCTTTATATCCATCCATCTCTGTAAGCATCCCGTGTGGAAGAAATGTTCACATGGAGTTACCTGTTTTCACAACAACCACACGCTCATAATTCTCTCTATTGAGGGAAAAATTAAATTAAGAGAAACGAGAGTTGGCTTTTGGGTGAAGGAAGAGCTCTACCATGAAATCACTGGTACGCTGTCTGAGATTGATAGCTGTCATGCAGATGACACAGTCAGTGTTGCGGCTTACGTCCTGATTGAATCTTCTGTGGTAGTTGTATTTCTCTGGTAGCATCTGCATATCGGTGAATACGATGAACAAAAAAGAGATTATAGGTAGCCAGGTTGAGTTCAATTTACGAGATATTGAATGTAATCTACGTGTAAAAGAACAAACCTGACGGGGAACAAAGCAACGTGAACCAAAGTAATGCTGAAGAAGAAGAATGACAGCTTGCAACCCCATGAACGTGCACAAGCACACGCACCAGGCCTTGCTAGGCACTACACGCATGAAGTTGTGTGGGCATCCAAAAACATATAACGGTATAGCTAACCGTGTAGCAGTCATGCCCACGATGTAATACGGGTGCAGGGGCTTTCTTGAATCCCGGATGACATTGGTGACTATCTGTGGTATCCAAAACGAGTACATGAGAAGAAGAATCGGCCGCATGTAGTTGTGCAACTCGTACATTATCAATATCCCTCCAAGTAGGATCCCATCTGTTCAAATGATAATGATGAAACATCAGCTTGAAGCTTGAATCGGATAAACAAACACCAAAGAGCTAAATACTCACAGAATCGGCTGTAGAGAAAGGAGAGTTCACGCCTCATTGTTTCCCAACCTTCTCCGCTGTTGGAAGGCCTGGTTGCTTTCCATATGGCCAGAAGATATCTCATCTCGAAAATCGAAAAGACTACGAATTTGAAGAACGCGGCGGTTGCAAATGCATTAAATAGAGATTCTGCATGAGAGAAAGTTGCAATGAAGGTTTGAGAAAACATTGAAATGGCATGTTACATGACATAGAAAGTAATAGACTAATGCGAAAAAGAAGTATTATTATGTGGATAAACATACCAACTAATATCCCAGCAGTGAGATGTAAAAGGCATAAGTAAGCATCCATGATTGCTTGATGTCCGATCATTACAATGGATACCTTGGCAGCACCCTTCCATACAAAAACACTTCCATAAGTTAGCATTTTTTTTCTAACTCATTTTATGCAATAATAACGATATCAGACCATCTAGGCTACATCAGTATCTTACAGATTGTGTGTTACCGTGCTCCATTTGCCGGATCAACAAAAGAACCTGGAGGAAAGAGACCTATGTGCAATAGAAAGTTAAGGAACACGCCTAAAACTGCACAAGTGTAGATAAGCATTCTATTACGACTTTTGAGCAAAGGATACAAAAGTGACCATCAGTGTATAGTTCACAGCTTTGTTGTAGTAGACTTCGACATTCACAGAAGTTGCATTCAGGAACAAAGGCGAGAAACAATCTCCGTCATCGCCTACCCCAGGACTTTCCATCAATCCTTCCATGTGATAATAACTTTTGTCTCCATCTATCAAATATAGAAAACTCCCTCAACGCATGATTATAAGCGACTAAAGAGACAAAGACTACGCCATGATCAGCTCAATGTTTTAGAGTTAGAATGCATACTGTTGTCACTAGAAGCAACACGGGATATCTGAGCTGCTATTTCGATGTTACAGTGTTTATCCATCTCATTTCTAGCCGCTGAAGTACAAGAGAATCGAACATCAGTGCCGCTGAAAAAAGTAAACTGTTAAGGAAAGTGATAGGCTACTGCTTACAAATCTTCCGTTGCAGTATTCTGTCTCTTGTAGATTCTTGAAACACTTGAGAGGAAAAGATTCCGAGCTGGGAAACATCAGAAAGTTAACGTTAGTTTACCTTTTCGACCATTTTATCACATCAAACAAGCCATCAGCAGATCAACGCACTATCATTGCCAAAATGGGTCAAACAAGATTACCAGATGATAGGGATTTGAGAGAAGATTATTCTCATCTTGCCCTGAATCACTCTCCTTGCCACTGTTTATGTCAAGTAATGCAAAGATCTTGGAGTTAAAGACTCAATAATAAACCTTAAAAGTAATTAAGTAAAATCAAACGTTAATACCTGTTAGCCACAAGGCGGAGTTGTCTAAAGGGCCATATATATACACCTTCCAGACTTATTTGGGCACCACCCAAATTTTGTTCATTGTCAAATACGTCATGGAATAAAACTACACCCTGTTCCATCAACATTTTTTACAAGTTCAAATACTGCATGCTATAATCAAGGACAATCCTATAATACAATACTTTACAAGGTGAACTGTTCACCTGAACATAATGCACACCGGTTATCTTTGTTGGAACAGCCACTAACTCAACCACAGAATTACCATTTGATTTCTGGAAGTCTTGGAACTTCGAAGAGCTATTTAATGAATCCAGAAACTTCCAATTCCCTGGAAAAAAAAAATGATATTTGATAAATAGTCCACAGCACGAAGCAATAGTACCCACATCACATGAGAGGGTTCAGGACCATCGCAAGCAGAAAAACGAAGAAAGACATGCCACAAACCTCTATATGTTCCTGTTATGTTCCATGCGGAAAACCTTCCTCCTTCAGATACTTGTTTTCTACCAAAGAGCCACTACAAAATCACCAAAATCTCACGAATCAAACCATTAACCAAACAAAAATATTATCTTGTTATCTTTGCGCACTCCCCTAAAATCATCTAGCAATACAAACTCAAACCCGCAAATCTCATCAAACTTAAGAGCTAAAGCATCAAACTTTTTTCTGGGAAACATCGAAAGGAAGAAAATTTCAGAGCAATCATCAACGAAAACACACACACAAACCTCGTCGCTCCAGGTTCGAGCTTTCTCCCTAATGGGTCTAAGCCCCGTAGCTTGCTGCGGAAACGCCAACCAAATCGATAAGCAGAAAATGATCTGAAATTCGACGAACCCTAATCCCAAAACCCCCAAATGTTGACGCTTCTTCATATCACAGCTCCCAAGCTCCGATTTTTATGATTCAAACCCTAATTTAAATCAATACCCAGAACTGATTCGAGGCTGATTCTCCAAACCCACGGTCACTGAAGAACACAATCCAACATAAGTTTGATTCGAGTGAAGTCAATCGTAACTGAAGAAGATTGGTATGGGAAGAAGCTAAAGGAGACGAGATTTAGGATTGAAGATTTTGTATCTGCCAATTTGGTCTGCGGGTCGTTGAAGCCTCGCGATCAACTCTTCTCTAAACTTTTTTAATTAATTTAATTTAATTTTTGTTGTTTTATAAAAGGAGTTTTCTTGTTGAAATTTCGCATTCTCAGGTCTTTCTTACGCCTTAAAAACTTCTTATTTCCATAAACATTTAGTTGTTAGAGATTAGCGTAACGATTGTTTCAAAGTTAAAACATGACTAGAAATGGAAACTCGATTTCACGTTTAACAACCGACCAGAACTAGGCCTACTAAAGAACGCATATCCACTTATATGGAAAATGAAAGTTACTCAAGTTTTGTCTACCTAGTTGGGGGCTTTAAATGTATATAAGGAAATGTGTAATGCCTTGATCTCCTTGAAAAAGCCCATTACGCTTAATTGTATGTAACTCCTTTTTTAGCTAAAATAATCGGGAAAAATGTTAAACAAATCCTCAGCTTTATAAATTGAACCATTATAATCTCCATGTTCCTAACTAACCATAAAAACCTCAAACTTTTCGTCGAATGGATCAATTTAAATTCGACGTTAAGTACACTAACAGAGCGTCTAAACGCAGTTAATTCATGCTGTTAACCAAAACGACGTCGTCCTCTGCTCAATTAAAAAAAACACATCTTCCTCATTATCTCCCAAAAATCGATTTGGAGGTTTTCTTGCTTCACGAACCCTAATTTCACGATTTCGACGGCTGAGATCTTCACGAACTCGATTTGCTTCACTCTGCACGAAGATGAGTTCGAATTTGACGGCTGAGAGCTCAACTGTAAATACGTTTGATATTCGTGGAATTCCGGCGAAATGTGTTTGCGGGACTGCGACCACAATCTTCACGGCGGATACTGTCAAGAATCCGGGGAGACCTTTCTACAGATGTCTTACTCGAAGAAAGATACATTATTTTCCTTCTTCGATTAGGTTGTGTAGTTGCTGAATTTTTATTAAATTTAAACATGGATCAATTGTCCTAAAATCTTGTGGTTTTTGCATAGCACCATTTGTTTAAATGGGTTGAGGATGCCGTTCTTGAAGAGGTTGAAGATGCTTTGCCCAAGATTGCACAACTTGAAGCCGAGGTAGCTAAAGGAAAATCAGATGTTGGGGATTTAAAAGGCGTGATAACTGAGTTGATGGAAGAGGTGGTGAGAACTAAAACAGAATTGAAGAGATGTGAAGTGAAGATGAAGATTGTGTGTGTGATCATAAGCTTGATCAGCATTGGTGTCGTAGTTAGTTTGATGAACTAGAAGTTGTTGGTGCCTTTAAGCTTGATCAGCATGAGCTAGAAGTTGTTGGTGTCTTTAAGTTTGATGAACTAGAAGTTGTTGTTGTTGTTGGTATCTTTTTTTAATTGAAAGCTGAGTTGTTGGTGTTTGTTTTGAGTTTAAGTTGTTGTGTTTGTTTTAAGGTGAAGAACTAAGTTGTTGTTGTTTGAAGTAAAGAAGTAAGTTGTGGTGCTTGTTTTTGAGACACAAACCAATCCGAATTAAAGATTGAAACATAAGTTAAGTGTCAAAACACTACAAAATAGATTCAAAAATACTGATACACAAGACACAAACATTGAAACACATAAGTGTCAGAGCACTAAAACTTCAAAATAGATTTTTGAAAATACTATCTTCTGACCCTTGTCCCTTCTAACTTCGAAATCACGAAAACCATCGTCCCCATCCAGACGCATCTGAGCTTGGTGGTGCATGTGTGGCTTGTTCCCATCTCTTTGACCCTTGTGGCTGTGTCGACCCTCGTGGTTGTGTTGATTCTTGTGGCTGTGTTGACACTTGTGGCTGGGTTTGTTGTGATGATGATGCATGAGACTGTCCCTGGCTTGGTTGTGATGATGATGCATTAGACTGAACCTACAATTAAAAACAAATTCAAGTGAGCATAAGAAGATTAGAAACAAACCACGAACATCTTTAAACTTGCCTGATTTTTCCTAGGGCGACCTCGTGGTTTCTTGGGCTGACTTTCAACAAAGTCATTCTTACATGTCTTCTTGTTATGATTCTCTTGCTTGCAATTAGAACATGTAATAACTCGATCAGCACGAGTTAGCTTCGTACTATCAGTTGCAGAGACTTTCGGGCCCTTCTCTGTCTCACCCTTGCTCTTGAACCTATCATGGTTCTTTGGTCTTCCCGGGTTTCCTTTTCTCCAAGGTGGTGGGAGGACACCTAATCTTCCCGTCTCAGGCCATAACTTCTTCCCTTGAACAGGCTTTACCCCCATGCTATAGGTTTGACGCCACATAGCTATGGTATAACAAGGAGCTACAAAGTCAGAAAGTTTTTTACCATCTTTAAGGATCACATAGGCGGCATGAATGCAAGGAATTCCAGTCATCTGCCACTGGATACACCCACAACTTAGCTCATCCATATCTACAGCATAAGCCACACCACCATAATCAACCTTTGTGACTGGACCAACTGCTGGGAAGCTCATACAATCCTTAGACTTCGACTCCATTTTAGCCATCTGAAGATGCGCCCTCTTTGTGAACTTTGTCTTCTCATTTTTAGCTATTAAAGCCCTTCTCGCATTTCGAACCATACACTGTCTCCTTATATCCTCTAGCATCTCCAATAATGGCTTTCTTCTTGCTTCATGGATGGTTCTGTTGAAGGACTCACTTAGATTATTCAGATTATCGTTGCACAAGGTCCCTAATTTGAAGTATGCTCTGGACCAAGTTTCTGGTTTGGTGACTTGAAGAGTAGCATAGGCGCCTGGATTGTACTCTTTCAGCCTCTCACTCCACATTTTATAATCTCCAGATGTATAACTCCTTGCTATTCGCCAGAAGAGTCTATGTAGCGTCATATCATGGCTGCTTTTCTTCCAATTATCAAAAATGTGTCTACAACACTGTCTATGCTCAACCTCTGGAAGAATGGTATGGACTGCTTTCACTAAACTCTGCCAATTACAAGTATGAGACAGTTAAAAACACTGAGATACAGTAATGCTTTAAGCTTTAAAAGCTTTAAAAAATCAAGATCAGACGCTTACCTTTTGTTTGTCAGACAATATAGCATAGCCTTTGCCATCTTTTAAGCCCAAGTCAGTTGCGAGGTGTCTCACAAACCAGTCCCAATTCGTGTCATTCTCCACTTCTAATACTGCACATGCAATAGGAACAATCTGATTGTCTCCATCACGCCCCACAGCATCCAAGAGATGACCTTTTATGTCCCACTTTAGAAATGCACCATCTAAACCTATTATTGGTCTACAAGTAGTCTTCCAAGTCTCCTTCTGCGCATGAAAGCAAACATATAGCCGGAAAACTCTCTGTTTACTTCCTACTGTCGGCCCAGGGATGGTTTCGATATCCATTGTAGTGCCAGGGTTGGTTCGAAAAATCTCAGCGTGATAATCCCATATCTTGTTGAACTGTTCTTCGTGGCTTGCTTTTCTTTCTTTCATAACCTTTGTCTTCGCATTCCCACAAGCTTCCACACTCACAAACATCCTATACTCTCTCTGGATCTCAGCAGCAATTTCATGCTTGGTGATTTTGGGATTCAATCTCAGCCTCTCAGCGAACAACATTGCTATAGTAGAACACTTCAAAAACTTTGAGTGTCATGTTATCTCACACTTGTGCTCATTCACATAACATTTGATCATCAGCTTCTGTTTGCTTTTCTCATAAGAACAATACACCTTCCAGGGACACGAGCCATCTTCACACTTCGCACCTAACTTCAAAGTAGTGGACCAGTAAAGCTTGATGTTACGTCGGGTTTTTAATGTATACCTGAGAAGAGTATGCTTGAATTCTTCAGCAGTGGAGAAAGTGTTTCCCAGCCCAAGCATTGCCTCTGGATCAACATCTTCTCTGTAAGCTAAACTGGGAATCGATTGTTCTTCATTTTCATCATCTGATGATAGAGGATCCGGAACTTCTTTTTTCATGCTCCCAATACCATTCGTCCCCACTATCTTCATCATTCTCACAATCATCATTCCTCGCTACTTCTCCGAAGAAGACAGTCAAATCACGACCACCTTCTTCCTCGATACCACCATGACCGCCTGCTTCATCAGGGACTTCTTCGTTGTTTGGGACTTCTTCGTTGTCTGGGGCTTCATCAGCTTCGTCGTCACCGACAATACCACAGTCATCCTCGCTGATTTCCCCTTCTTCTTCCATGTCGAGTACATCTGTTTTGTTTTTTTTCTTCTTACGTACATCAGCTTCGTCGTCAACTCCACCTTTTCTTTTCGCTACAGAACTGGCACCACCGAGTTTCCCTTGTCGAGACTTCTTGTTCTTTTCATTACCCATCTTCTCTCTTCTTTTTTCTGTCGAAATTGTGAAATTAGGGTTCGTAATTGAGAAAACCCCCAAATCGATTTTGAGAGATAATGAGGAAGATGTGTTTTTTTTAATTGAGCAGAAGACGACGTCGTTTTGGTTAACGACGGGAATTAACTGCATTTATACGCTCTGTTAGTGTACTTAACGTCGGGTTTAAATTGATCCAATTGACGAAAAGTTTGAGGTTTTTATGGTAAGTTAGAAACCCGGGGCTTATAATGGTCCAATTCATAAAGCTGAGAATTTGTTTAACATTTTTTCCTAAAATAATCGGAGTACTTTAGGGTTTTCCTATGAAATAAAAACAATGCATTTTTAACCTAATTTATTAATTTATTATAAATCATAAGAATTCACAACTCTATTCTATTTTGGATAATTTGTTTATATGAATTTACATCTAACAGCCATATTTCCATTCTTATGAATGAATCCACATTGAAAGTTCTATAATAACTTCTATTTACAATTACACCATGTCAAAATTTTCATTAATTTATTTTTATATTAGTCTGCATTAGACGATAATTTATTTTTATATTAGTGTGCACTAGACGACACACGTCGGCCTCAAAATTTCAGATATCCGAATATAAAAGAATTAATTATCTCTTAACTAAATCATTAATTTCACTATGCAAACTTTTTCTTTTTCTTTTTCACTATGCAAAAAAATAACCGGAACATCTAATTTTGGCGGTAAATGATTCACGGCCGTGAGTTTCGCCTTCCGGATTCGAATCCCGGCCACTGAAAAATTTACATGCGAAACTCCAGCGTCTGAGACCGAAGACCATTCACGGTGACCCACATAGTGACAAGCACAACCTAAATCCTTGGTTGTTTTGGTCTCTACTCTGGACCCCACTTCGGTGGGGCCAAGACACTCAGTTATCCAAAAAAAACTTTTACAAAATAAAACAATACGTTAAGTATCAATATTATTAAAAGAGAAAAAGTCCTAAAAATCTACCTATAAAAATTGTTTGGACCCTTTTATTTTTTAGTCCAACCTATAATATAAAACCAAATATCATAACATGCTTTATTATAGCAACAACTTAAAACTTATTACATTTTAATAAATAACCACGATTTCCAACAATTATTATAACGACAATTGTTATCCTTTTACATTTTAGAAACCCACATTATTTCAATCACACGAATGTACAAGAGATATCTCGACTTTTAAAACATTTAATTTAAACTTTTGATTTTGAAAATTTGATTTAATTTATACCAACATCCTTTAATATTTCTACATTATATCAAAGGAGATAAAATGTTTCGAAACATAGGGTTCATGTTTGGATATGCGGATCTGGGTTCTTCGGATCCTAAACGTTTGACATAACTAAATATTTTAAAATCTATAGTTTAAGTTAAGGTCGGTTTTTTTTGGTTTCGGATTGGTTCCAACCTATAATATAAAACCAAATATCATAACATGCTTTATTATAGAAACAACTTAAAACTTATTACATTTTAATAAATAACCACGATTTCCAACAATTATTATAACGACAATTGTTATCCTTTTACATTTTAGAAACCCACATTATTTCAATCACACGAAAGTACAAGATATCTTGACTTTTAAAACATTTAATTTAAACTTTTGATTTTGAAAATTTGATTTAATTTATACCAACATCCTTTAATATTTCTACATTATATCAAAGGAGTTAAAATGTTTCGAAACATAGGGTTCATGTTTGGATATGCGGATCTGGGTTCTTCGGATCCTAAACATTTGACATAACTAAATATTTTAAAATCTATAGTTTAAGTTAAGGTCGGTTTTTTTTGGTTTCGGATTGGTTCTGACTCATAATTCAAATATCTGTAAAATAAATTTAATTTTGAATACATAACAGGTTTGGATTGGTTTGGGTATTAGAATCCAAAAAAACACGAAGTATCCAAAACACAAAAAAAGACTTGAAACACAAAAATACCCGAAATCCAAACAAATACCTGAAAATATTCATATACTCAAAAGATCCAAAAATTTACCCGTAAACCTAATCCGGAGAACCCAAAACACCCAAAATTTTACCAACCCAAAATATATTTTTCTAAAATTGAAATTTTATCCATAACCTCAAACTATAACCGAAAAACCTTAACCATAAACTTAAAAATATTTGTAATGCCGAAAACATATATGAAATATCCAAACATACCTAATATACACAAATCATTCCAGGTACTTGGGTACCCAATCGAGTCTCGGATATGACCTAAACTGGAGCAAAGATTCGCGGTCCAAAAAGATATTGAATAGGTACTTTGCCCATGACTCAGACCCGAACTGCACCTGTATTTTCGGGTTGGTTTCGGATTTAGTTTTTCAGGTCCGACAAACTGTAGAATCGTATGAAAAAATTAGATAAAAATGTATAGATAAAATCTGAAATAATAATGTATAACAATCTCAAAATATTAACTCATATAAAACTTTTTTATAATAAAAAAAACCGCGCTTTTAAGAGAGTCAAAATCTAGTAAGTTTATTAAAAATGAATTTCAGTTTTTAGTTAAATGACTAACAAATTGGAACATCTGGTGTAAAATGGCTGTTGGCTGGGAGTAAATAAAGTGTGTGAAAAGAAGATAGCCGTTAATTGCATGTCGAAACGTGTAAAAAAGAAAGAGGAGCAAAACCAAAACGCTTCAAATTAATTTGCATATTCTCTAGAGAATCCATGCAGGAAAAAGTTTCACCTAACGGCTATGACTTCTCTACTTTCACCATAAATACACATACAAGCACCGAAGAGCAACACAGACTTCAAGAGATCAGTGAGTAATTACTTTGAGGTTTAGTTAAAACTTTTGGGGAGATGGGTTTGGTCAAAAGCTTTGATGCTTACTTGATGATTGTGATGTTAACTGGTTTAGTGTTTGCATTAGGATTATCAAATGGTTACAAGTTCTATGTAGGTGGGAAAGATGGTTGGGTTCTTACTCCTTCCGAGGATTATTCTCATTGGTCTCACCGAAACCGGTTTCAAGTCAACGACACTCTTTGTAAATCTCTCTCGGTTCTCAACTGTATAATGCACATTAATGCATCATAATGTCATTATAAGCAAGATATAAAATATCTTCTGGTTCAATTGCAAGATTTTAAGTACCCCAAGGGAAAAGACTCAGTAGTGGAGGTGAGTGAAGAAGAGTACAACACATGCAACACGACTCACCCCATAACTTCCCTCTCAGACGGAGACTCTCTCTTTGTGCTTAGCCGCTCGGGTCCGTTCTTTTTCGTAAGCGGCAACTCGGAAAACTGTCTCAAAGGCCAGAAGCTAGCCGTCAACGTCATGTCGACCGCTCATCACAGCCGCAGTCCTCGTCAGCCATCTCCCTCACCATCACCGACACTGTCTCCCGTCGCTTGGTCATCTCCAGCGCCTTCTCCGGGAGTGGTTCTTTCTGACTCAGAAGCTCTTGCTCCGGCTTCAGAACCCGCCAAAGCTCGCAATTCGGCCAGTTTGGTTGGTCCTGGGATGGTTTCTTTGGGATTAGTTCTCGTTGTTTTCATAAGGTCCATGGTCTAGAGTTTATAGTGGTGATTCATGAATGTATTAATTAAGTACTCTATAGTTTGCGTTGAATTCAATATTTAATGTGCCATTATATGTTTAACTTTTTTATGTTTTCCTTACTAAAATAGAGATTATCACTCTCTGAACCATTTTATCAGTTGCACCATCTCCACTTATTTCAAAGACGCCGATGACCTAAAAAGGAGGTGTTTTGAAAGAAAATAAATAGGATGAAAAGATGGAAAATATGCACCAGCCGGGAATCGAACCCGGGTCTGTACCGTGGCAGGGTACTATTCTACCACTAGACCACTGGTGCCTCGTTGTAAGGTAAAGCAACAAGAAACATTCTTATTATTACATTAAATGACAGTAAATGACAGTTTATGATTCTAAATTTGTTTTTCTTTGTAAGAATGTTAATAAGTTTCTAAATAAACTTACTTCAGAGTTCAGACATAGATGAATTCATGCAAGTCTTATAAATAGACAAATCACACAATCTCTATATATATACTGTATAGTATAGAAATACTATAAAAAAACTAGGTTAAGACATGCGCCTTGCGCGGGATCAACATTATATATATAAATTATTTTATGTATTAAATATTTTTACATATTATAAAATAATAAATATATATTAAATAATTAAAAGTCAGTAACTATTAAAAATATAATTAAATTGGTGCAAACATATAAATCAATTGTATTAATCCAAATTTTTTTTATTTGATAGGATATGTTATTAAATTTAAATGATACTAACATAGATAATATATTTTAGTATATTTTTAATATTAATATCTATTAAATACTGATTTATACTCATATAGTTTTTTGATCATTTGTATCTTTTATAGTAAAAAATTTAAATTACTGATAACAAAATTTTCATTGTGGGATTAATAGTTTTAGTAATTTATAATTAAAAAAAAATAAGTTGTCAATGATCGTTCAAAAAAATTGTTCAAAGCAAATTTTGAAACTAAAATATTGTATTTTATAAGGTTTATAGTTTAATTTAAAACGATATATATATTAATCTTATTAATTAATTAAATTAGACTTTTTACTTATATAATTTTTGTAATCGTTTGTATTTTGTCATAACAAAAATTTTAAACCATGGATCATAAAATTTGAATGTAAGACTTTTAACAGTTTTAGTAATTTATACCCGTTTGTAAAAATTCAAAATATAACATATACATAAAAATCTATATTTTTATTATATGGTTGTTGTGGTTATTTAATTTATTTAATAGCTTAAAATTAAACAAATATGATAGAAGATACACTATTTTTTATCAAATCTTTATTATTCAAAATCATTAATTGCCATATATACTTTAGCCACATTAGGAAATTCCGTAAATTTTATTTAAGGAAATAATAAAGTACATTAATGATGAATTTATTGTTAGTTTAATAAAAAACTTATTATATAATTAGATGGACCAACATATTTCTCTAATGATTCTAAGAATCATTCAAGTGATGACACGTGGCTACAAAAAGAAGTTGTAATGCTTCTCAAATAATATATAGGGGATAACTCTCACACTCGCTTTTCACCTTCCTTGAAAAATAGAACTAGAACTCCTAAAGGAATGAGAATGAGAAGTCGAGTTCCATACATCTAAAAACGTGGGATGTTGTTGTTGTTGTATTCCATCACTAGTTCCCAACAAATAAGAACTCTTCATCCTCTCCAACAAGCTCACTTCCATACCTTCCCCCTCCCTCTCATCACTCAACGTCCCTTGTTCCAGTATATGCACCACTTGTCTCATCTTTGGCCTCACCCTAGGATCAGGATGCACACACAACAGTCCTATCCTCAAAGCCATCTCTACTTCCTTTACCTCAAACCTTCCTCTCACCTTTAACCTCTCGTCCAAACCATCAACCACTTGGTCTCTCTCCATTAGTCCCCACATCCACTCCACAATCCCTTCCCTTCCTTCCTCTATTGGCCTCCTCCCACACACTACCTCCAACACAAACACACCAAAGCTGTACACATCCGTCTCCACAGATGCTCTCCCCGTTTTAACCAACTCAGGCGCCATGTAACCCGCTGTTCCAACCACGTGCGTCGTACTAACCATCTCTTTATTAGTATTCTGCAACTTAGCCAACCCGAAATCGCCAACCCTAGCGTTCATATCCTTGTCAAGCAACACATTGCTCGTCTTAATATCTCTATGCAACACTTTTGACTCCCACCCTTCGTGTAGATACAACATCCCCGAGGCTACGTCTCTTATCACTCTCATCCTCTCCTCCCACTCCAACATCACTTCGCAATCAAATAACCGCTTATCCACACTCCCATTCTCCATATACTCATACACCAAGACAAGACACTCACCTCCTTTCTTACACCAACCTCTCAGCCCCACTATATTCTTGTGTCGTAACCTCCCTAAACTCGAGACTTCCGCCAAGAACTCGCTCGTCCCAGCCACGGTATCACGAGGGCTTATCGTAATCCTCTTAACCGCCACTTCTTTGCCTTCCAACGCTCCTCTATACACCTTCGAGTTCCCTCCGTACCCGATCATGTTCTCTTCCGAGAACCCTTTCGTCGCTTCCACAACGTCTCTGTATTGCACTCTATGAGGCCAATACTCAGTCTCCCAATCTTCAACATCGTCGTCGTCTAGTCTCCGCCCTCTTCTCCTCACAACGTAGAGAACAACCACAATAACGCAAACTAGTAACGAAACGGCACCAACAGAGACCCCAGCGATGAACCCTTTAGAGTCCAAAACAGAGTCGTCTCGTAGTTTAAACGAAGGAAGGTTCCTAGTGATCAAAGCGTCGCCTACGGAGAAGTCAGAGTTGCTAAAGCTCCACGAGAGGATCCTGTGACTCTGCACTAGTAGCCCCGTGGATGCCGTGAACCCCACGAACATGTCACCGACTAAAACTCCGGTGAGATTCAGAGGAGTGCTTATGAGAGGTCTTAGTGGTTTCGAGGAGCCGGCTCTAGCCATCGTGACGTTGATCGCCGAGCCGTTAAACTCGATCCAGACCTGATAGTTATCTCCACTGTTAAGCTTTAACTCCGTGAAGGTACCGTCGTCTCTGTAGAAACCGGCGACGGAAGATGAAAGGGAGGTTAGGGAGTTGACGTCGACGCCGACGTGGTTGTCGTTGATGTCGTTGAACTCTTGGTTGGAGAAGACGTCGAACTCGACTGCGAAGATCCGGTTGCTCGGGTCGCCGTTGTTGGTCAAGTTGAGGAGGCCGAGGTGCTGAGCCGACTCGGCGGCGGAGGTGTCAGAGGAAGGGAGTAAGACGAAGGCGAAGCCGTGGCCGGGGAGTCTGTGTTTGAAAGGGGCCATGGAGAAGATGAATGACGTGGCGAAAGGGAGAGGGGAGGAGGAGGAGGAGGAGGCGGGGATTCTTGAAGGGTAGAGACCGCGTCCGATGGAGGAAGTGGTTTCGTTGGTGAGGGTTAGGATTGACGGCGGAGAGTCGACGGTGGCGTCGACGAGGAGTGTGTTGGTGGTGGTGAAGTTGGAGTTGTAGACGAAATCAATGCATGAGATTGGTCGGAATAGTAATTGGGATATGGTGAAAAGTAGAAAGATGGAGGCTTTGGAGAACATCTGGATCAGAGGACAAGAGAAAGAGAGAGAGAGGTCAGAACTCAAAAAGAGAATTGATTTGATTATTGTAGTTGTCGTCAAAGAACCAATAATTCAAAACAGGTTGTCTGCAACTGGACGAATCCATTTAGATAAAAAGCCAAAGTCAAAATAATATCTATATTATTAAAAAAGAATTACCCATTTGAAAATGTTCTTATTTCATTAATTAAACTCCCATTTTTTTACTTGTCTTTTTTATTTGCATTTATGAAATATCCTAAAACGAATAAAACTGCCTAATTTATTACTTGTCTTTTCAGTTATATTAATGAAATATGCTTAAATGAATTTAAACTTCCTATTTTATTGTTTGTCTTTTTTAGTTACCTTAATGAAATATCCTTAAATAAATTTGGACATAATGTCATTTAATCAACCAAAAAAACTCATGAGTTATTCTTACGTGCATAATTTTAATAATGAAGATTTTTAAAAACGTGCATCATTAAAATGTTACCTAAAACATGCAGCACTAATATATAACATGCATCAATAAAACTAGAATTTGACTCACACAATTGTACGGATATTATTTTCAGTTGATTAAATTTAAAAATAATTATTTATTCAAAAAATATTTAAGAATGGCTATGTTTTTAAAAATTATATGGTATTATTTGCTCATAACTCATTTGTCATTTGATAAATTGTTAGAAAGAAAATTTTAGCATAATATAACTCAGTTGTCATTTGCTAAATTTATGGTTTTTATTTATATTTTTTATTATTTAATTATAATATTTTCATTTTATATTTGAAAGATAAATGAATTTTCTTTTAAACAATATTTTTGTAAATGTATTTTTTAAAAAATAATCAATTAAAATTGTTATTATCATTGAATATCATTATTTTTGACATAATTTGAGTTTTCGTTTACATCAAAACTTATCATATTTTAGGATAATTTTAATTTAAAATGTAATTTTCATATTTTTCAAACAAATTCTAAAAATATTTTTTAAATATTTTGTTATAATTGTTAAAAAAATATTGAGTTGCATTTCAAATAAAAAGGTAAAGATATTAAAAATATTCTAATTAAAATATGTAAAATTTAATATAGTTTTAAAGAAATGATCAAAATAAAAAAAATTACACATAAAATAATCATGATTTTAGTTAACCGGGCAGATCATTATTTATATGATATCGCACATGAAAGAAAATTTTTTGTTTTTAAAATTATCTAATTAACACTATACTCATTTTTTTATATTTTTTATATGATATCACACATTCGTAAAAAAATAGATAGTTTAAGATGCAAAAAAAAATATTTACTTAATGAATATAATATGAACGAATATTACAAATACATCATTTAATAAAATAAATAATTAAAAAATGAAAATTTATATTCGCACTGGCGCGCGGATCAGGGTCTAGTTAAATTATTAATTGAGAAGTTTGAATGAATAAAAAGGCGACAAAGTACGTCATAATATCTGGTGTGCGTAAGACCCTGCGTTGCATGGAAGCGTACATGGTTGTGCGTTTCTCGCTCCGGAAGCGGAGTCGGGAGCGGAATCGCACGGAATCGTCTTGGAATCGCGATTCCAGAATTGAAGAGTTTGGAAGCGTAATGGAAGCATATGATTCTAAAGTGGAAGCGTCGGTGGTGCAAATTGGAAGCGTTAGAGAAGATGATGTTCGGGCAAGATGATGTTATTGTAACATCAACAGTTTACTGTGTTCGTATCATAAACATAGCTTACAAAGCACAAATTTGTTTTGTTGCCCAACTTAGTCCATTCTATAAACATAAAATCCAGATTCATTTTTTGAAACAAAGAAATGTAATAGCGGAAAACTAAAAAGTCTCGTTACAGTAAACTTCCAAGAAAAGATAATTCATATACCTCTGTTTTCTTTATAGTAATCTAACTATACTTTTCTTTTTGTTCACTTGTTTGTTTGTTTGTATTATTCAACTATAATTTCTGTGGGTCAATCGATTGATTTTTTTTTGTAAAAATCAGCTTATAGTGGTTGTGTGTTGTAAGTGGTCTCTGGTGCTGAGTTCAATCGATTAATTGATGTGCTCTGTTTTCTTTTTCAGTCTAAAAGCCATATATATGTCATATAACTTATATATATATATATATATATATATATATATATATATATATATTGTTATATGTTACTTTGTAATTATAAATACTTATTTTTATTTTCGAGTTATCATATATGCATAATTAACTAAATTTTCAGTATGAAAAATGTTTATATTTAATATAATTTTATTATGGTGTTTAATAATATATACATATATATGAAATACGCTTCCAACACGTACCCGTTTCCTAAATATTTTTAAAAAATCGCTTCCGTGCTTCGTAACGCTTCCGCTTCCAGGTACCCGCTTCCGATTCCATGTAACATAGGTAAGACCATCATTCATATCAGATATTTTGTAGAGTAATTAGAGCAGGATTATCTGTAGGGTTTCTTAAAAAACTTTTTTTTGTTTTTTTAGTCTGAAAAAAAAAAAAACTGAACCAATCGCGGACCCCCACATGTCGGTGGAGTCTGCGAACAGTACAAAAAACCTTCCACAAGCGATCTTTCTTTCACCATTTATGTGACCGATTATTCTCTTATTTGTGGGGCCTACACCTTTAAAACACACTAAGGACTCCTTTTAAAACTCCCGTTCATGGTGGTCTTAGGTCACATATACATGAAAAAACTCATAATTAGCTAACTATCTCATACACTATTGATATTCTTAAACCCCAAAACTATCCCTGTCCAAAATCCTTCTATCTCTCTCCCTTTCTCTCTTCTTTGTCTCTTCTACAAAATCTATTTCCCAAATAATTAATATTCTTCTCTTTCTCTCTCTCTTATATCTCTTTAAAATCTCTAAACTCATTTTTTTCATTTCTACAATGGATTCTTCGTTTATTTTCTGTTTTCATCGATGTGAATACATTTTCATCTAAGTGTATTTCTTTCAACACGGTGTCTAGATCCAAAGAGTATTATCCTCTCGATGAGCTCGTCTACCATAGCTTCTCTGTCAATTTGTTTGAGGTACACCACAATATAAAGGTTCTAAGCAATTTTATGGCGCATAAAAGGGAGATCTCTTCGACTCACATGCTGGTAAAGGCACATGGCTGTATAACAAGAACAAGATTTCTTTTAACTGGTAAATGATTGATTAGTTGCTACCAAATAAGTCTCGTGAGCATATACAAGTTTGGTTAGTTGTTAAAGCTTTATGTTAAATTTCTTTGTTTCAAATTAGTCATGATTATATGATACATGGCTATAAATTTTTATAGAATATGTTTCTCTTATCTGATACTTGTTTGGTTAGATGTTACAAAATATATTGTCGATTTAAAATAGTTGATAAGATGCTAAAAATAACATCGATAGCTGATATGTGGTTTGGTAGATGATACCAAAAAGGTTACCATGCTAACTTTATCATTATCTATTCAACTTTTATGTGCTTAACCGTTAATAATTATTATATCATATATAAACCAATATTACATCCAAGTTTATGTTTTATATGGAAATATCATAATAGATTGAAGTCATTTATGTTGTACTTTATAAGTTATATTTCTAATAAAAAAATTGTCCGCTACAAAACCATGTAACGTTTATGTTATAATTTAACGTTAAGCCTCATTTGCTTTAAAATATATGTATTATATAATACATGGTTTGTAAATTTCTACAAAATATGTTCATTATCTAATACATATTTGGTTAGCTGTTATGAAACATTTTGGCGCTTTTAAAATGGCTGGTAAGATGTTAAAAGTATCTAACGTTAGCTACCACGTGGTTTGTTAAATGCAACAAAATAAGATATCAGACTAACTATATCATTATATGTTTATTATTTAAGGTTAACAATTATTATATCTTATATAAACCAAAAATTAAACCTAACATTATATTTTATACGGTAATAACATATAAGATTGAGGTCATTGTTTTTGATATGTGATAAGTATATGTGTCTAATAAAGAAGTTATCCACTAACAATTTTTATAAAAATTTACTTTTAAACTTAACGTTAAACATTATTTGTTAACGTACAACAATATACGCTTAAGTTTCCTACTGTGTTTTTTTCTCTCTCTGTAGATTGTCGATACTTGCAACCAATTGTAATCCTTAATTCATTGATGGAAGATTCATAAATTGGAGGATTTTTTTTGGTGTGTCTAAGAATTGAGTTGAAGATGAGGAGATTAGTGTAGGATTTGTGTCGAAAGTAAACAATGGTTAAAAGATTGGATGAGAAAATTGATTGCGGGTTTGAAGAAAAACTTTCAACTTCAACGAAGATTGAGAAAAGATCTGTGTTTTCAGAAGAAAAATTAAAAAAGAGAGAGATATAATAGAGATGGAGATTCGCGAAAGAGAGAGAAAGACAATGAATGTTTGGGCAGGGATAATATTATCAAGGGGGACCAAAAAATGTACAGTGTAAGATGGTTTTTGAGCGTTTGGGGGTAGTTACCCAATTTCCTTCACTTTTATGTATATTTAGCCAATTATCTCTATTTTATACTCATCTGTTTTCTATTGCAACTAGATTAAGTAAAATTTGTTTGTTTCAAAATATAACTAGTTTTCATAATTTTATAAGTAACTTTTATTTTTACTAGATTTTATACTCGCGAGTCTGTATTAATAATTTAGTTTAATTTTATAATAATTTTTAAACTAATTATTTAATTGATTTATGCAATTTTTTATTTGAAATATCTTTGTTGATTTTATTATATATGTTTATTTATAACTATACCCTCTATTTAGTTATTTGTATTTATAAATGTAATACTTATGTTTATAAACATATTCATAATTTTTGAAAAATATTAAATTGTATTATGAAATATTATATAAATTACTTGATGCATGTGAACTGTTAATACATTATAATATTTTATCATACATTTTTTATATATTTTATTTGAATAACATAAACGATTGAACTATATGCATAATATCTAATTTTGCTTTATAGTCAGAAAAACTTTACAATTAATGTGTGATTGTTATATATGTGTGTGTATGTGTGTGATAGTTTAATAATTAGATTTAAAATTTAATCACTATAAATATTTTGATGAACTCTAGTTAATATTAAATAGCCTTTGTAAGATAATATAAAAAGTAAAGTAAATATAATAAATTTAACTAATGTTATGTAATATTTTTATTTACTGAATTAATAATACTGAGAATCTAAAGTATTAGATTTATCTTCTACTTTATTCAATTAACTATTTGTATTGTAGTTAAGCTTGTATGATTGTATAATGTATTACAATATATTATAATTTATTTTTGGTATAATAGTTATTATTTTTTTTGTTTTGGAGTTTACATGAAGATTTAGATCCTCTAAAAACAATTAGATAATCTTGATAAAAAAAATTTCTAGTTGCTAAATGCTAACGAAAATATAGCAAAAGTCTTAGATAGCGTATTCATTGTAATCTTGAGATTTTTTTTTTCTAAATGTCCAAAATTTGTATGTTTTTAGTTGGTTGATTATAATACTTAGATAGTATATTTATATTGATAAATTCATATTGATGGTTCCTTCTATTATTCTCTTATGTTATTTTCATGCTAATTTATTGTTGATCTTCGTTATAAGTTTTCTTAAAAAATCTTAACTAACTTATTTGACATGCTTTCTTAGGATCTTTAATTTTTCATATATCTTATAAATAATATTCTCTAAATATTTTCTTCGACATAACTCAACATAGAGCTTCTTAAATTTTATATGTATATGAAGTGAATCAGACTAATTATTATAAGAATTCATCATATGTAGTTTGAAATTATTCTCTAGTATATCCGGTATTTCTGGTGTGATGCTTTTTTTGTCTATCGGATTTTGTCTTCGATTTGTAAGATTTACTTTCTATCGCGGATGTTTTTTTTTGTTTTCATTCACTATTATTATTCATTCACTTCAAACCCTATATTTTTATGTGTTCCTTGTTCATTGGGATTATGCGATTCTTTGATTTGGATATTATTAAAGAAAATACATTTGATATTGATTTTTAATTTATTTTGAAAATACACTTTTTGAACTTTTATTTTGAATAGTATATTTTATTTTTTGTTCATGCAAGTTAAAAATCATATATTCTTCATATTTTATTTTATTTTAGTTAATTTGTTTTGTTAAATTTCCAAATATTTAGTATATATATGAGTCATTTCCATTTTATTTATTTATTTGTTTTCTTTATTTGATGTTTAATTCTATTGTGTATTGAAATAATCAGTTTTGGTAATTTTAACATTTTAAAATAGTAAATCTGTAATTATGATTTTTAATATTTTTATTGGTTGTTTATAATCTTATGTGTATACTTTTAATGACTTATAACCTCCATTTTATATAGTAAATAAAATGATGTTTAGCATATTTTTGGTGTTTTAAAAATATTATGTGAACATTTTTAATTATTTATGCTTTCAAGTTATACATAGTATATGTTATTTGTGAATATTTTCATTAGCATATAACCTAAAATATGAAAATCATGATTACAATTTATTTACTTATAATGTTTTGAAAGTCTAACATTTTCTAAATTAACTTACCTTGTTTGATATCGGTTATAATTTTTGTTAATTTATTAAGCAGTTAATATTGCTTTTTTATTTTTTATTTTATAGATATAACTATTTGAGAGCCTTGCATTTTTTATTTTAAATTTTTGAAAATTTATATATATTCAGTCAACTTATATTTATAATCTTGACTTTTGTTAGCTTTTCTTATTTGATATTGATTTCTATTTTACTTTGAAATAAACAATTTTTTTTGAAAAAATTGACATTTTTGAAAATATTGAACTAAAATAATGATTTTGTCATTTTATGATTAGTTGTTTTAAATCCTATGTGTTTTAAGTTATATTATTGAATATTTTCAATAGCATATAATCTAAACTTCAAAAATCACGTGTTTTAAATTTATATAGTTCTAATTGTTTAAATATCTTGCATTTGAAATTAATTATTATTTTTGTATGATATTTTATTTTAATATTTGAAAAGATATTATATATTATTTTCCATATTGTAAGTTTACCATATTTAAATTGATTTATATTTTATTTTGAAATAAACGATTTTAGGTAATATTTACATTTTTAGAAATAGCAAACTAAAATGGTGATTTGTCATATTCCTATTGATCTTGTATTTTCAAATTAATTATTCTTTTCGTTATTCATTTTTTAATTTTTCGAAAAATATTAAACATTATGTTAACTTAATATAGTATATATATTTTTGTAAATTTACCTTATTTGATATTGATTTATATTTTAGTTTGAAATAAACTTTTTTTGGTAATATTAACATTTTTAAAATATTAAACTTAAATAATGATTTGTCATAATACGGTTGGTGATTTAAAATCCTACGTGGACGCCCTCAAAGGCTTATAGCCTCAAATTTTATATAGTATAGATAAATAGTATGTAACCTAAATTTTGAAAATCATGAGTTTAAATTTAGATTTATATAATTATAATTGTTTGAAAGTCTTGTATTTTAAATTTAATTATTCTTTTGGTTATTTATTTTTAATTTTTGAAACACTATTAAACATTATGTTAACTTAATATATTATTTATATTTTTGTAATTCCACCTTATTTGATATTGATTTATATTATAGTTTGAAATAAACAATTTATTTGGTAATCTTGACATTTTTATAATTTGATTTTTTGGAAATTTTGACATTTTTAGAATAACAAACTAAAATAATTATGTGTCATAATATGATTGGTGATTTTAAATCCTACGTTGACGCCTTCAATGGCTCATAGCCTCAACTTTTATATCGTATAGATTATTATATTTGTAAGATATTTTATGTTGATTTTCGAAAATATGTTATATATTAAGTTAACCTATATAATTCTTTGACATTTGTAAATTTACCATATTTCAATTGATTTATATTATATTTTGAAATAAACGATTTTTGGTAATATTGATATTTTTAGAAATAACAAACTAAAATGTTGATGTGTTATAATACTATTGGGGGTTTTAAATCTTACGTGGACGCTTTCAAAGGCTTATAGCCTCAACTTTTATATAGTATAGACTAGATTTTATACTCGCGTTATGCGCAGATCTGTATTAATAATTTAGTTTAGTTTTATAATAACTTTTAAGCGGACACTTTAATTGATTTATATAATTTTCTTATTTAAAATATGATTTGTTGATTTTAATATTTATATTATTTATAATTATACTATGTTATTAGCTATTTAGTTATTTGTATTTATAGATGCAATAATCATGTTTATAAACATATTCATAGATTTTGAAAATATTAAATTATATTTTAAAATATTATGTAGATTATTTAATGCATGTAAACTGTTAATACATTATAATATTTGATACAAAAATATTTTTTATTTGAAAAACATAAGCGATTAAACTATCTGCATGATATCTAACTTTGTTTTATATTCAGAAAAACTTTATAATTAATGTGTGATTGTTATATATATATATATATATATTAGTATAATATTTAGATTTAAAATTTAATCCCAACAAATATTTTGATGAACTTTAATTAATATTAAATCATCTTTGTAAGATAATATAAATTTAAAGTAAATATAATGAATTAAACAAATGTTAAGTAACATTTTATTTATTTAATTAATAATATCGAGAACCTAAAGTATAATATTTATCTACTACTTGATCTAGTTATTTAGTTGTATAGTAGTGAAGCTTGTATGATTGTATAATGCATTACAATATATCATAATTTACTTTTTTTATATGAAAAATATTATTTTGGTACGATAGATAATATATATTTGTTTCGGAGTTTCCATGAATATTTTTAAGATCCTTTAAAACCTATTCTATAATTGATAAAAATAATATTTCTAATTGCTAAATTCTGGCAATAAGATAACGAACGTCTTAGATAGCATACTCATTGTAATCTTGAGATTTTTTTAAATTTTATAAGTTTGTAAATTTGTATGTTTTTAGTTTGTTGATGATAAATTCATATTGATTACTTTTTATATTTTTCTTTTATGTTATCCTTCATGCTAATTTATTGTTGGCCTTCCTAATAATTTTATTAAAAATCTTAACTAAGTTATTTGACATACTTTCTTAGATTCTTTATTTTTTTTTTTTACTTGTAAACATTGTTCTCTAAATATTTACTTCAACATAACTCAACATGGAGCATCTTAAACTTTACATGTTATATGAGGTGAATCAGACTAATGATTATAAGAATTCATCATTTAGTTTGCTTTAATAACAATAATTTTTAAAAATCTTGTGGATCACATCATGTTAGATTTATTTCAGTGTAGCTTATTTGTTTAGTTCCTAAGACGATTTTGACTGTAACTGACTAAAAGAATATTTTTACAAACATCAAATAATAATGTTGATCAATATTTTAAAATTTAATGAATAAATAAATTCGTTAGTTTTTTGATTGATTAAAATAATTTGAAACTCATAAATAAATTGTGGTTTGCGACTCTCTCTTTGTTCTCTTACTTAACATCTTTTAAATAGAGTGAATGTAAATTTCAAAGCTTTTTCTTATACTGGAATTATTCTTTACTCTATCCAACTTTTTGGTGTGATATATTTTTCGTCTATTGAATTTAGTCTTCTGCTTTGTATGTCTACATTCCGTCGCGGATGTTTTACGTTTTTTTTTTGTACTATTTCTCATTCACTGTTATTGTTCATTCACTTCAAATCCTATATTCTTGACGCGTTCCTTGTTCATGAAGATTATGTTTGATTTTTCGATTTGGATATTATTAAAGAAAACACATTTGATATTTATTTATAATTTATTTTGAAAATACACTTTTTAAAAAATTTATTTTGAAGAGTATATTTTTACTTTGTGTTCTTGGAAGAAAAAATATTGTATCTTTATATTTTATATTATTTTGGTTAATTTGTTTGTTAAATTTCCAAATATTATATATGTATATATATAAATCAATTTAATTTTAATGATTTATTTATTAGTTTACCTTATTTGATGTTGAATTCCATTTTGTATTATGAATTTTGGATATAACATTTTAAAAATAGTAAACTATAATTATGATTTTTCATATTTTGAGTGTTTTTTTTTCTAATCCTATGTGTATATTCTCAATGACTTATATAGACACATATATAGTATATGTTATTTTTGAATATTTTCAATAGTGTATAACCTAAACTATTAAAACAATGAGTTAAATTAATTTACTTATAATTGTTTGAAAGTCTTGTATTCTTAATATTAATTCTTATTTTGCATTTTATTTTAATGTTACATTTCAAGAAATATTATGTATTAAGTAAAATTTATAGTTATAATTGTTTGAATTATTGTATTTTAAAACTAAGTATTATTTTTAATTAATTTATTTAAAATTTCGAAATTATTAATATATATATATATATATATATATATATATATTAAGTTAATATATGTATAATGTTTTTACTTTTCTTAGTTTGCCTTATTTGATACTGATTTTTTTATTATGAAATAAACAGCTAAATTTATAGTTATAATTGTTTGAACTATTGCATTTTAAAACTAATTATTATTTTTAGTTAATTTATGTTAAATTTCGAAATTATATATATATATATATATTAAATTTCGAAATTATATATATATATATATATATATATACATATATATATTTATATTTATATATTAAGTTAATATATGTATAATGTTTTTACTTTTGTTAGTTTGCCTTATTTGATACTGATTTTTTTATTATGAAATAAACAGTTTTTTTGGAATATTAACATATCTAAAAGTAACAAATTAAAATGTTGATTTGTCATAATACGATTTGTCGTTTAACATCCTACGTGGATGTCCTCAATGGCTTATAGCATCAACTTTTATATAGTATAGACTAGGTTTTCAACTCGCTACGCGTGAATTTATTTTAATAATTTGTATCATTAAATATTAATTTTAAGATAATGAAGTATAACTGGTTTATATACTTTTTTATATGAAGTTTTATTCAAAGTATGCTTTATTATTTTTCCTATTTAGATTTTTATAAAATTATACTCTTTAAAAACTAATATTTAGATATCTTTTTTTGTATTTGCAAATTTTTAAGTGTATTTATAATCGTGTTCATATTATTTATTAATCTTATTTAAAAAAATTAATGATCATTCTATTCATAACAAAAAATAGTACACTTTATAATTATTTTTATTATAATTTTTTTATCTATCTTTCTATTTGAAAAAAACATAAGAAAAGTAATGCATATGCACAATATCTAGCTTTAATTCTATTTCAAAAAACATAAAAAAATTAATGCATATGCACAATATCTAGCTTTACTTTGTATTTACCAATGTTTTACAATAAATGTAAAAGTATTATATATTTTTATGAATATCTGTATTTGAAATACTCATATTGAAGTCGCTTAAATGCATATGTGTTAGTATTTTGTTTAGAGTTCAATCATAATAAATATTTTTTTGAAATTTAAATAGCAATTTTATTTTAGATATAATAAAAAGAGAAATAAATATATACAACTTTAAACTAATGTTAAATAGTTTTTTTTATAAAAATAAACGCATATAAATAAAAAATATTAGATACATCTTCTACTAGATCTAGTTACAATATTAATTAATGTCATGATTATGATGTTTTATTAGTTCACATCATATTTCATAAACTTATATAACATATTTTCCAACTGACGAATGTATAATGAATATTTTCAAATCTTTATTTTTTGTTGTCGAGAGTCTGAGACTATACTCTAATATCAATATTATTTGTAAATATTATTTAAATTTTCAACTAATTTATTTTAAATTTTAGCCTCATTTATGTTTTTATGTTGTCATATATATTAATAACATTCTGTTTCAAATATCTTTCATTTATAGAACTCGTATGAGATCATTTTTAGTTTTATATGTTATATTAATTGATTTAATAAATTTTCATAAGCATATGTCATATAAATTTTATCGGTGAATTACACTAAAGACTTATGAAAAGTCACCATATAGTTTGCATAATTTTTAATGACCATATTTTAAAAAAAAAACTTATTGATTATAGAATATTTAGAGTTTTTTCTTAAAAACATATTTGATTAGTTTCGTGATTATTTTTATAATTATTTTCTTAAAAACATATATGTCAAAATTTAATAAATTTAATTGTTGATTACTAAATAACTATGTTTATTCATTTATTGATAAAAAACAACTTGAGAACACATAGATAAATGATTTGAAAAAATGTAGATAAACGACCTGTTTAACAATATATTTTTTACATAAGTAAATTATTGTTACCATCACTCATTTCTAACAGAGCTTTGTAACTTATTGTAAACTAAATAATAAATTGGCTCGGTAAAAAAAAAATCATAATCAACCATTATTTATCCAAGAAACTCATATAACATATTATAAAATTATAATATTTTATAGCTGAGACCAATATAAATAAAAAACAAATACTAAATTTCAGTTTACCTTTATATTTATTTGATCATATTAAGTATTATGATATTAAGTATTTACTTTATTTTGATTTATAAGCTATTTGTATGTTTTGACATACTTTAAGACATAATTTTATAATTCTGACTTTAATTAATGAAGAGTTAGCATATATATCAAACAACTATTTTTTTATTTTCGTTTTGTTTTGTTTTGTTTTTTTTATAGAAAATTTAAGATTTATAAGAATATTAACTTAAGATGCTGACTTTAAATATTTTTATTGGTATTTTCAGTTATTTCTGATTTTTAAAGCATATAGTCCATATCATATTAAAGGTTACAGACATAATTAGATTTTTATTAATAATATGCGATCAATACCAATTCCTATAAGGTACGTGAACAATCTCTTATTATATTAAGTTTTCAATAATTAGCTATAAATATCAATCTAACTTTAAAGGTAATTTTTACAAATTTTAATTTATCTTTTTTTTAGTTTTGTGCTGATTTTTATTTATTTTTACATACGTGATTATTTTTAAATATTTTTTTACAAACTTTATTTCTTTTTGAATATTTTATTTTTGTTAATTTTTTGTTTAATTTCAAATATATACTTATTTTGTATATCAAGTTAATTATTTTTAATAAAATAATATTTTCATTTACTTTATCAAATTAAGATGCTGATTTTTATATTATTATAATGATATTTTTAAATTCTATGTGAACACTTAAATAATATATATCCTCAATTTTGAAATAATATGTTATTTAGATTCATATGTAATGAAAAGGTGATTTAGATTTACATTGTCTTTATTAATTGTAAATCCTTATATTTTTAGGATTATTTTTGTTACTTAATTTTATGTTAATCTTTGAAACATTTATTTTTTATAATAAACTGATTTTTTAAAACTTATTTGGCAATTTTGCTTACTAAATTTATTATTGATATTTTCTTTAAAGAAATAGCTTCCATTTCGAAATCATATTTTGTTAGATTCATATGTAATGAAAAGTGCTTTAGATTCATATTGTTTTTATTATTTTTAATTCTTGTATTCTTTAAGATTTGTTTTGTTAGTTAATTTTATGTTGGTCTTTCAAAGGTTTACTTTATATATCAAATTGATTCCTTTAATAATTTTGCATTTTCACTAAATTTAATAGTAGTTTCCTTTTTATTTTGAAGTAAACATTTTTTGAAAATTTTGAAAATTTTAAAATAATAATTAAAATGGTAATTTCACATATTTTGGTGGTTTAAAATAATATGTGGATATTCCCAATGATTTATTGCATCAAATTACATATAGTACTTATTTTTGTTGAATATTTTCAGCAGTATGTAACCTAAATTTTGTAAATCATGTGTTTTAGATTTATATAGTTATAATATTTTGAAAGTATTACATTTTTAAATTAACTATTATATTTTTTTTATTTTTATGTTAATTTTCGAAATTTTATTTTATATATTATATATTTGTACATGATGTTTTTAATTTTGTAAGTTTAACTTATTTGATAATTATTTATATTTTATTTTGAAATAAAAAATTTCGAATTGTTAACATTTTTAGAAATGCCAAATTAAAAAACGATTTGGTATATTTTTGATGCTTTAAAATAATATGTAAACATTCTCAATGATTTATAATATCAACTTATATATAGTATATGTTATTTTGAATATTTTCAATAGTATATAACCGAAACTTTGAAAATCATGAGTTTAAATTTAGATTTATATAATTATACTTGAAAGTCTTGTATTTTTAAATTAATTATTATTTTTGTTATTTACTTTTTAATTTTCAAAAAATATTAAACATTATGTTAACTTAATATAATATTTATATTTTTTGTAAATTTACCTTATTTAATATTGATTTATATTTTAGTTTGAAATAAATATTTTTTTGGTAATATTAACATTTTTAAAAATAATAAACTTAAATAATGATTTGTCATACTACGATTGGTGGTTTTAAATCCTACGTGGACGCTCTCAATGGCTTATAGCCTCAACTATTATATAACCTAAACTTTGAAAATCATGAGTTTAAATTTAGATTTATATAATTATACTTGTTTGAAAGTCTTGTATTTTTAAATTAATTATTCTTTTCGTTATTTATTTTTTAATTTTTGAAAAATATTAAACATTATGTTAACTTAATATAGTATTTATATTATTGTAAATTTACCTTATTTATATTGATTTATATTTTAGTTTGAAATAAATATTTTTTTGGTAATATTAACATTTTTAAAAATAGTAAACTTAAATAATAATTTGTCATACTACGATTGGTGGTTTTAAATCCTACGTGGACGCTTTCAACAGCTTATAGCCCCAACTTTTATATAGTATAGATTGGATATAGTGTTATCAATCAAATAATATATACTCCCTTAGTTTCCAAATGTAAGTAGTTCTAGCAAAAAGAGTTTGTTTCACAATATAAGTAGTTTACATATTTCAATGCATCTTTTTATTTATTGGATATTGTGTGACCAATAAAATAATGTTATGTTTTTTATAATTGGTTGAATTAATTGATTAAATGATATATTTTTTTCAAATTACAGCTTCCTAAATATTTGTGTTTTTAAGCAAACTACTTACAATTAGAAACGGAATGAGTACTTATTTATGATTGGTTTAACTACCCCGAAATTATATATCAAATGCTATTTTTGGAAAAATTAATAATTTTCTTAATATTTGTGCACTCATCTATAACTTTTGGAGTAGTAATATCTAATATCTAAACTATTAAAACAGAAGTACAAGTTTGAAATACTCCTTAGTTTTCCTCAATAATTATAATCTTGTGCCACTACGTTTAAATTTTAATCAAAAAAAAATATTGTTACTTACCAAAATCGTAGGATCTATATTTACCTTAGATAAAAAATATATATATGACTACTTAATGACTGCGTCACGTTATGGCCAAACAAACAAAGCTGATCAACCTTCATATATGTTAAAATATACTGCAATATGAAGGACTCTATACTAACTTATCTTCGGTCATTTTAAAATGTAAAAATATTAAGAAAATATTGTTCCTTACCTAACAAGTTATTTTAAGCAGTGCTTTTCAATATAGGGTTTTAAAATAAGAATAATTGTTAGTATATTGTAACAAATATACTATAATATGAAGAATCATTATTATGTTCAAATATAAACTACAAACCCTAAAATCATAACTCAACATAAAAATATAAACCCTAAAACATATCTCCAAACCCTCTATTGATAGATAATAGATAGTTATAAATTTTATAATATTTTAGACAACTACTTAGAATAAGATTTTAAAATAACAATATATGTAGTTTCATTTATTTTTTATTTTTTTTTAAACGAACAATATATGTAGTTTCAATATTTTGTTTTTCACCTAATACCTTAAACAAAATCTGTTTTGTTATTGGTTTACGAGTTTTAATTTTATACTAACCATATTTTGAATAACCATCTTACCAAAATTCTAACAAAGCGAACAAACAATTTAAATTTCAGTTATCAAACCAGATTTTTATTTTCAATTTATCATAATAATATTTTAGAATATGATTTTGATAAAGAACAAATCCCACGCTTTTAAAGCAGAAACGTTATTATTAAAACAGAAACATTATGTTTTAAAACAGAAATATTATGTTTGGACCTAACATTTATTTTATAAATTTTTATATTAAATACAGCTTTCTACTTTATAGTTAAATTACTAACATTTCTTTCTTTATACTACTATTCGTGTTTCCAAACAATGTATTCATGTTTTCGTACTATTATCTATGTTTCCAAACAATACTATAATTAATTTTGTGTCTAAACAATACAAAATATTAGATTTTATTTTTTCTAACAATTTTTTAAAAATTATTTAGATAAATTAAATGACTGAAATAATTGAAATAATTTATAAAACAACGAAAAAATAAATAAAACTTATTTTTACACGTTTAAATACTACAAAAACATTTTAACCAGTAATACATAAATTAAATTAATGGATTATTTTATTTATGTTTCCTAAATGATGGTTATAAAATTTATTTAAGTAACATAAATAATACAATAATAGCCATTATATATAAACAGTATACATTATAAAATAAATATAATAACAAAAAATAAAATGTTCAAAATATATGTTACCTAAAAATGCTTAACACTAATTGTTAATTTAAATCGATTATAATATAAACCAAATTATTAACAAAATAAATGACACAAAACAGTTATAATAAAATTAATTAAGCTATATAAAAGGAGTAATATGATCAAGAAATATTTATAATCCTTATTATTTTATATCTATCATTTTCTCTATCAAAATTTTGTAGAAACGTCATAATTTCATAAAATTGCAAAACAATGAACTTTAAAATTTGGATTAAAAGGTATAAATTATGTAAATATAGCAATTTAAATCAAATTGGATTACATACCGGTCATCCATCGGTTAATCTAGGATTTTAGTGATTTTTTAAAAATATGGATATTTTAAAAAAACCTAAATCGAATTATTGGATCACCCTCGTATTCAGCAACCAAAACATAATCATCCAAGTACTTTGGCTTAATACTCTGTCTCTCCGATCTTCTTAGCACCTGTTGACTCTCGGTTGACTCGTGCTCGTCCTCACTAGTTGTGTTACCATCGTCTACGTCTATGATTTCGTTCTTAAGAATATCATCATTGACCTCTTCTTGCTCTGCTTCAGTTTGTTCGATATCTTGTATGCCATGATTGCCAAAGTCTCCCAACGTAACCTTGAAGCTCCCGCTTAACGACTTCCCAGAGACATCGTGCTTCCAGTTCCATCCCTTTGTCTCATAAAACACTACATCACGACTGACTACCACTCTTTTGGTCTGTGGATCCAGCATACGATACGCCTTGGATCCAGGCTCTATCCCGAGATGTACTAGAAGCTTTGATCTATCATCGAGCTTCTTTAAGAACTTTGAGTCGATCTTTGCGTAACCAATACATCCAAACGTCCGAAGGTGAGCAACATTGGGCTTTCTTCCCTTCAAGACTTCATACGGCGTTCGATCTTTAAGAGCTCTAGTGGCTATTCGGTTCAAAAGATATGTTGAATGTCTGATCCCTTCTCCCCATAGGTAATTTGGAACCAGCATATGCTTCAGACAGCTCCTGGTCATCTCCAATAAAGTTCTGTTTCGGCGCTCAACAACACCGTTCTGTTGAGGACTATAGGGAGCCGTAAGATGTCTTTTGATTCCTACCGCTTCACAAAACTCATTGAACTCTTTTGACACAAACTCTCCTCCCCTATCAGTTCTAAAAGTTTGTATTTTGGTTTTCACCTCTTCCTCCACTAGACTCTTGAAGGTTTTGAACTTCTTGAATGCTTCGCTCTTTTCTTTTAGTAACGCAGTCCACATATACCTAGAATGATCATCAATCAACACAAATATATACCTGTTGCCAGTACTTGTACTAGGTGTTATGGGGGCCACATAGGTCGCCATGAATGAGCTCCAACAGGTTCGAAGTTCTATAAGTTGTTGCTTGCGGAAAAGACCGTCTTGCTTGTTTGCCAAGTAAGCATGAACCACATACTTTCCTTTCAATATTGATAGTTGGAATCCCTGTGACAAGTCCTCTTTGCACCATTGATCTCATTGTATCCTGATTAATGTGTCCTAACCTCTCGTGCCACCGGCTTGTTTCACTTATCTCAGTCGTCAATAAGCTCATTGTGTCTTTAACTCTCATACGAACTTTATACAAACGATTCTTCGATCTCACTGCTTTCGCAATCAACTTTCCATCACGATCATGCATAATAAGATGTTCATCTTTCATTCTTATATCACATCCCGCCTCTGTAGCTTGTCCCAACGAGATTATGTTGCTCTTTAGGTCCGGTATAAAGTATACATCGATAATCTTTCTTGGCTCTCCGTTTCTATCCATGAACTCTATGGACCCTTTGCCTTTGATATCAATACGCGAGTCATCACCAAATCTCACTTTCCCTGTGATAGACTCATCAATGCTCGCAAAGTATCTCTTATCTCCACTCATGTGATTGCTTGCTCTGTTGTCGAGATACCAAATATCATCTTCTCCGGCATCACCTTCATATTTGCTTGGAACAACTTTCTCTTCATTCAAGTACACGATCTCATGTAACATAAGTTCGTCTGCTTCTTGAGTCTCAGTGTTCTCAATTTCTTGTGCTTCTTGAAGTTTCAATAGACGGTCAGGACAATCAGTCACATAATGTCCTAGCTTATCACAACGATAACATGTGACTTTAGATGGATCGCGTGGGGTGTAGTATCTGCCTCTGCCTCGTCCTCTGTTATAGTAGTTCCTTCCCCCACGACCCCTTCCTCTATAATCATTACCAAAGCCTCGGTTAGATTGTGTTTCCTGGTTTGCATACATCAGTTTTCCCTGATCATCTTGAACTTCTTCTTCTTCCGCTACACGCTCTTCATATGCTTTCAAACGCCCAACAATGTCCTCAAAGCTTGTTGTCTTGAGATCAAGTACTTGCTCTAATGCAGCCACAATATGAATGTACTTCTTTCGGGGAAGACACTTAAGAAATTTCTTAACTAGTTTTGGTTCTACGATTTCTTCTCCCAAAACAGCGGATTTTGAAGATATCTCTGACATCTTTCCAACGAACTCGTCTATTGTCTCTGTGTCTTTCATCTTGAGACGATCAAAATCCGCCATAAGTGTCTGTAATCTAGCTTCCTTTACTCTCTCTGCTCCTACATACCTAGCTTTGATTGCATCCCACACTTTCTTTGCCGTGCTCAACTCCCCAACTTGCAAGATAAGTGACTCCGGTATAGACTGAAACAAGAGCGCCTTAGCCATATCGTTTTTTTTCATCATCCTCTGCTTCAGTCTCCACGATCTCCCAGACCTTGTGTACTCTGAGAAGAATCCTCATCCTCATAGCCCATACGGTATAGTATGTTGCATTCAATATCGGGAACTTAATAGAGGAAGATCCTCCTTCCTTCTTTATCGAAGGTGACGCTACCACAAGATCACTCATAATTGATCGATCCTCAGGCTCTGATACCAATTATTGTTTGTAAGACTCGAATGTATGTATGAACTCAAAGATAATAAGAACTCACTCTTCTTATTGCTTAAGAAACTTACACAAAACTTAAGCTCTCTAAAACTCACACCAACAATGCTCTAACTCGACATTGTCTTTATATAAGACCACACTTATCCTAATCCTAATTGTAAACATATATTTAGATAACTCCTAAATATAACCTTGATCATTATCTCTAAAGATCACAATTTTATTAGGACTAGGATTGCTTGATACTCAAGCTTCCTTCAAGCTTACAACAGATATTACCTTTTCTCTATTGTTCAGGTTTATTTTAGAGGACAAATCTCGAAAAATTGTTTTGTAGTATTTTCCTGAGAAGTGAAATTACAGGGTCAATACTTGTATCTATCTGCTATTCAATTAGAGAGTGACTTAAGGCCCACTTACTTTCCAATGGAAAGTATGATGAAAATTTCGTTTATGTCTTTACTTCCAAAACATCATCTTCTTCACATTTATGGGATATGTTGAACTTATTGGCAAAGACTTAAACGAAATTTCGTCTAAGTCTTTACTTCCCAATGGAAAGTATGATGGAAATTTCGTTTATAAGTCAGCCTGTAAAAGAACTTTCATCTTCTTCAGATTTTTCCATTCGATTCTTTCAACATACTGCACATTACTCAACTTATTCGTTTAATGTTAGCATCCTAGTATTAATTCAGAGATCACGTCAATGCCCTAATAGCATGTGGAAACTACTAAGGGGCTGTTTGTTTCACCATTTGCCATCTCCATCCAAATGATTCATTTGTATGATCTATTCAAATGATCCATTCAGATTTTTGTGATTGTTTGTTTGTCCATCCACATAGCTCATCTAGATGAATAATCTAAATGGATCTTATGTTTGTTTCTTTATTTTCATTTCCATTCAAATGAGTTTAGTAAAAAAATTACCAAAATATCTTTGTGTTGATTTAATCATATGTTCAATATTAATTTTAACTATATTACATTTAATTATTTAGTTTAATATATTTACATTAGAATTATTTCAAAATTAACGATTTTTCTTTTTGCAGTTTGGACGGAAAAACAAGTTTTTTCGGTTTTAGCGAGAAAACACATTTTTTATGTTTTGGCGGAAAACAAGATTTTTCGGTTCTGGCGGGAAAATGATATTTTTCGGTTTTGGCGGGAAAATACAAATTTTTGGTTTTGGCGAGAAAACAAGTTTTAGCGGTTTTGGCGGGAAAACACGTTTTTGCGATTTTGGCAGGAAAACACGTTTTGCAGTTTTGTCGGGAAAACATGTTTTGGCGGAAAAACGCATTTTTTGCGTTTTTGGAGGAAAACACATTTTTGCGATTTTGGCGGGAAAACATGCTTTTGCGGTTTTGGCAGGAAAACACATTTTTTGCGGTTTTGGCGGGAAAACGCGGTTTTGCGGTTTTGGCGGAAAAACACGTTTTTGCGGTTTTGGCGGGAAAACGCGTTTTTGCGGTTTTGGCGAGAAAACGCGTTTTTACGGTTTTGGCGGGAAAACGCGTTTTTGCGGTTTTGGCGGGAAAACGCGTTTTTGCGGTTTTGGCGGGAAAACGCGTTTTGCGGTTTTGGCGGAGAAATAGGTTTTTGGCGGGAACACATTTTTACGGTTTTCGCGGGAAAATGAGATTTTTTTGGTTTTGGCGGGAAAATACAAATTTTCGGTTTTGGTGAGAAAACACGTTTTTTGGTTTTGGCGGGAACACACGTTTTTGCAATTTTGGTGGGAAAACACGTTTTTGCAATTTTGGCGGGAAAACACGTTTTTGCAATTTTGGCGGGAAAACACGGTTTGCGACTTTGGCGGGAAAACGTGTTTTTTGTGTTTTGACGGAAAAAAGTATTTTGGGGTGTTGGCGTGAAAACATTTTTTTTTGTGATTTTGGCATGAAAACATGTTTTCGGTTTTTGCGGAAAAACACGTTTTTGCAATTTTGACGGGAAAATATTTTTTTGCAATTTTAGCGGGAAAATGCGTTTTGGGGTTTTGGCGTGAAAAAATAGTTTTTAGCACGGGAAAAAGTGTTTTTGTAGTTTTGTCAGTTTTCGTTTGCGACAAAAATGATATTATGTTTAAGTTTATAATTTGTGAATTACATTAGGGGTATAATAGACATTATACCATTTTGAATGAACCATCTCCATTCAAATGATCCAAATTGGTTCAGCTGAATGGACTTTAAAATTAAGCCTAAATTTTCAAAAGTCATCCGGATGATCCATCTGAATGAGTTGCACTTTTAGTGCCTAAACAAACAAAACTCTCATCTTCATCCAGATGGTCCATCCAGATGGAGAAACAAACAGGCCCTAATTACAATTCTTGGTAGGTCTCATGTCATATTTACTTCAATAGGTATGTTCAAACTATATAGTAAAACATTCCATGTAGCCACTTGGTTCAAGAAAATGTGCATTTTCATGGTAGATGAGTCGAAAATCGAATAGAGAGAGGAAATTAAAAATGGAAAACGGAGGCACGTGACAAACACTGCCTAATCGCTGAGCTCAACAGAAATAGAGTGTCTTTCACGTAACAAGTCAACTAGCGCTCAAGTGAAAACAAAAGAATGTTCAGCGAATCAGCCAGGCACTTTCCTTTTCTACCGCAAACACTCGCCCTATACTATAAATAGGAGTCAGCGAGAACAAGATTAGTTAGACAACCACAACTCTTACCAGCAGACAGAATCATCACATCTGGTGTTTAACGGTAGGCAAGGAAGGAAAGGAGACGATGACCTCGTACAAGCTATTTTTGAGTGCAATAAGCAAGAAAAGTTTATGGGACTGTCTCTTTCTCGTCGTCTACGCGACCCTCTTGTTTTCTTCGTGGAACTGGCTGAGTTCGATTGTTGACTGGTACGGAGAGAACCACAAGACATCATCTGTTTGGCCTGCGGTTTTCGCTTCGTTGCTTGTTGGAGCAGTGTTCGGAGTTCTGACGATGGCGGCGGCTCTGTTCATAGCTGCGCCGGCCATCGTTGTGATATGGACATCAGTGGTGGTGGCGATGGCGTTCGCAGGGGAATCGAGTAGGTGGGTGGTGGTTGAAGGAAGGAAAGCGACGAGAGAGATCGTTGGGTGTGTGTTTAAGGATCTACTTAAAGTAGGAAATGTTGTGGCTCTTCTGTGTGCTCTGCTTGCTTACTTTGTCTTCTTCAGCTCTTACTCTTCCTCCTCATCTTGCCCTTAGTATAACAAGATGCAAATACGATATTCTTCCTTGGATAGATGTGTTTTTTTTTTATTTCTGATGTCAGAACGAATGCTTCCACGTCATTTGTCTGTATTGTTTTTTGTTATTTCTTGAGCACAGTTTCTTATTTTTGTTGGTCACTCTGTCTTTTATATGTCTGTGGTAAAGCTTCTGAACTATGATATGGGGCTTTAGAGCCCATTGAGCTTACTGTGTTACCATCTATATCCCACTGGTTCTAGTAAATTGATGGAGAATTTGGTTACTGTATTATCTATCATCTGTAGCCCAAGTGAACTAATGGTAAAAAAAAAAAAAAAAAAAAAAAAAAAAAAGAAAGTTAAAACCTTAGATTGGATGGAATATGATTATAATTTTGTTGAATACAGTGGAATCTGATTCTAATTTCGTTCGACTGCCGGTTCCATTCATGTAATCAGGTTACTTAGTTTCGAGGGTTCATAGAGATATTCGTTTGATATACTCTTAAGAACAAAAAAAAAACAGAAGAATTTATATTTGTTAAGCAATTCCAAAAACTAAGTTTCATTTCATGACCTGTACCCTTACATCTAAAGGCTAGAGAGAAAGATCTTCGACAATGCTAAATAAATAAAAAAAAACACTAACGCGAACTAGGCTTGGCCAATCTTGGAGAAGTCCTCGGCGAACTTGTCTCTTCAACCTTTTGGGTCTTCTTCTCCTTCAATCTCTTCCCCTCTGAACCCGATTCAATTGATTTCTTACCAGCTTTAACAACTTCGATCTTGCTCTCTCCAGCGACTCTATCGAAATCATCAGAGAGTTTCCTCCTGATCCTAGCCACACCTTCATCTTCCGATCCGATCTCCTCGTCATCGTCGTCAGCGTTCAGATCTATGTACCTTCTTCGTTTCACAGCAACAGGAGCCGCAGGGGGAGAATCGTAATCGTAATCAGATCTCTTCTTCTTCTTGTCGGAATCTCCAGATTCGAGTTTCGTCGGAGTGGATTTCTCGAGTTGAGCACGGAGCTTGTCGACGTTTCCTTCGATCCGGCCCTGGAGACGGAGGCGCCTGAAGTTGAGACCACCCATGGACCAGTGGGCCTCTCTGGCCCATGAGAGAAGCGGGTCGAGCACAGAAAGCGGCGGATCAACGCGGTGAGAGTTGAACTTAGGGTTGTCGAAGAAACGAGGACGGGGAAGGGAGTTTCCGTAGAACTCTACAGGCCTAATGGCGGAGCTTTTCTTCACAGGAGTCATCATTGTGTAATTTCGGAAGAACAAATCGAGTAGAGAGAGAAAGAGAGATGTAGGAGGATGAGGGATGGAGATTGGGAGGTTGGAGATGTGATTATATGGACGGAGATTTTGGCGGGTGCGGTTATTGGCGCCAGACTCTGCCGCGCTTCTTGAATTAATTAATTTGGCGCCTCTTCAGTTTGGCCACCGCGCTTTTTTATTTTGGTTCTTCATGTACTGTTCTGTTTGCTATGGTACACGCGCGTCCTCCCAGTACTTAACGTGAGTCATTTATGATATTTTCTTATAATGTTTTTTAATTTCTTTTCCTATATACTTTACTGTATATGTTTTTGTAGCGTAAAAGGAAAGTCAAAAGATATATTTTTTTCTATAAACAAGATTCAGTTTAAAACGATTCAATATAAAGCAACTCAAGATCAAAGATTTAGTCTAGGCATGCAGGTTCGGTTAGTTCGGTCAGTTTTGGAATTCGGTCAATTCGGGTCAATCAAAATCTCACTGAAGTGAACCAAATTTTTTTTATACGGTTTGGTTTTCAGTTAGTTCAATTTCAAAAAAAAAATGTATTGAAGTTTTTGGCTTTGTAGTTAGTTCGGTTTAGTTCGAAATTGTGATGAAAATTGATACTGCTTGATAAACAAATATTTGAAAAAAACAAACCAACCAAACTAGAAACCCAATTTTAAACCATTTTTTAGTTGCAAACTGAACCAAACCTTCAAACCGATATTTTCGGTTCGATAGGTTTGTGTAATAACCGCAGGTCTAATTTGGTCCAAGAGGAACGTTGAAAGTAAAACCACACAAATAAATAGGCACATAGATTGAGTCACATTACGAATACACAACAGAACTTAAATCTATTGGGCCCAATAAAACTAGGGCCTATAGAGTAACGTAAGAAACGTCGAGTGTATATAAGGGAGGAAGCAGTTTTTATTGTGAAACCCCTAACATACAAGTAGAGAGTAGCTTCTCACCACCCTCTGGGAGGCCCTCCTGAGGACTGCACACTCAACCTGTCAAGGAGTGCGTTGAAGTCGATAGCTTGCCCACTCTCCTCCATCCTCTGTATCACTGTCATGACGTGGTCTCCTCTGAAACCCATGCTCACTAGCTTCTCTATCAGCTCACCGTATTTTGATCTCAAGACAGGAGATGGTGTCCCAGTGTTACCAGCACCACCAGCCTGGTGCTGCTGAGGTGCGTACCCACCACCTGGTGGACCTTGCATGTAATGGCCTTGTTGTTGCTGCTGATGCGGCTGAGATGGTGGGTATTGCATGATCCGCCCGCCTTCATACATGGTATTGGCGTATCCGGGAGGAGGAGGCCCTGAGGGTGGATACCCATCGCCTGTCTGGGGACTATAAGACATCTTTGTCTGCTGTGGAACCTGTGCTGGTGGTGCACCGTATCCGTAAGCTTGCATCGACTGTTGAGGAGGCCCACCGTACGGCGACTGCATGCTGCTTGGCAACGGTTCTACTGGAGATTGGTTGCTTGGTGGTGCAGGAGGCGTGTATGGTTGGTAGGCTCCACTAGACTGTGGCCTTGCCTGTGGCTGCGGAGGCCAGTTTTGCTGGTACTGCGGGAATGATTGAGTTTGAGCCGAGCTTGGGTGAGATGGAGCAGCAGGTGGGGGCATGAAGTGAGCCTGAGCTGGTGGTGCTTGAGGTTGAGATGGTGGAGGCGGAACAGGCGCTGGTGCAGGTGTGTTTTGAAGCTGTGTTGCAGGAGGCATGTAATACTGCTGCTGCTGCTGTGGCTGCGTTGGTGGCTGTGGTGATATTTGGTGAGGCAAAGCAAGTGCAAGCTGAAGGTTGGGTGCATCTGAGGTGTTTTCATTCTTCTTATGCTCTGGAACAGGAGTCGCGACCCGCTCCTCGCCATGTTGGGAATGAGACGAGGAGGATGAATCTTTCGACACAAGTTGAAGCCTCGCCAGCTCCTTCTGGGTATCAGCTAGCTCTTGTTTGTCTCTGAGAACTTGAACTGACCTATGCACCTACATCAAAACATACAAATCGTCTCAATAACACCCATTTGCAGAATCATAAATTCTTACAAAGTAAAAAAGGACATAGCAGAACACACCTCTTGAAGATGTTTATCCAAAGACCTAAGCTTAACATCAGCCTCCTCGTTATGACGAGTCAAATCCGATCTCATTTCCCCAATAGTCTTATCAAGGTTGTAGCAATACAGTTCTAACTGGGACAAACGTGAGCTTAAGCCTTCAAGAAAGCGCATCATGTTGTCTGAATACTTCTTCATGCTTCGCTCAACAGTGGCAGTAAGCTCTTCCTCCCTCAAAGAGTCCTCTGGTGGAGCGTAAGAGCCTGTAGGGAAAACCGAAGACCTCGCCATCCTGGTCTTGTGAAATTCCTACAACAGCAGTATCATAATCAAGTAAATGAAGACTTCTTCGAGGGCATGACTAAAGTTTACAACCTTTATAGATATAAAGCAACAGGGCATGTCGATAGGTTTCGATTTAACCTAAGAAACGCACCATCTTTACTTCAAATTCAGAACAAAATCAAAACCCTAGAATCCCCAAATATCAATAAAATTCGGCGATCGAGCAGAATCAGTGTGTTCACCTTATTGGAGTTGGAAGCACCGATCGCGGGATCGGAGTTGGAGCCATCAGAGGAGTCATGGTTGGTGAAGTCGTCGTAAGAGCAGAGGATATCATCGGACCCGAAATCGAAGCCCTTCGATCCCGGGTTGACCCGACCCGATGCTCCCGAAGCCATGGATCCGAACACTGAGATGGATTTGTGAGAGAAGAATCAAAAAGGAGGGGGAGATCGCTTTGATTACTGATAGTCTTGTGAGCAAAGCAAAGCTCGTTCTGGATTTCTTCAGACCCTTTGTGAACGAACACGCAAGCAGAAGCAGCAGGAGGAAAACGTTTTGCTATAAGGATGCAAGAAAAAAACAATATTTGAGTTTTCATCCCCAGAGAGTTTAATTATTATTTGTTTGACCCGTTTGTTTGGGTTAGTTAATTTTACGACCTTCTCAAATATGAACGCCGTCGTTTTAATAGCGGTGTTGCTATTTCAACATATAAATTCGGAGGTTGATTTTATTAGAGAGAAAGAAATAGGTTTTGCTTGTGTGTACTTTGGGGTCTCCTCACTGGCCATATCACTGAAAGTAAGTGTTCTTTGATCCATTGTTAGAGGTAAGCAGCTTCTCAACATTGATATTGTTCTTCCATAAGTTGTTTATGAAGATACTTCTTTAATATGTCTACACTCAAAGAGTAAATGGTTTAGTGGAGCTTTGATCTTTGTCATTATGGAGTCTGAGCATCTTATTGTTTTTGTCTTATCACTCAGTACCTTTCTGAGCATTGACTACTGGTGGTGGTTGTTTGGGATATAATATACTAGGACCGGTATGGGCGGGATGTGTTACATTTATATTTTTCATTACGAACATATGATTGTTAATATGTAAATCCAATGGTAGGAGTTGGTCTGGAACTTGATGTTGTAGTTGGTTTGTTTGTGTAAAGTTTAATCGATGGATGGACGATTGAAAATGAAAATCATGCTCTTTGAATTATTTTGAGTTTTCGTAGTTGGACTTTATTATTTTATCTATCGTGGTTGTCTACTGTATATAATACTATAGTGGTATTCCGGGTTCATATATTTTATTTTTACACGAATTTACAATTCATTTTATTGTCTTTATAAAGAAAATATGTTCAAAAATATGAAAATGAAAATATGTTGAAAGAGAATGATATTTTCCGGATCTATTTGATAGTAGTTAGCGATTGTAGTGTATTACTTTGTTTTCAAGTTGCTTAGTTCAAAGTGGAATAACATTAGTGGTTTTGACTAATCGATTCAATAAAAATAGAATAAAAAGGTCGTAACAAATTTAAACATGAATAATGAAGTAAAGTTGATGTTTTATTTAGAGAACATATTTATATTGTTAAGTACAATGTGGACAGTATATAGAAAGAACGGCATTTGAAATTTTTTTATAGAGACTAATCTGAATTTAAACATGTATAATGAAGTTTTGTTCATATATTTTTCTTATTTGATTTTTGGTAAGAAATTAAGTCTGGCAATAAAACATAATTTTATTCATGATTCTTATATTTTAATTAAGCAACAATATTTGTACTATTTATTTTAAATTTTTCTTAGGGTGCTTAGTTTTTAAACCAATTGAATAATATAATGAGGCTTCTGCTAATGTAACTTATATTTGTTTAATCATTTTTTTTCTGTAGAGGTTGGGTGATTTATATAGACTGCATTTTTATAATAGTTGGGAATTAGTGACACATGAGAATTGCTTGTGTTTTAGTGGAGGATAATGTTTGGATTCATTGTCATGTCTTTAGTTTTGTTTAAGTTGAGTAAGCTATGTTGAGAGCTTATTACACTTTTAGTATTTTCTGTCTGAATATCTCTATAAGAATTTTTGTTTGAGTTTGTTGATATACTTCTCAGAAGAAGGAATTTGCTATAAACTTGAATAAAAGTAATATTCCTTTGCTATCTCCTCACGCTCTCTATGTATCTTTGTCCATGATTTGCTTAATGTTTTTTTTTTTCTGTGGTGGCTTTTTCTGCTAAAACGGCTGATTACTTGAACGTGACCACCCAAGCAGTGATGATATGCATCACTTGAACGGCTCTGTCTATTTATCCCAAGGATCTTCTCTTGTCTAGAGCCAATTAGCAAGCTTCTAAGGCAGCTGATGTAGCCAACACGGAAGATGTTCTCTTCTTTAGGTCAACTCGAGGTGTCTCTTTCTGTGCTAAAGCTTCTCACATAGAAACATGTGGAAACAATACAGCACCACCAATCGGAAAGTACATAGCTCAGGCAAAAAAAAAGAACAAACTTTTTTTCTTCTTCTATTAGCAAGAGATGAAGGATACAAACAGAAGAGATACAACATTGAGATCTTTTTTTAATCTCAAATAAGAATCATGAGCAATTACTACAATATAAGAAGCGCAATTTTTAGACTTAAAAGGATTGTTACTACGTCTCTGGTGGTCTTTAATAAAGCTGAGAGCTTCACTGTCTGAAGGAAGAACTGGAATGGCTCCTTTCTTGGTTGTCGTGATGGCTCCACAAGCGTTAGCGAACCTCGGCACTTTCCTCAGTTTCTTTTCCTCCTAAAGAATCAGTAAACCACACTTGTTGATATTGAATTGAAAGAAATCTGTGGAGGACCGATGAGGGTTAAACTAAAAATTATGAGAAGCTTGACAAATATCAGAGAAGCAACATAATAAAATCAGATTCTATCTATCATCGAAGGTATATGAAAGAGCTCGACCTATTCATCAAGCATGAGCATGTAGACTCCCAGTAGCTCTCCTCTCTTGACTTGGTGTGCTTCCCAGAAACGAAGGAGGCTTCAAATCTGAAAAAGATATGGGATGACGCCATGGTTGTAGCAGTACTGTTTGTAAAGAAGGAATATGATTGAATCTTGAATTAGTGAGAATTAGAGAGGTCTTCATCCTTATTTAAAGTCTTAGGAATTAGGGATTTGTAATGGAAGTTGAGAAAGGATTCATTGAAGTTGACGTAGTGGGAAAGCTGGACAGGTGTATTTAATGGAGAGACGTTATGAAGTGGCTTCAATGAGAAACTAAAGCATTATTCATGGTTTTTGCGATCGGAGGTGCGATGGAGAACGAAGAAGACGACGCTCTAGAGGGAGACAGTGTTATCGGATCCAAAGTGTTTAGAGCATGGGCTGAGATTGGGCTTGAGTTGAGTTTTGTAGCCCATTATTTAATCGAAGTTCACAAAGTTTAAGTGTCTCGACACGTGTCTTAAAATGCCTTATGCTGAATGGTGAGGTGGCATCACAACGAGGGAGAAAACTCTCCTTTATTATTATAGATAGACAGTGCGATTTTGGTTGAGCAAGTGCATTGGTGAAAATAACATGAGTTTTATAGGTTGGCTATCGCTGTGGCCCTCTGATTTATATGATTAACTCTGGTAATAGTATTTCTTTGTGGGGGTTAGTGCGATTCTTATTGTTTTAGCAAAAATATTAGCCAATATAAATTGTTTTCTACATTGTTTTAAGATCACCTAATGGAAATATTGGCGATTCTACATTGTTTTAGCAAAAATAGTGGCATAGACCGTGATGAAGTAACATCTGAAAATTTAAAGTGTATATGCATATATGATACAAACTGGAACTGGAATCACCTGTACATTTGGAACATTTGTGTTATCAGCATCAGAGCCCAATTCTATTTCAGTGGTGGATCTCAGCTCAGTGGAACCAATTTTATGAGTTCTCACAACCGTCTTTTTCACCATCACGGGAGCAGTTCTCACAGATCAGATAACACTGGAAGGAAAGATTTTTCTGCAATGTGTATGATGAGAAAAACAACAATGATTGTTGATGTTTATTAACTAACTGTTACAGAATTATCACTAAGAGAATGAGAAGTCATATTTAATTATTTTTTTAGAACACCAAGCATAATATGTCCGACCCTATTAACAAAAATAAAACTGTCTCACACGCGTAAAAACGATTATCTTTGCATTCTATAAACTCCTTATTAAGATTTTTTTGTACCCTGCCTTTCACTTAATTAAAAAAATAGATTCTTGCTTAGATTTATTTTACTTAAGATAATTACTCAAACACTATTAAAAAGTTGCATAATTAATAAACATTTAAAATTTATTCTTATTCAACACTTGAAAGTTAGCTATGGAATTATAACTTTATTTTTATGTATATTCTTAACGACAAAGTCTCAAGCTCCTAGGAAAAAGTGTAACCGGAGTTTCCCCGATCCTTATTCAACTTGTGTCAATTAGGGCACAATAGTTGATCGGATAGACTACAATATCCAAAATGTATCTACATCGGTAGAGGAAGGCTATAAGCAACTACAAAAGGTTTGATTCTTAACCAAAAACTACATAAGTTATTTTTTTGTGAGGTCTTAGAGAACTAACAGAGAGACATGTGTTTTTATAGGCGGAGAGAACACAAAGAGAAGGAGCAATGGTGAAATATGCAACAATACTCCTTATACTTTGCTTCATAATGATTGTCCTTTTAATTCTCAAGAATGTATTGTTTTAGTCACATCACATACGTATCATTTTTCTAAAGGATCAGCTGTCAGCTGCCCTTTTGTTACAAACAAACGTTAACCATGTCTTTTTCTTGTTGAGTTATCATTTCCAAGCGTTTTTTAAATGTAGAGTTTCAAAAAAAAAAAATACCAGTTTCTTTTTGTTTCTTGTTGTCTTGAAAATTTGGAACTGATGGTAACACTGGAAAGGAAAAACAGTTTCATCCATGGATATTGATAAAATATTAGATGAACACAGCAGAGAAAATATTAGCTTTCATTGATATTGATAAAAAGTTGAGAACAGATGAGAGAAACGTTTTATGGAGTCTCTCCCTTTACCTGCTGGCTGCTGTTTTTATGGAGCTTTCATTGATATTTTACCCTGATACACTATCCCAATCCAGACATTGAGAAGCATTTAGATTAATGTGCGTTGCATAGAAAGTAGCAGGTGTAAAACAAAAGAGAACTTACATGTGTAGCATCAGGTCCTTTCTAAGATCCATCAAGATGAAGTGCCTTTTCTTGTATCATTCTCAGTCTAGCAGCTCCTCTCTCTCGCTGCAGCCTGACGCTCTGATCTCTCCCGGATCTCTTCTTCTTATTCTTCAATGTGATACGGTTGAGGTTACTAGGCCTCCAGTTCTGTTTCACTACAGGCGTAAAGGCAAGGCCCATCGAGTCTGATAGAGGAGAGGGAGAGGCCCAGTGATGAAGTGGTGAGCTGGGGGGATCTAGAAGCATGAGGAAGTGATGACCTGTCCTTGCTGTTACGGACGCACATGGGATGTTGGCGTTGGCGTTGCAAGTTGTTGAGTGAAGGTCAACTTTATAAATAAGGAATAAGTCTGTCATTATCTTTTATCAATTGTTTGATCAACTTTGTGCATGGGGAGAGTGAGAAACTCCTGAGAAAAACTCAACCTGTACACATTTGCGATCAATACAACTCTATTTTCATTCTCAGATCACATTGTTCTTCCTTTTGATAACTAAAGTCTATCAAATTGGTATCAGAGCACTTGCGATCCTGGAGATATGGCACCAAAGAAACCAGATCCGGAGGTTAACATGGACCAGTTGCAGCAACAGATGAGCCGAATCACTGCTTCCGAAATGGAACAGACGAGGGGGCGAGTTGACTCGCTTTAACAGACGTTGCAGGCGATGCAGACTCAGATGAGCGACGTTTTTGGCCGGTGGGAGCAACGGAGACGTGAAAAGGAGGAGACGAAGCAGCGGTTGTTGGAGAAGGCACGAGGAAAGTGTATTGTTTGTGAGGATCCTCGGTCGGAGGTGATGATCGGAGGTAAGGAACACCAGGAGGTAGGTGAGCAGAGCCAAATGGTGGATCTAACTCCGATCGGGCGTAGGGAGGAGAGATCTGGATCTCACCGTTCGCGAGAACGCTATGAGTATTCCAGAGAACCTCGTGGAGGGCGCGATCGTTCGTTGACTCGTCGTTTGAAACTACCGCTTTTTGACGGCGAGCAAGCGGATAGTTGGGTGTTGAAGGTGGAGCAGTTCTTTGAGCTCGCCGACTACACGGAGGAGGAAAAGCTGTGAACCGTACGTACGTGCTTTGATGGTGAGGCTTTACTCTGGTACCGCTGGGAACGTGATCGAAACCCGTTTCGCAGTTGGAATCAGATGAAGTTCCGCATCTTGGAGCAGTACTCGGCGAACCGTGACACCTCTGCAGGGGAACGTCTTCTGACGTTACGACAAACGGGCACGGTACGTGACTACTGTAAGGAGTTTAAATCCCTAGCCATGAACGCCCCGGAGTTGTCAGAGGATGTGCTCGAGCTGGCGTTCATGATTGGGTTGAAGGCAAAAATCCGCGCCGGCGTGAAGATGTTCGACCCCCGGGGATTACAGAAGATGATGGAAATGGCGAAGAAGGTGGAGGATTGGTCCGTGGAGGAAGATACAGGCCCAACAAAGGGAGGAAAGTCTTCGGGTTCGGGCCCGTCCAATTTTTCCACAAAGCCCAACTCGGGTGGGTCAGGCCCACAACTCACGCGCACTAAGCCCAACCCGTTTCCTCCGACCCCTAATGTTCGAGGAAACGAGAAGGCGAAAAACCATGGCCGCCTGAAACCTCCATTTCGCAGACTAACACCGGAGGAGGTGGCACGTTGGAAAGCGGAGGGTTTGTGCTTTAAGTGCGATGAGAAGTTCCATCGGAACCATCTGTGTGCGAAGCCGGAGCTCACAGTTCTTTTACTTCACGCGGATGGTACTGAGACGGAGTTATTGGAGGAGCAGTGCGAGGTGGAGGAAGTGGTTGAGGAGGAAGTAAAGGCGGTCGTCGCCGAAGTTTCCATCAATTCCGTCGTCGGGTTGACCTCCCCACGAACGATGAAGCTTCGGGGTACGATTGAGGGCGAAGGTGTGGTGGTGCTCATTGATAGTGGGGCCTCCCACAACTTCATTTCTGAGAAATTGGTGGCCAAACTGGGATTGTGCACTAGCGAGACTTCCCGTTACGGTGTGTTGGTGGCGGGGGGTGTTAAGGTGCATGGAAAAGGGGTCATTGAGGGAGTAGAGCTACGACTACCAACATGTTCAATCCTCACTAGCTTCTTACCGCTGGAGTTGGGGATTGCAGATGTTATCTTGGGGGTGCAGTGGCTGGATACGTTAGGGGAAGCTCGTGTGAATTGGAAGCTCCAGAAAATGAGTTTTTGGATGGAGAAGGAGTGGGTTACGGTTCAGGGAGAATTTGACTTGCATTCTGCTGCAGTCTCATTGAAGTCTTTATGGAAGGCGCTGGAGCATGACGGGGAGGGCGTGTTGGTGGAGTTTGGCGGTCTTCAAAGGGAGGAAGTCGCATTACCAGTGAAGGTTTCTCGAGACCTCGAGGGCTTACTGTCCCAATATTCCCATGTGTTCTCGGAGCCTTCAGGGTTACCTCCATCGCGTGGGGAAGGAGCACAGTATTGTGCTGGAAGAAGGAGCTAAGCCAGTGAGTGTGCGACCGTTTCGATACCCGCAGATTCAGAAGGCGGAGATCGAACGTCAGATACATTCCATGCTGGCTGCGGGAATCATTCAAGAGAGTGGTAGTCCCTTCTCAAGCCCGGTGTTGCTGGTGAAGAAGAAAGATGGGAGCTGGCGGTTCTGCGTCGATTACCATGCTCTCAACCGTGTGACAGTGGCCGACAAGTATCCGATCCCTATGATCGACCAATTGTTGGATGAGTTGCACGGCGCGCAGGTGTTTTCCAAATTGGATCTAAGGTCAGGATATCATCAATACTCGTGAAGACGGAGGACGTGCCTAAGACTGCGTTTCGGACTCATGACGGCCATTACGAATTTATCGTCATGCCGTTTGGGTTGTCCAACGCACCAGCGACGTTCCAGTCCCTTATGAATCAGGTCTTTCGACCCTTCTTGAGACGGTTCGTTCTGGTATTTTTTGATGACATCTTGGTGTACAGTCGAACGAAAGAGGAGCATAAGGAACACTTGGAGTTAGTGTTGAAGGTTCTAGCGGATCAGCAACTCTACGCGAACCTGAAGAAGTGCCAGTTTGGTTGCGCTCAGGTGGAGTACTTGGGGCGTATCATTTCTGGAAAAGGGGTGGCGGTGGATCAATAGAAGGTTCGTGCGATGTTGGAATGGCCTATACCCAAGAATGTGAAGGAGCTTCGCGGGTTTCTTGGCCTTACGGGCTACTATAGGAAATTCGTGAAACATTATGGCAGCATTGCTCGGCCACTGACTGTGCTCTTGCAAAAAGACCAGTTCGCTTGGAATACGACTGCGACCACGGCCTTTCAAGCGCTTCAAAAGGCGATGACTACGGTGCCAGTACTCGCGATGCCTAACTTTGACGCTCAGTTTGTTGTGGAGTCTGATGCGTCCGGAGTAGGATTGGGAGCAGTACTGATGCAGGGAGGGCAACCTATTGCATTTTTTAGTCAGGCCCTTACGGAGAGACAGCGCTTGAAATCAGTCTATGAAAGGGAACTTATGGCCATTGTCTTCGCAGTGCAGAAGTGGCGGCATTACTTGTTGGGGAGGAAGTTTTTGGTGCGCACTGATCAGAAGAGTCTGCGGTTTTTGATGGAGCAACGCGAGGTCAACCTTGAGTATCAACGATGGCTCACTAAACTACTCGGGTTTGATTTCGACATTGTCTATAAGCCAGGGCTCGACAACAAGGCCGCTGACGCTTTATCAAGAAGAGTGGGAGTGTCGGAGTTGTATGCTGTGTCTATCTCTTCGGCTCTCCAGCTGGAAGAGATTGCGGGAGAGGTCGACAAGGATCCTGCACTTCAGCAACTTATCAACGAATGGACTGCAGATCCTCTGTCTCACCCAGATTGTGCGGTAGTCCAGGGTCGACTGTTGCGACAAGGGAAACTGGTGATACCAAAGGATTCCGCATTTGTGGGGCTGATCATGCGGGAGTATCATGATGGCAAGATGGGAGGACACGAGGGTGTCTTAAAGACTCAGAAGAGGATCGCAGAATTGTTCTATTGGAGCGGAATGCTGACTGACATTCGCAAATTTGTGGCATCGTGCTTGGTTTGTCAACGTCAAAAATACTCTACGCTGGCTCCGGGGGGGCTGCTTCAGCCTTAACCGATTCCTGAGAGAGTTTGGGAGGATGTCTCAATGGATTTTGTGGAGGGGTTGCCGCGTTCGAAGGGACTGAACTCCATCATGGTGGTCGTCGATCGTCTGACAAAGTATAGCCATTTCGTGGGTATCAGTCACCCGTTTACAGCCACAGATGTCGCATTACTCTTTGCTCAAGAGATAGTGAAGTTACATGGCTATCCGAGGACAATTGTCTCCGACCGTGACAAGGTCTTCACGAGCCTGTTTTGGAAGGAGCTGTTTCGTCTCGCTGGAACTCGTTTGTGCTTCAGCACGGCCTATCATCCCCAAACCGATGGCCAGACTGAGGTCATTAACCGGGGCATGGAGACATATTTGAGGTGTTTTGCGGGAGACAAGCCAAAGACGTGGGCACAGTACTTAGCTTGGGCGGAGTTGAGCTATAATACGTCCTATCACTCGTCGCTGAAGATGACTCCTTTCCGCGCTTTATATGGTCGTGACCCACCTACACTACTCAAATATGAGAATGGATCGACGGTGAACGCAGAGTTGGAAAAGCAGTTGCAGGAGCAAGATGCGACTTTGACCTTGCTGAGAGAGCATCTCCACAGGGGTCAGCAGACCATGAAGGACCGAGCTGATAAAAGCCGCAGGGACATTGCTTTCGCAGTGGGAGATCTTGTTTTTGTCAAACTTCGTCCTTATAGGCAGAGGTCTCTGGCTCATCGTCTGAACGAGAAGCTATGTGCTCGCTTCTATGGCCCGTTTCCAGTCGACGCAAAGATTGGGCAGGTGGCTTACAAGTTGAAGTTACCAGAGGGATCCAAGATTCATCCAACTTTTCACATCTCTCAACTCAAGAAGGCAGTGGGAGAATCAGATGAGTTTCAACCTCTGCCTCCGCAGTTATCCAGTGAAGGGGAGTTGATTGTGGAACCGGAGAGCGTGTTGGCTACGCGTGATCACCCACGTACTAGCCAAAAGGAGCTTTTGATCAAGTGGAAGGGCTTGCCCAGTCATGATAGCACTTGGGAGTGGAAGTCAGTCGTGAAGGAGCGGTTTGGTGGGTTTGACCTTGAGGACAAGGTCAATTTCGTTGGGGAGGGTATTGATACGGTTGAGGTTACTAGGCCTCCAGTCCTGTTTCACTACAGGCGCAAAGGCAAGGCCCATCGAGTCTGATAGAGGAGAGGGAGAGGCCCAGTGATGAAGTGGTGAGCTGGGGGGATCTAGAAGCATGAGGAAGTGATGACCTGTCCTTGCTGTTACGGACGCACATGGGATGTTGGCGTTGGCGTTGCAAGTTGTTGAGTGAAGGTCAAGTTTATAAATAAGGAATAAGTCTGTCATTATCTTTTATCAATTGTTTGATCAACTTTGTGCATGGGGAGAGTGAAAAACTCCTGAGAAAAACTCAACCTGTACACATTTGCGATCAATACAACTCTATTTTCATTCTCAGATCACATTGTTCTTCCTTTTGATAACTAAAGTCGATCACAATGTGATCCCTCTTTGTCTCAGTTGACCCTCTTTAAACGCTTCAACTCTTCCTGTTTCTGTTTCTCCCTCTCATTGATATCTAATGTCTCTCATTGTTTCTGTTTTTCATACTCTGATTCGCGTTCTGTTTCTTCTCTAACTCAGGCTCTTTCACAACCATCTCATCCTCCAGATCCTAAGCTTTATCATCCTCCTGAGTCATGAGCTGACCATAGCAAAAAATGTTAGCAACAGAAAATAAGTTCAAGACAGCGGAGATGTGTAAAGCATCTAACCGGTGAAACTACTCCGATGGTGAAAATTTACGAACATCAAAAACGTACACAACAATCATCAAAATCTGGAAAATGTCTCAGTGAAAAATCTGTAACAGAAACTTAAAAAAAAAAAACAAAGTGACGATTATAAAGAATTCATGACGGCAAAGATGTGTAAAATTAACCGGTGAAACTAATCTGACTATGAACAAAAGGGGGAGTTAAATTGATAACCTTAGAGGAAGACTGAAACGTTAGCCATATAACACCATGGCGTACATTCCTGGCCTCCTGGAACGGAGCAAACAAACTTAAACGGTGGAGGAGGAGCGGCCAGTCTGCAAATCGGAGAAGAAAACTGAAACGTTAGCCATATAACACCATTTTTGTTTACTGGGTTGTTTAGAACGAATGAGAGGATGATTCTCAAAGGAGTAAAGCATACCTTTTTATAGCTGAACTCCATCGCCTTGCATAACAAAAAATCGCATTGAATAGATCGTGGATGATCGATTAATGGAAGGTTGACAGTGGATATCTCGGTTACTTGTACCGTTCCAGACCGTAAGAAGGAAGATGAGAGATCGTCTTCAAAACCCTAATCGCCATTAGCGCTGGAGACGGGAAGAGAAGAACACGTGATAAATGGAACGGTGCGTTTCATCAAGGAAAAGCTAGTGGGCTCAACAGTGAGGTGAAACGGCCCAACAAATATAAAGTCCATACGAATGAACGAAAGCAATAAATGGAACAGTGCGTTTAGCACACAGCGGACACGTGTCAAGATGACAGACACCGAGTTTCTGACCTGGACGCCTACGTGTCGCAACCTGGAGAGAAAGAACCCTCTTTTATATAATAAGAAGATAGTCACAATTGTTAGCTACGCTTTTTTGAGGAACATATTTTAGTTGTCGCACCTGCACATTTTTGAGGCTTTAAACATTTTTAAGATGTTTAGTAGAAAAAAAAAAGAATTCATAATTTTGGGATTTATATCTATGTAAAATACTTTCAAAAGTTTTGGGAGTCAAAGTCAATATTTCAGCAGACTATGCTTAGATCTGGCTCTGTGGTGGTATTGAACTGGTTCGAGATAGTTCGGACAAGTTCTTCTAAGAAATATTTGTTATTATCGTACATTTCCCTCTCATTGATCCACAATTTGAAAGTTGTGCTGGAGTTGTGATTAAAGTATTAAACCGATTCTTTATATAGAAAATTACTAGAATGTTATAGAAAAGTTGGTTTATTAATAGAGTGTTATATATCTTTTTAAAATTACTAGAATGTTTGGATACACCTTGTAAATGACAATAAGAGCCTTTGGTTAGTTTTTTTTAATTAATATTATTTTTAAACACTAAATCCACATCGGTAATTAACAATCCACATAAGCAAAATAGAAATCAAACTGTCTCCTTCTCCACATATACATAGGGGTTAAAAAAAAAGAAACGAAGAACATTGTCGTCGTCTCGAAGAAGGAACCACAAGCTTTATCCCACTCTCCGAAATCCTCGTCGACATTGTGTTTACTTCGTCTTCCTCGAACTAACTCTTTGTCTTTGATACTGTGTCTTCTCCGATATCGTCTTCCCCGAAATCGTCGTCTTCAATCATTTGTACGAAATCGTCTTCGTCGCATTCTTATCTACGAGTTCGTCTTTTCCGGTAGGATGTCGCGACGTTATATATTGTATTTTGGTTGAGTTTGTGGGTCAGTTATATATTATATTTCATCTGAGTTATATATTTTGTTGTGACTGAGATAGGGTTATGTTGCGGCTGTGATATGGTTGAGGGTTTTGTTGCGTCTGAGTTAGGGTTTTGTTGCGACTGAGTTAGGGTTATGTTATGACTGAGTAATTGTTATGTTATTGCTGAGTTATTGCTATGTCGTGACTGAGGAATTGTTATGTTATGGCTGAGTTACTGTTATGTTGTGGCTGAGTTATTTTTATTTTGTTGAGTTATTGTTATGTTATGGCTGTGTTATTGTTATCTTGTGGCTGATTTATTGTTGGGTTATATGATCAGATAGATGTTGCTGAAGTTAAATCACGGGATTACCCTCCAAAACTTTACCCTGAAGGGTCTTCTAACCTAAAAAAAAGATATTAATCACAATTTCCGTATAGGAAATTTCCCCCACATTAGAGTAACAATAGGACTTGATGTGTGGGAAGAACTGGTGAACTCTCTCATTGGAGTAGTTGCTAGGCTAGCTGGACGCGAAAGCATATGGTCTGGTAGGACCGTACACTATCTACTATGTAGACAACTGCGAGTACATAAGAAGGAGATATGGTGTCTCGTGGTTGATGAGGCTATCAGGTTTAGCTTGCTCGAGTTTGGTGAGATCACTAGGTTAAACACATGTCCATTGCCAACCGAAAATTTTGAACCTGATCAATACAAAGAGTTTTGGGAGGAGCTGAAGGTGCCGCTTGGGATGGCACCCAAGTTAGATGAACTGAAGGAAGCATTAGCGTTTTGTCCGCTCTGGAGTTTTGAAAAGCGTAAGTGGTTAGGGCTGCTACTTCTTCAAGCCATGGGAGTCTATTGTTTTCATCACAATTCAAGGATACCTTTTGAAAGTGCAATAAGGGTATTCGACGATGAAGCCATGGGGTCGTATCCATGGGGTCGGACTGCATACGAAGTTCTCATTGACTCTATTAAAACGTAGGCTCCAGAAGGAGGGTCATACATAATAAGCGGCATGACCGTCGCGTTATTGATTTGGGCGTATAAATCCGTCGCATGCTTCGGTGAGAATTTTGGGAGAGTGGTGAATAATGAAAACGTTCCGCTTTTGCGATGGGGTGGAAAGCGTACACGTGCAAGTTTTGATAACTTGTTGGCTGCCAAATCAAAGAGCATGGCGAGGTAAGGTTTAACGTTGAGTTTTTAGTTTTTTGATGGCTGATTTATTATATTTGTTGGCTGATTTATTATATTTGATGGTTGAGTTATGTATTATTTTGGTGGCTGAGTTTAATTATAACTTGGTGTTGCAGGTGCGTGTGAGGAGAATGGTTTTGAAGGACTCAATTGAAGAGATGTTTCCAAAATGGCCGGGTGAACCTGACGACCCACAACTCGTTAGCTTGATAACAGTCATACATGGATTTGTGAAAGGTTTTCGGAAAGTGCAGAGGAATGCACAGAGGAATGCGCAGGGGAAGGGGAATGAGAAGAAGAAGAAAATGAAGGGTGGAATTTTGTCAGAAGCTGAGCCACCCACTAAGAAGCAGAAGAAAGTTAAGACGCAGAATGAAGTAAACAACATTGAGGGTAAACTGCTGCAACGGGAAAGGGTTCTAGCGAGGAGGAAGGTAGCAAAGATTTGGAGAACAAAGCGACTCTGACGACCATTGTGAGTACTCTGGAGAATATTTCCAGAAAATTTGGTCAGATTGATTCACGGTTTGACGCTTACGAGTTAGAACGGAACAGACCATTGATGGACCAGAAGACGATTGATGACATGGTGAAAGGTTTAGTGGAGGAGCGTCTGAAAGTTCTAGGGAAAATTCCCAAAAACTATGATAACCTCTCAAACGGCGGTGAAGAAGAATCTTTGCCATCACCTCAGCAGAATACGCAGCAGAAGTCTGTCAATAGTCCAGCGTTAGTCGACGAGACTCCTGGTAAGGATACAGGGGTGAAAAGGACTTTGGCTGAGGAGTTTGATAAGGATACAGGGGTGAAAAGGACTTTGGCTGAGGAGTTTGGTAAGGATACAGGGTGGAAAAGACTTTGGCTGAGGAGTTTGGTAGTGTCGCTAAAGCTACTGATCTTGATTTCGTATATTTTTCTCCTTCAAAGGCTACTAAGGATGATAAGGATGCTAAGGTTCTAGCCTATGGACGCGGCTGCAGGGGCAGGCGTACTGTAAAGGATGAGGATGCCACTGATAAGAAAAAAGCAGTGCAGGCAGAGGCTGCGTTGAAGAGGAAGGAGAAGGCTGACGCTAAGAGAAAAGAGGCTGCGTTAAAGAAACAAAAACTGGCTGAGTTAAAGAATCAAGAAGCCGAGGCTAAGAGAAAAGAGGCTGAGTTAAAGAAGCAAAAACTGGCTGAGCTAAAGAAGCAAAAACATGTTGAGTTAAAGAAGCAAAAACATGCTGGAGAGGACAGTGAATGTGCTGTGACGAACGATGGAGTTCTTGGGGAAGAGAACAAATTTGCGCCTGAGTCTGATGTCGAGAATCAGGAAGTGGTTAGATCTGCCGTAGTAAAGGAATGTCGGGAGAAACGTGTTCAATTATCTCCAAAAGGGTTTGCATTGATGATTGTTTCTTCACCACCAGTTTTTCCGTACATTGGAGACGATGGAACGACGTGCATGAGGAAGAATGTTAAGCCTTCATCAGCAATATATGACCCTCTAGCACCTATTGATCCGGTGCTATTTGAAAAACTGATGCAACACATTAAGGGATTTCCACCCAAACCACCAGCACCAGCAGATAAACCAGCAGTCCTCCCAGCTGATCATGAGAGTGACTTCTACAGCATACTCATCCATGAAAGACCGTGGCCGGAAAAAGAATATGGATGGGTGTTTGATAATGTAAGTTTTTAGTACTGCTGAGTTATATATTCTATTACAGCTGAGTTATATTTTTGATTACGGCTGACTTATATATTTGATTACGGCTGACTTGTTAATATTCTTTGTGTAGCATGTCGGTGCATATATAAACGTCCTCATTAAAAGGTCCATGCGAAATCCCACCCCATTCTGGTCCAAGCGGATTGCCTTCATTGACGTTTGGGTGTTAAGTTTTTGGATTCACGATTTCAAGCAGTTCAAGATAAAACCTAGTATGATCACGTTCAAAGGCAATGGTTATGAAGATCTAATAAACGGTAAGCTTCCCCTTGAATGTCCAACAAACTTGAAGTGGTATGAAGATGTGGATCACTTGTACGGATGTCTTCAAACCGGCGGAAATCACTGGGTGGCGTTTCACGTGGATCTGAAGAAGGAGAAGATTGATTGATATGATCCAATCTTTGGACATGCAACACCCGAGTGAGCAGAGAATACTAGATTCATTTAAACCGCAAACGCTTATTCTTCCCGTGATGTTGAGTGAACTTATTCCTGCCAATCTCCGAGCCCCTAGTAAGAAGAAGTTCGCATTCAGATTGTGGGGTGTATTCGATGAAGTTTGTGGAGTGTCTAGCGCTTGGTGTAACTTTTGATGGGATAAACGATAACAATATTCAAGGTTTAAGGGTGAAGATGGCAGCAGAGATCCTCGATGAAGGAGGAAATAATACGATGAACAATTTGCTGTTCAATTGAACATGTGTTTGTTATTTTGTATTTGAATTAAGTTATTAAGTATTTGAATTTAGCTAATATATCTCAGTCTTATCATTTTTATAACTCAGTCATACCTCAAACATACTCTAAAATTGAAAATGTTCATATAACTCAGCCCGAAAGGTTATATGTAACTCAGACGTATCTATTCGAATAACTCAGCCATACATCCACCATACCCCAAACATACTCTAAAATCGAAAATGTTTATATAAATCAGTCGTATCGATTAGTATAAGTAAGTCGTTACGCTATTATAACTCAGCCATACCTCAAACATACACTAGAATTAAAAAGATGAAATGTTTATACTTTAAAATGTTACTAGGTAGAGACCCACTCTTTGCGTGGGGTGAGATTTGAGATTTTACTGACAATAACATAATGCAATTTACATTTTTTGGGGATATTTTGTATAAAGTTGGATTATGCATTAGTTTGTATAGGGCTAGGTAAACAAAAAGAATCCAAAAATCTAAAACCAAATCTGATCTAAAACATAGTATCGAATCCGATCTGAAATTGGTTAAATATCCGAACGGATTTATAATTTTCTTATTTAGAAAACTGAAACCGATCTGAACGAAAGAATTTCGGTGTCCGAATGTATCTGAAATAGATTTATATACTTAAATAAATTAATTGTTTTATATTTAATATATAAAAAATATCTAAATATATAAGATATTTTGAGGTTGTCCAAAAATATTTGAAAGTATATACAAATAGTCAAACTTAAATAGCTAAATAAGCAAACAATACTCGAAACACTAAAAATACTTGAAATATCCAATCGATTATCTATCCAAATATTCAAGTTAAGCTAATTTATATGTTAAATTTAGGTATTTCAGCATAAATTGTCCAAATTTATATGTAATATATAATTTTCCTTCTAGTTTTTGAAAGTTTAAAGTATATATGAATTTTAAATTTTAAAATAAGTTAAACGGGTTATCCGAATCCGAACTGAACCCGCAAAGAGCCGAACCAAACCGAACCAAAATTTACAAATACCCAAATATGACTTAAATTTTAATCTCGAAAAGTTGAAACCGGAATAAATATGAACCAAACTTGAATGGATACCCGAACGGTTAAAGCGTAAATAGAGAATAAACTCATGTATTTCGTAATATTGACCTTATCCCGACAAATTGTGAAATGGTATTCACTAGTAGAGAACTAAAGAGTTCAAATGATCTTAGAATTGGTTTAATGTTCTTCATATACTAAAGTCGATAACGCCAAAGAGATATATAGTATGTTCTAAACTCTTGAGATGGACAAAATAAATGGCTTCGTGTTCGTCTTTGTTTACAATGGTGATTTTATTCTATATAAACTCTTATGTAGTCAGTTCTTACCGTTTGCGTTCATAGTTTGAATACAAATTATGAAATGGTATTCACTATAATTGGTGAAAATGTTAGGAAAATTATCATATTTATTTTATTTTTTTTGTTCATAATTTTATATAATATTATAAATTAATTAGTTACATGTTATATTAAATTAAGAATATTATAGGTTTATGGATAAATGTAAAATTCTCATGTTTTGTATCAAAATGTTGGGCTAGAAAAATCTATGGACCAGGACTTGGTCTTTAACTATGTCATTTGGTTAACAAAATTACTTATAAAATGACATATGCAATATCGACGTAAGGAATATGCTTTAATAATAATGCCGAAATTTATGCAACCATTATCCTAATTGATGCAGGTACTATATTCTAACTTGTAGTTCTACGGCAAATGTAATATACATTAAATGTTATTGTAATTTTAAATGAGCCGTATTAAATTGTTTACATGAAGAAAAAAATATATAATAGGGATCAATGGCATAGAATGTAAATATTCTAGTAATTAAAGGGTCATTAGCTTAGTTGGCTGAGGAGGGTTGTGAGTTCGCCATGTCATCAATAGTGGCAAAATTGTAATTAATCAACTAAAGTAAGGTTAGTTATTCAAAATGCTTTGGGATATTGAAACTCCAATTATCAATTTGAAGTGAATATATAATCAACTGAATGTGGCTTCTTTATTGAATTTACGAGTTTAGAATCGATCATGTTCTTGAGGTATATGTTGTCTTACGATTACTTAAAACCTTACATTTAAATATAAGGTGTGAGCAATATTTAAAACTCGTAATTTATTATTGTATTATTTATCATGAATTTGTGTTATTTGTTATATTTCTTTCACCATAAATCCAAATCCTAAACCTAAATCCCCAAAAAATCAGACCTAAACCCTAACTAAGCAACCCTAAACCCTAAACCTCAATTACTAAGTCAGCCGTAAATGTTAAAGTAACTCGGCCGTGAAGTATAACTTAATCTTGACGTTTGGCGGGAAAAAGATAACTGAATCTTGGGAAATTTTAACTCGTGACGTTTGACGTTCTATATATCTCTCTATATATTGTCCACTCTCTTGCACATTTATTACGCCCTTCTCTCTCTAGAAATAACCTAAACAAAATCTCTCTATCCCCATCAAAATTTATGCCGATTGTTTATGGTAATTCAACGAGGTTAGAGAACAGTGTCAATGCGACACTAAGCTCTGCAAATCGTCAAAACCTCCCTCTTCTATACCTTGGTCCGGGTGACTTGCTTGACACAACCAGCACTACCTGGTTCAAATTTTTAAATGATCTCTCCCTCGTCATCCCGTCGATTCTTGCAGAAGGATGGGTTCATTGAGAACATGTGTGTTCTTAACAACAGTTTTGTAATATTTTTTGTTGTAGCGCAAAAACACGTGGGATCGAAGGCATAATTCGACACTTTGGACACATTTTAATCTTGTGGCCAGGACGGTATTTCGTTGCCAGATGCGCCATTTGAAGAGCACTTGGGCCAACAGAGGCGACAAGCCTCCGTGGATGCTAACTAGAGTTTGGCATGATCTCGTCCACATGTTTGAAGAGTTTGGTCCTGACAATTTTGGTTTTCGAGAATGATGCGTTGTCTGTATTTTGAACCTGATATTTTCTGTTTCTGAATGTAATTCAACATGTCGAATTCATATTTACTTATGTATTATAATTCAATCGTATCTGTTAACATAACTCAGCCATAACTTTAAGTTAACTCAGTAAAAACGTATAAGGTAACTCAGTTGTGAATGTTAATATAACTCAGCCACAACGTTAAGTTAACTCAGCCCAAACGTACTAATCTAACTCAGTCGTGAATGTTTCTGTGAAGGTTTATACCACAACGTAGATTATCGCACGCCCATTTCATTATTAATGGGACGTTTCCACTTGCTTGATTGAACTGAGTTGTCGATTAATTATGGCGCATGAGGAATAACTCCGCCAACAATATGAGAATATCGAGACTAATTATGATGACTTTGAAATAAACGACTGGCACACATGTGTCGAGTAATTTTCAATATCGAGACATTAAATTTTTATATATTTAATACTTAAAAAGGGAAAAAAGTAAACGTTGCTGTTTCACGATGTCGTCTTCTTACTCACCCTAAAGTCGCACTAATGTTTTTTTGAAATTGTTTTGAGAATAAAAATGTATTCCTTATCCTGCGTTTCAGGAAATTCTTACAGACGATGTTTGAACGCGGAAAGAGGAACGCTGATACAATGTTGGTGTGGTGAACCCTCTAAAATTTTTACATCTGGAAGTGCTACAAATCCAGGAAGATTGTATTATTGCTGCGCTAAAGGATATAACAAGGTTCGTTTTGGTTCTTATTTCGCATGTTCTGTAACGTAATACTTAGATCTGGTTATATTGGTGAAATCAGAGACATTTATTCAAATGGGCGGATGAGTGTTTGGTGGAAGAGGTTGAGGATATTAAGTCACTGATAAGTGGCATGAACAAAGACATCTCCGAATTCAGACTTAACGTTGCTCGGTTGGAGAAAGAGATTAAAGGAATGAAGACGGAATCTGGGAGAAAAGGAGAAGAATGTATGAGTTAGGGTCGGTGTTTGTGGAATGTGGTTGTTTGTGGGGTTGGAATGACGTTACTTTGCTACTACTATAATTGTGCGCAGTCGTGTTTTGTAATTATAAGTCAGCCTAGGTTTTATGTAACTCAGACTTAACGTATTAAATAACTCAGGCGTCATACTAATGATAAGTCAGCCTATGTTTTATGTAACTCAGACCGTAACCTTTATTAAGTCAGATCTAACTCAGTCGTCATTAAACAATAACTCAGCCACAATTAAACTATGCCTATGTTTTATGTAATTATAAGTTAGCCTATGTTTTATGTAACTCAGACCGTAACCTTTATTAAGTCAGATCTAACTCAGCCGTCATTAAACAATAACTCAGCCACAATTAAACTATAAAGCAGCCAAAAGAAACAATAACACAGCCTTCATTACATTAATTTGTTGTTCGACATACATAATGGCATAGCAAAGAACATGATAACATTACATCTTCACCACTTCCTTGTGTCCCTAAATAGGCTTATCGGTTTAAAATCACGTAAGAACATGCCTATCTCTTTGATCCAGAAACAGCAGTCACACATGTTGTTATCCTTAGTCACATCAATGTGCCACAAGCAGAGACATTGTCGCTTCACAAGATTTGCACATTGGCAACTGTAGACCGACGGAAGATAAGCTGAAGTGAACAGGGCCCTATTTTGACGGAACTCGTCAGAATACCACAAACTCCATCCCCATTTCACGCATCGCACTAGGTTCCCGATCCTATCAACTGTTTCTCTTGGAATACCAGCAATATACTGCCCATCACACCAAAAGATTGCTCGAGTAATTGTGTGTATATACACAGCACGCTCATATCATGCATCTGCTGCACGCTTCATTAGAGAAAGCCCTTCTTCTTTAAGGCTGAATGAGAAGAAAAACTGTACACCTTTTATATAAACTGTGCTTGGATTTCTCCCAGCGTAGCAAGTTTTCAACAACTCAGCATGCATATTAAGTCCCCATGGAACGGATAATACATCGTAAAAATGGCATACCCTACGCCGATCTTCTAACGCCTTCATCAACTTGCACGATGCTCTGAGGCCATAGAGATCTTGGAAGGAGTTACCGGCCACACGTTCAACAACCAACGCCTGAATTTCTTCAGGCATTTCAAGAATCGGAAAATATTTCATTTACTCTCAGAGGGGTGAAATTGATTTAGATAGAGAAAGCAATTGTGTAAAACTATAGAGAGTTGAACATGTAATTGTTCCTTATTTATCAGCAGCAAAACGGTTTCATATCGCGACGTGTCTTATTTTGGGCGGGAAGTTATTCCATAATCCAGATGTAATGTATTTCATTCAATAAATCAGCCGTTTATTATAATAACTCAGACGTTTCGTATTTCAAGGCATCAATAAATCAACCGTTTATTATAATAACTCAGACGTTTCATATTTCAATACATCAATAATTACGTAGGGGCTATTAAGTTTTGTAGGGACTATTAAGTACAGACATTTTGTTTTTCAATGTTTTCGCCATTTCCTCAGCTGTAACTGGCTAATTATGCCGCCATTTTTTTCGTGTGTAAAAATACATCGGAAACTAATACCAAGACATGACAATCTAAAAACTCAGCCGTAATTCAAAAAAAAAAAAATCCAAAACCCAGCCGTAATACAAAAACATGAAAACAAAACTCAGCCGTAATACAAAAAATTGAAAATCCAAAACTCAGTCGTAATAGAAGAACATGAAAATCCAAAACTCAGCCGTAATAGAAGAACTTGATAACCAAAAACCCAGCAGTAATACAAAAACATGAAAATCCCTACAACACTTGCTTACATCGGACAAGTTTTCGCATTATGTCCACTCTGTCTACATCGAGAACATGTGTGTTCTTTCCTAGGACGTTTGTTTGCAAGTGCAACTTCTAAAGCAGATTTCATCCTATTTTTCTTTGGTCTTCCTGGTTGTTGACGAATAGACAGGGGCAAGCACAGTTGGTTAGCCAAGATTTCTGAACAGGTTGCGCTGAGTCAACCGGCATGCCCGATTCATCGTATACGCTCACCAAATAAGCGCTGTTATAGTAAGGACTGCACATGGATATACAACAAACATTCATGTACTCCGCGGCTGCGATTGCGTGTACACATGGTAATTTTTCGCGTTCGAAATGCCGACATGTGCACTTTCACTCTACCAAATTAACAACATTCAAATACTCGCCAGAAGATCCATATTTAACTTCAGTGTGATGATCATCAATCTTTTGTATCGTCAAATCTCTGGCGGCAGTTACACGATCCTATTAAGAAAAATATAATAAATGTGAAACGGCTGACTTATTACATATGAAGGCTGACTTAAGAACTATAATGGCTGACTTATGTTTACTGTTACGACTGGCTTACATGTAGTAGTTTCTCCACACCACGAGTAAGCGTGGTTGGCTGCGATCTGGCATCCTCTCTCCGTTCAGCAAACCATCTGGGCATCATAACCCGTATCGATTCTAATATTCGAACAATGTTAAGTCCTCTAGCGTTAGACAACACTCTGTTCATGATTCCGCTATGTTCGCAATCATCAAATTGTACCTCTTGCGCCGGGAAATGAACGCGCGTCCACAGTCGGACATCATCTCTTTGGAGGTAGCCGTGGAGTGCAGGATTAACCGCTTCAATCTCCTCAAAAATCGTAGTAAAGTCAGACATACTAAAACATCTCGCCGCTTTCTTCACCAGACGAAATACATCTTTTCCTCTGTACTGTCCCAATATGTTCTTATATAAATGATAGGTGCATATTCCCCAAGTAGCTAACGGATACACATTTCTAATTGCTTTCCCTATCGAGTTATGCCTATCTGAGATTATCGCAAGACCCTCGTCGTCAGGAATCAAAAGTTTTAGTAGCGTAAAAAACCAATGCCACGAATCATCATTTTCAATGTCAACCACTGCGAAGGCTATTGGAAAAATCTGAAAGTTACCATCCTGAGCTAGTGCTGTGAGTAGCGTCCCTTTGTATTTACCATTAAGAAACGTGCCGTCGATAATAACTTTGCGCATGAAAGGAAACCCATTTACGCTCGCACCAAACGCAAGAAACACATACATGAATCTTCTAAGCTCATCGATTTGAAGACGCGTAACTGTACTCGGATTTGCCCTTCTTATCATATATAAGTAAGAAGGCAAGCTTTTAAACCCACACTCAGGTGTTCCCTCATCGATTTCCCTTGCAAATTTCAGCGTCGGGTGTGATTTCCAATAATCCACCTATTCACATGAAAAAACGATACACATAACTCAGCCCTTTTATAGGAAGAAGACCGCCACAACAAAACTTTAACTCAACCCTAGCTTTATTATAACTCAGTCACATCTAACATTATAATATCCCAGCCGCATTGTATTTATATGTCAGCCGCTACGTTTTATATTACTCAGCCATATTGTTAACATAACTCAGCCGCATCAAAGTAATTACCTTTACACCAAACTGCTTAGTGGTAGCTATTCCGACACTCGTAGGGCAAACGGCCGGACCAACGTCGCCGAGAAAGTTCTTGTACAACTCTCCTAAAATATCCGGTGTTGCTTGTCGAGATCAATTAGAACGCTCAGTGCAAGAACATGTATGATTCGAATCGTAAATACGAACATAAAACGCCGGGGATTCCCCTTGGGTAGAAGCACGAACTCTCCAGAGACATCCATCAACCCAACACTTAACAACATATGATGTCGGGGTTGATGTTTCTAAATCAAAATCAAATCGATGCCTCATTGTAAGAAGTTTCAGTCGTCTCTCCAAATTGTCTTTACTCTCGTATAGTTTCCCTACCGCAAGGTCTATCGACGACATCTACAACTTTAGAACCTCCAGATTCCCTTTAGGTCCGCTCATCGAGAAATTCTGATATCTCTTCTTGGGAGTAGCGTTGTTGAATCTTCGTCTTCTGTAGGAGACTCACCGTATGAGCTGAAGTTATCATCTTCAGATGACGCACCGTCCGAGTCATCGAACATATCAAATCGGCTTTCAAATTCATCATCTTCTTCATTTTCTTTGCCTATTTCATCTTCTCTAACTATGTCGTGTATTTTTCCTTCCACGTTACTAGAGCAGTCATTCTCATTGTCCTCTTGTTCCTTTTCCAAACTGCAACCATCGCAACTCCCACTGTAGTTTTCGTCTCTGGACTGAACTTCTAAAGCTTCTACTTCTCTCTTGCTATGTCATCCTTGTTCCCCGTAATCTCCACCCAGAGACATAGTTGTTCGATTTTCTTTAGGCTTAGAAAACCTTGCAATTGTCGAGTATTGGACACGTAAACTGGTGGAGTGTCGTGCGACATTGTTTTCAATGCTTTATTCGAGAACATGTAGCTAAGCTGAATATGATCCCTCAAATCATTCAATCCGTAATCATCGAGAACAAACTTTGTGAAATCTTCATGTGTTGTTTTCTCATCTAAATGAAGAACTCTACACCCTTTTCTGTCGACGTTGAATACATATCTGTTTTTCTTAATCCAGTTACCGAAAACAATAACTACCGGATCAATAACCAACTGAGAAAGATGAAAACGATAGATAAATAACATGAAGAAGAACATGAACAGTCTCATAAACTAAGTTGTAAATTTTGTTTGTTAGTGATGACATGGCAAATCTGAGTTGATGACATAGCGGATTCCTTGTATGTATCTTGGATTTTTTTACAAAACTCAGCCAAAAAATTAGCATAATCTCAGCTTTTAAATAACAATAACTCAGTCGTCTCGCATTTAAATAATTCAATCACTTCGTATTTAAATAACACTGCCAATTAACGATAACTCAGTCATTATGAAATTAAAAAACTCAGCCGTAATTGTAGAGAACAAAGCCATAAACAAAAATCAGCCGTAATTAAAAGACAATCCAACCATAAAGTAAAACATAACCCAGCTGTGATAATGTCATAGCAAAGTACATAAAAATAAGATAAGATTCTGATACAATACATCTTCACCACTCCCTTGTGTCCCTAATCACGCTCATCGGTTCAAACTCACGGAAGAAGAGCCCCACCTCTTTGATCCAGAAACAGCGGTTACACATTTTGTCACCATTACTGTTTTCAATGAATCACAAGACCCAATCTCGCTCCAAAACAAGAACACACTGGCAACTATAGAACGAAGGAACAATGGTTGAAATGAACTCGTACCTCTTTGCCCAAAACTCGTCACCGTGAAGAGAACCCCATGCCCATTTTAGAGATCGAACTAGTTTCCCGATCCTATCAACTGATTCCCTTGTAAAACGAGCAAAATACTCCTCATCACACCAAATTTTTTTAAAGCATTGCGTATGTATACACAGCACGCTCATATCCTTCATCCTTTGAAAGCTTCATGAAAGCAAGTCCTTCTTCCTTAAGGTTAAATGTGAAGAAAAACTGTACACCCTTCATATAAAGTGTGCTTGGATTTCTCTCGCGTAGCAAGTTTTAAACAACTCAGGAGGCATATTGAGTCTCCAAGGAACATATAACACATCGAAAAAATGGTTTACCCTGCTCTACTCTGCTAACGCCTTCATCGACTTGCACGATGCTCTTAGGCCATAGAGATCTGTGATTGAGTTACCGGCCACACGTTCAACCACTAACGCCTTAATCTCTTCAGGCAATTCAAGAATCGGGAAATAATCCATTAATGTAACGTTAATATAACTAAGCAATGATGGTTGATATAACTCAGCCATGTTGGTTAATATAACATCGAGGCCTTCATAGAGATCGAGACGGTAATACTTTATTATTTAACTTAGAATATAACTCAGCTGTTAATTTTAATGGGACGGCTGAGTGTGGAAAATACGGCAAAAGTGTGGAAAATACGGCTTAGAACTAATATCGAGGCCTTTATAATACTTTAGTATTTAAAAACTGATTTAACATTCACGGTAATACTTTTCTATAATATTAAACGTCCCTTATAATAATGAGACGTTTCGTCTCTCTTGATTTGATCGTGTTGATAATTAATTATGGCGCTTCAAAAGTTTAGAAAATACGGCTCAAAACTAATATCGAGGCCTTTACAACATCGAGACGATAATACTTTATTATTTACAAAGTTTGATAATACTTTGCATTAACGATAACTCAGCCGACGATAACTCCGACATAATTAAACGATAAATCAGCCGTAAATTAACGATAATTCCGACATAATTAAATGATAATTAAATGACTACATTTTTATTTCTCCCAACAACAACCAATACATCTAGCACTTCACCCTCAGACACTCGATAAGTGCTATGATCTCACTTATGTCGTTCTTCATATCAGCCAAGTCTGCTTTTATGTCGGCCAAACCTTGCCCCATCGTCGCTAGTTTGTTTGCCACAACTACAAACTCTTCATCATGTGCTTCATCAAGCCATTTGCAAACATGGTTTTCACCCGAAATTGCTCCACAACGAGAAAACCTTCTTCCCGGATTTCTTGAGGTATTTGACGTTAACACAACAGTAGCAGCTCCATAGTCGCACCTCCTTGGAATTCCACGCCCTAGATCCATCGAATTCTACTTCACAACACACAAAAATGATTGAAACTATACCAAGACGAAACACACAAAATGCTCAAGGCAATTTTATAGAATCAAGTAAAAAAAACAATATATGATCTCGGACTTGACAAAAGAGACTTACAGTTAATCCTTTCTTCTGAAGAACCCTAATTTTCAAATTTGGAGGTTTTTGGAATGAGCCTCGCGATTTTAACTTCTGTGAGCTAACATGTCGACGTTTTCTCTTTAAATGAAACAGAGAGTTTTGTTTTAACGGAGAAACGTGAACTGTTGACGACAAAGGTTACGGAGGGGCGAAAACATTAACGGACATAAAGATATCTCAGACTTAATTAAACGATAACTCAGCCGTAAATTAACGATAACTCAGACATAATTAAACGAAAACTCAGAAATATAAATTAAAGATAACTCAGACAGAATTAAATGATAACTCAGCCGTAATTAAACGAATACTCAGCCGTAACCATTAGCATAAACCCATACATTAATATGTTGTTCTACATACATGATGGCATAGCAAAGAACAAAAAAATATAGGTTTCTAATACAATGCATCGTCACCACTTCCTTGTGTCCCTAATCAAACTAATTGGTTCAAAGTCACAGAAGAACAACCCCACCTCTTTGATCCAGAAACATCGGTCACACATGTTGTCATCCTTAGTGGCAACTGCACAACGACGGAACAACCGCAGAAATGAACTCGACCCTCTTTGCGCAGAACGCGTCACCGTGCCACAAACCCCATCCTCATTTCACAGATCACACTAATTTCCCGATCCTGATAATGAATTCCCTTGGAAAACGAGCAAAATACCCCTCATCATCATCCCAAAAGATTTTCCGAGTCATTGCGTGTGTATACACAGCACGCTCATATCCTACATCCGCTGCAAGCTTCATGAGAGAAACTCCTTCTTCTTCAAGGTTTAATATGAAGACAAACTGAACACCCTTTATATAAAGTGTGCTTGGATTTCTCTCAGCGTAGCAAGTTTTCAACAACTCAGCAGGCATATTGAGTCCCCAGGGAACGGATAACACATCGTAAAAATGGCATACCCTACGCCGATCTGCTAACACCTTCATCAACTTGCACGATGCTTTAAGGCCATAGAGATCTTGGAAGGAGTTACCGGCCACACGTTCAACCACCAACGCCTGAATTTTTTCGGGCATTTCAAGAATCATGAAATATTTCATTTTCTTTGAGAGGGGTGATAGAGAGTAATTGTGTAAAATAGAGATAGAGAGTAATTGTGTAAAATAGAGAGTTTAAAGTTGTACGGTTCGAGTAGACACATTATTTATAGGTAGAGAATGGTTATATTATCGCCACGATTCGCTTTGCGACATTTTGTTTTTTGAGCAGGAAATTAATCCATAACTCATCCACTCAGCCGTAACACAAAACATTAAACCACAAAACTCAGCCGTGTCACAGAACATCAGAAATCATAACTCAGCCGTAATACGAAAACATTAAAATCCATAACCCAGTCGTAATATAAAAACATACGATAGTGCTCTGTTCATCATAACTCCCACTGTATTTTTCGTCTCTGGATTCAACATCTGAAACTTCTGCTTCTGAGCTAAAACTGAAAAACGTTTTACTCGTCTCTCTCTTGCTCTGTCATTCCGATTCATTTATGGGTCCTTGTTCTCCGTAAACTGGTGGAGTGTCGTGCACAATTGTTTTTTGATGCCTCAATTCATTCAATCTGTAATCATCGAGTACAGAATTTGCGAATTCTTCATGTTTTGTTTTCTCATCTAAATGCAGAACTCTACACCCTTTACTGTCAGCGTTGAATACATATCTGTTTTTCTTAATCCAATTACTAGAAACAATAATTACAGGATCCATAAGATCTCTGAGAAAGATGAAGAATAAGATGAAGAAGATAGATAGAAACAATAATTACCGGATCCATAAGATCTCTGAGAAAGATGAAGAATAAGATGAAGAAGATAGATAGATAGATAAAGAAGATGAAGAAAAAGATGAACACACACAAACCTAGTTGTAAAGTAGTTCGTTAGCAGTGACATGGAAAATTCGAGTTGATGACATGGCGGATGACATGGAAAATCATTTAATCACCGACAAACGAATATATAACTCAACCTACGTAAATTAGCCCTCATGTACAATGTAAGTCAGCCGAACCGTGGATACTGTTTCAGTAATTAATATTTTGATCCGAAATCAGCCATAATTAGGATGAAAAACCGTAAATCAGCCGTATCGTCACATAAATCAGCCGTCAAACGAATGCTATTCTAGTAATTAATATTTCGCTAATAAGTCAGCCATAAACAAGCTGATTTTACTGTTAATCCATCCTATTACGGCTGATTAAATATAAACTCAGCTGTAACAACATCCCATTAGTCAGCCGTAAATTAAATAACTCAGCCAGTCAATATTCATTAACTCAACCGGGGAAACATAACTCAGTCGTGTCTTAACTACAACTCAGCCGAATATTCCAGAAATCAAACCACCGATGTATAAGTCAGCCGTAACTTGTGTCTGTAAGTCAGTTGTTATCCCATAATCCACATTTTTGTAAATCAGCCGTACCGGGCGGCTGACTTATGTTTTTAAATCAGCATTTTCCTCTTAAGTCAGCCATGTTTATTAATTCAGCCGTCACGTAGCAATAAATCAGCTGTAACGACGTATGTAGTGATTTACGGCTGACTTAATGAAAACACGGAACCGAATTCCTACGTGGCACCGGGTTTTTGCTTACATGGCAGCGAAAAGTAATGATATTCTTGTAAATATGTTTTTTCTGATAACGTAAAAAAAAAGGTACGCTTGGTATTTAAAAAATGCCAATAATAAAAAAAAAATTGTTTGATTCTAGTCAAGTGTCCTAAAATGAGTTATGTTTGAGTAAACTTCTGTTCTTTATACCGCCTATGTGTTGTTGGGTTACTAACAAGGACTCCACATATGCCACATTGAGTTGCTTCGTAATAGTATACATTTTTGGTTAAAAGGTTGCTTCAGATCCTTCTCTTCAACTCTTTGTAAGATTTTATCGAACCTATTGAAGTCGTTGTGAAACTCCTGGGAACTGGGAAAAGATATTCTACAATCACTTTGGTGATAGAATGTTTTACATTCAAGATCGTAAACTAAGTAGTTGGCTCTTGGTTTGGACGTGATCAATGGATGATTCACGTTAAGATATGGAATACCGAATACGTTTTTGGCCGGTGAAAAGTAAAGATATGTGGACGCAGTTAGCCGCAAAGTCATGCTTTGATTTGTATCCATACATCTTCAGTCAAAAGCTTTAATAATAAAACATTAACAGGGATCATTTACGTCATCGTAAGATGCTTTAGTCATATGCTTATGTCGTTGACCATGCTTAATAAATTATTCAAAGGACTAGGATTCCTTTGTTTTTTTAACAAGAAAATGACCGAATATGGTTTTAGTAAAATATTGAATATTTAACGAGACTGTATTATCTTTATCAGAGAATAAATGTGTTAACATTAAATTTGACGTAAAGAGAAATCTCTCCAGAAATGAGAAAACCATATGGAGTTAGATGTGTTAAGGTTTTTTGCCACAAATCAGTTTATCAATTTGCATTTGAGATTTACGCAAAAGCAAAATAATCATCCGGACGAACTAGCTCAACTGGTAATACCTCAGGCATTTGTCTGAGAGGTCACGAGTTCGAGTCTCGAACGGGGAAGAGTGTCCAGGACCGTAACAGGTACAGACAAAGGCTGGCTCTGGGCATAGAGGGATTAAGGCCGAAAGCCTGAACCCATCCTGGTTATACCAAAAAAAAAAATAATAATAATAATAATCAGATCCACTTGTTCAATGCCATTGTTCCCCCGTCACTAGTGTCCTGACCTTATCGTATCGTATATCCAAATAAAAACTTATCTTAGACTATCCATAATAGAGAAGTTGATTTACATTTTCAAAACACCAACTAACAAAAGCAGGAATGTCCAAACACGTGGGTTGCTAAGGTTGCTTAGCAACCAATGATGCACACATTTCCATTAAAAGATCAACCAATCGACAATCATGTACCTCTTTGTGTGGTTCTAACTCCAAGGTTTAAAGTCCACTTCTTTTTATGGTTATTCTTTGACCAAATAGCCCTTTTCTTTTGCATTTGTTCCACGCTCATTTGACATAACATGGCTCAAGAAACTCTGAAAAGAGGGTAAAACGGGGAATATATTTTAAAGATTCGAGATAAAATGGTCAGATTAACATAATTTAACTTTTCCCGTTGCATATATAAGCCGTCAGTTATCTGCCAATACCTCAGGGTTGCAAATTTTATTATAGCAAAGTAAGAAAACGACATGAAGAAAACTGGAATCCTCGCTGCTTCCATCTCTGAGGCAGCTTCCGCCTCCACCGCCACCATGAACACCACCGTATCCTTGTCTTTGCCGAAATCAAACCTTTCCCGTCAGGTAAAAAAGAAGCAAGCTCCTGACTCTTTTATTTGTGGGGCTCTCAATAGCACTAAGTTTCTCTGTTTTTGCTATGTTTGAAGTGTACTCACACACTCTATAAACATGCCATTAAAAAAAAAAATGTCAAACTTATAAAAACTACCACATCAAAATATGTAAATAATAATTATATATTTTATTTGACTGGTTTTGAGTAGGATTCAAAGGAGAAACAGAGGAAGAAGAAAAAGGGTTCTGAAGAAGGGGGAGATAAAAAGTTTGGTCCAAGGTTCGATGGGTTAAGGTTCATTGAGACCCTTGTTACTGCTCACCGATAACCAAAGCATTCTTTGTGAAGATGAAGCAATAAGAAGCATGCATATGCATGATTGGTTAAGGTTTCAAGATAATGGAGATACTACTCACAACAAAGGACAAGCATGCATGGTGGGTTAAGGTCTCAAGACAATAGAGATACCACTACAAGGGACAAGCATGCATGGTTGGTTAAGGTCTCAAGACAATGAATTATTAGTTTATCATATCTCATATACCATTTGCCATACTTGTAACCCCTATATATATATGGGATGTTCCCATAAGCAAATCAATCAAGCAAATAAGATTTTTCTTCTTTACTCTATCTCTCTCTTTACTTTCTAGATTAAACCTCTCTCTCTTGTTCTTCACTATGTTCTTCAATTTCTAACATGGTATCAGAGCCTCCAAGCTATTGAACACCAAACTGCTTCCGCAAATTTACTCTATTCACCTTACTCTTTCACTTGTTTGGTTTACTTTCTTCATTTCTAGAGAACATATCTTGGCTTCCCTTGTTTTCTCTCTTGTCTAGCCTCAGAAATTCAAATTTCTTCTTGGCGAATTTTTTTATTTTTTTACCCGCTGGAAAATAGCAAGCAAAGATGGAGCAGCACAAGCTAGTGAGGATTCCAGTCATCCTGAAAGGTCCTAACTACATTACCTGGTCGAGATTGACCAGGACAGCTCTTGGAGGAAGAGGTCTATGGGAGCACATCACCACAAGTGAGGCCCCAAGACAAATCACCCAAGGAGAAGATGGCAAGGAGGTTGTAGTGGTAGATGAAGGCAAATGGGGTCAGGAGGATCTCATGGTGCTGTCTATCTTGCAAGGCTCACTTGATACTCATATCATGGAGTCTTACTTACACTGTGAGACTGCAAAGAAGCTATGGGATACCTTACACAAGGTATATGGCAACACTTCAAACCTCACCAGAATTTTTGAGGTTAAGAGGGCAATAAACAACTTGCAGCAAGAGGATATTGACTTCACCAAGCACCTTTGGGAAGTACAGCCAGCTGTGGTCTGAACTTGAGATGCTAAGACCAAGTACCACTGATCCTAGTACACTAGAAGAGAGGCGTGAGCAAGACAAGGTCTTTGGATTGCTTCTCACACTCAACCCAAGCTTCAATGATGTACTTAAACACATATTGAGAGCTAAAGAGCTTCCAAGCTATGATGATGTGTGTGCTCAACTTCTGAAGGAGCTAGGCTCAGATGGTCTCTTTGGTGGAAAAGGGGAACTGTCTATGGCGAACAAAGCTGAGAAGATGGAGAGTGCTTCAGTCAACAAAGCACACTTCAAACCAAGAAGAGGAGGAGACAAGTCTGTGACTTGTGAGCACTGCAAGAATCTAGGCCACTCCAAAACCAATTGTTGGATCCTCCATCCTCACCTCAGACCTGCTTCAACCAACAGATACAACCAGGCCAAAACACATGAAGCAAGAACTCATGAAACCACAGTACCAGGCTCCATGCGCATAGGAGAAGATGGAAGAGCTATGATCTCAACCACTCACACTGGTGGATCCACATCCCATGCCATGTCTCAGCCATCCCCTGATGATGCCTTCATCCGCAAGTCAGACATTGAAGCCCTTATCAAGGCTATCAATGCAAACTCTGGTAACATCAGTGTCAATGCTTTAAATTCTATTCACAGTGCTTCACATACTACTAGACCTTTGATCATTGATTCAGGAGCTTCTCATCATATGATTAGGGATGCTAGACTGATTAGTGATGTTAAACCTGCTCTAGGGAGTGTAGTGATTGCTAATGGTGATAGAATTCCAATTGAAAGAGTAGGAAACTTGAAACTGTTCGATAAGGAGTCTCAAGCTTTTTATATGCCTACTTTCACATCCAACTTATTATCTGTTAAGAGAGCAACCAATGATATAAATTGCAATGTTATTTTTAGTCCTAATGATATGTGCTTTCAGGATATTAAGACCAGGAAGATGCTGGGAAAGGGTGTGAGCAAGGGAGAGCTTTACTTGCTTGAAAACACCAAGCTTTCAGATTTATCTTGTGCTTTCAGTTCTGCTTCTGTGTTAGCTAGTGATGTTTTATGGCATGCTAGATTAGGTCATCCTCATTATCGTGCCTTAGGACTGATGTTACCTAATCTATCTTTAAAGAGTGGAAGTTGTGAGGCTTGTATTCTTGGTAAACATCAGAGATCTGTTTTCCCTAATTCTAAGACTATTTATGAAAATTGCTTTGACCTTGTGCACTCTGATGTTTGGACAGCACCTTGTATGTCTAGGGAGAACCATAAATATTTTGTTACATTCATAGATGAAAAATCAAAATATACATGGCTCACCTTGATTCAAACTAAAGATAGAGTTTTAGAAGCTTTTATTAACTTCCAAAACTATGTATCTAACCATTTCAATTCCAAGATCAAAATTTTTAGGTCTGATAATGGCGGAGAATACACAAGCACTGCTTTCAAACATCACTTAGCAAAACATGGCATAATCCATCAAACAAGTTGCCCATACACACCACAACAAAATTGAGTTGCTGAAAGGAAGAATCGCCATCTTATGGAGGTTGCAAGGAGCATGATGTTCCATACCAATGTTCCAAAGAGGTTCTGGGGAGATGTTGTGGTCTCAGCATGTTATTTGATCAACAAGATCCCCACCAAAGTCCTCCAAGATATCTCTCCCTTTCAGGTATTAAACAAAATAAAACCTCCAATTGATCACTTGCATGTTTTTGGGTGTGTGTGCTATGTCTTGATACCAGGGGAACAGAGAAACAAGCTTGAAGCCAAGAGTGTCAAAGGCATGTTCATAGGATATACTCATGCGCAGAAGGGGTACAAGTGCTACATACCTGAATCAAGAAGAGTTATGGTCTCAAGGGATGTTAAGTTTGCGGAATCAAAGGGATACTATGATGAGAAGAGTTGGGAAAGCCTTCAGGATCTCTCACAAAGATCTTCAGATAGGACAAACAACTTGAGAATCATTCTGGAAAACCTAGGCATCAGTCAGCCTCAAACAAGTGGTGTTCCGAGCACTTCACCTATACCTCCAGTTGTGGATGAAGCTACATCAATTGAAGAAGCAGTCCATCCTGATCATGAGGGGGGAAATCAACCTAATTTGCAAGTTATCCATGAGGAAGCTATCCCTGAAGAAGATATCCATGACGAAGCTATCCACGAGGAAGCTATCCAAGAAGAAGCTATCCAAGAAGAAGTTGTTAATGATCAAGATGGAATGCAACAAGAAGTTCAACCATTAAGGAGGAGTACAAGGGTGAAGAAACCATCTCAGTGGATGGACACCAAAGTATACTTCAACAACAATGCAGTAGCTCATCCTATCCAAGCAATATGTTCTTTTGCGAGACTATCTGAAGAGCATGTAGTCTTCATCAGCAACCTAGATCAAGAGTATGTACCAAAGACTTATGAAAAAGCCATGAAGCATGAAGAGTGGAGAGCATAAGTTGGGGATGAAGTTGGTGCCATGATCAAGAATGATACTTGGTATGAAACTGAGCTCCCCAAAGGAAAGAAAGCTGTTACAAGCCGTCTACTCTTCACCATCAAGTACCTTGCCAATGGGAAACCAGAAAGAAAGAAAACAAGGCTAGTTGCAAGAGGATACACCCAAGTCTATGAAGAAGACTATCTGGATACATTTGCACCAGTAGCTAAACTCCACACCATAAGGATTCTACTCTCATTGGCAGTGAACTTGGAATGGGATTTATGGCAGATGGATGTCAAGAATGCTTTTCTTCAAGGAGAGCTAGAGGATGAGGTTTACATGAGGCCACCTCCGGGTATGGAAGACATGGTCAAGCCAAAGGTTTAAGAAAGCAATCTATGGGTTAAAACAGTCACCAAGGGCTTGGTACCACAAACTGAGTACAACTCTCAATGGAAGAGGGTTTGTAAAGTCAGAAGCTGATCATACACTCTTCACACTCACAAGCAAGCAAAGAATTGTGGTGATTCTTATTTATGTAGATGATATTATCATCACAGGAAGTGACAAGGAATATATTATCTCAACCAAAGTCTTTCTTAAGTCTACTTTTGATATTAAAGATTTGGGTGAGCTAAAGTACTTTCTAGGGATAGAAATATGCCGCTCTAAAGAGGGGCTTTTCTTATCTCAAAGGAAGTACACACTTGATCTTTTGAATGAGGCAGGAAAGCTTGGAGCGAGACACTACAAGAAAACACACCGAATTCCGACGGAGGTTCCGACGGACACCAAGGTCGTCGGACATTTGTGACGGAATACTGACAAATTTCTGACCAAATCCAAAAAAATTAAGTCGTCGGAATCCCGTCGGCCATTTCCGACGGAATTCCGACGAAATATGGTCCGTCGGAACTTTCCGACGACTTTTCGACGACATTCCGATAAAAAATGTAACCGTTGTAGTCGTCGGAAGTTCGTCGGTATATTCCGACGAATTTCCGACGACATTCTGATTAACAGCAAAGTCGTCGGAATTTTGTCGGAAAATACCGACGGAATTCCGACGAACCATGTGACCGTTGCCGACAAATATATATGACCGTTGTATAGCCGTTTGAGATTGGACAATACCGACGGAATTCCGACGGACTGCTTTACATCCGTCGGAATTCCGTCGGAAAGTCGTCGGAGGTCCGTAAGCAATTTCCTATAAATACAACCCCTCCTCATTCAACTCATTCACACTTCATTCTCTCTTCATTCTCTTTAGTCATAACAATTCCGTGAAAATCATGTCTTCAGAAGTTTATTATCGTTCGTGGATGGATAAACCTCATTTGGATCCGAACACCAATTTGCTTACGGAAGAATACGTTCAAGGGATTGGAGAATTCATGAGGCTTGTTCAACAGCAACCGGATGCAAAAAGTGGTATGTTAAGATGTCCCTGCTCTTCTTGCAATAATAATAAGGTTATAAAAGAATTTGATGTTTGGACTCATTTGTATATGAAAGGGTTTTCACGTAATTATAAAGTTTGGTACCTTCATGGGGAAACTGGTTATGAATATGGTAGTACTAGCGAACCTCAGCCTGTTAGTGAACCTCAGCCTGATATTAGGTTAGAAGAATCTAGAACGGATATAGATTATGGTGTAGGTACTGAGCAGATGGTACATGATCATTATAGAGGGGAAGAACCAAACCCCGAATCTAGGAGATTTTTTGACATGTTGGATGCAGGAAAACAACCTTTGTATCAAAATTGTAGAGATGGTCATTCAGTCTTATCATCTGCAACTAGATTAATGGGTATTAAGACAGACTATAATTTGGCTGAAGAATGTATGGATGCGATTACTGATTTTGTCAAAGGTATTCTACCTGAGGATAACCTTGCACCGGGTTCATACTACGAGGTTCAGAAACTTGTTGCAGGTCTTCAACTACCGTATGAAGTGATAGATGTATGTATTGACAACTGCATGATCTACTGGAGAGCGGATGAGACACGGAATGTATGCAAATTTTGTGGGAAACCTCGTTATCAGGAGACGAGGGGAAGAGTTCCGATCCCATTCAAAAGAATGTGGTATTTGCCTTTGACGGAAAGATTGAAGAGGTTGTATCAGTGTGAGCGCACAGCAAAAGCAATGAGATGGCATGCAGAGCATTCCACAAATGGTGAGATTAGACATCCTTCAGATGCAAAGGCTTGGAAACATTTCCAGTCAACATATCCAGAATTTGCGGAAGAGAGAAGAAATGTTTATCTTGGATTATCTACTGATGGTTTCAGCCCATTTGGAAAGCATGGAAGGCAGTATTCTCTATGGCCAGTTATTGTGACACCGTACAACTTACGGCCGAGCTTGTGCATGCGACGAGAGTTTTTGTTTCTCTCAATTCTCGTCCCCGGGCCAGATCATCCTAAAAGATCACTAGATGTGTTTCTTCAACCACTAATATATGAGTTGCAACAACTATGGGCGCATGGTTTTGAGACATACGATGTTTCGCGCAAAGAAAACTTTCAGATGCGGGCAGTACTTATGTGGACAATAAGTGACTTTCCAGCATATGGTATGTTATCTGGATGGACAACACATGGGAAGCTATCATGTCCATATTGTCAAGATGACACAGATGCTTTCCAACTAAAGAACGGAAGGAAAACGTGTTGGTTTGACTGTCACAGACGATTTCTACCACCTGATCATCCATACCGCAGGAGTAAGACTTCGTTTACGAAGAACAAGCAGGTGTTTGATGGTCCACCTGAGGAAGTTAGTGGGAAAGATTTGTTGAAGCAGTTTAGGTATTTTGATGCAGAAAGGACGCCAGATGTAGGTGGACATGAAAACATTCGAGTCAATGCGGTTGGAGAGCTACATAACTGGCACAAAAAGAGTATTTTCTGGGATCTGCCATATTGGGAGAGTCATCTATTGCGGCATAATTTAGATGTCATGCATATTGAGAAGAACTTCTTCGATAATCTGATGAACACAGTCCTTAACATCCAAGGTAAAACGAAGGATAATTTGAAGTCAAGGTTGGATTTAGTCGATATTTGTGATCGTTCTGAACTTCACGTTGATGAGAACGGTACGGCCCCTTTTCCCATTTATCGGCTGGATGGTGCTAGAAAAGAAGAGTTCTTTGATTGGATTACAGATAAAGTGAAATTTCCTGACGGATATGCATCAAATTTGGGGAACTGCGTTGATAGAAGCGAAGGAAAGTTTACTGGCTTGAAGAGTCATGATTGTCATGTAATTATGCAGCGCCTCCTTCCGTTTGCTTTTTCAGCATTATTGCCACGTAATGTTCATGAAGCAATTGCAGGTATATTATATTTTTACAATTTAATTTATTTTTATATTTAACAATTATGCTTATAAAAACTTAATACTTACGAAAATTATGTCTTTTATCTATGTAGGGATTAGTGTTTTCTTCCGCGACTTATGCAGCAGAGTAGTGACTGAAGAGGGTATTAATAATTTGAAGACAAACGCACCAGTCAGCATGTGCAACCTTGAGAAGATATTTCCTCCATCATTCTTTGATGTAATGGAACATCTTGCTATTCATCTCGCAAGAGAATTGGAACTTGGTGGTCCTGTGCAGTACAGATGGATGTATATTTTTGAGCGTTATATGCATCATCTGAAGAAGATGGTCAAAAATCAAAGCAGGGTGGAAGGATCTATAGTGGCACAGGTGATCAATGAAGAAACTGCAATCTTTGCTGAAAATTATTTTCCACCAGAAGTGCATACAAAACACCGAAGACCTGCTCGGCATGATGATAGAGGGGAGAGAGCAACATATCATGTTACTGTCCCAAGCATGTTCAAGGAAATAGGACGACTTAGTGGAAAATTCACGAAGCGGAGACTTACGGACACTGAGCACGCTCATTTGCAAACATATTTGCTCACCAACTGTGAAGATGTTCTACAATATGAGAGGTAAAAATATTTATTCATTTATTGTTAGATTAATATTCAATAAATTTATTTCATATTGATAATATTTTTGTATATAGTGTATATATGGCGGAGTTGCGTATGACTCACAGGCATGCAACAGAAGATGAGCTTCGACAACTTAGAGATAACGGATTTGCTGCGTGGCTTCGTAGTTATGTGAGTCATATATCATATTACCCTATGCAAATGATTAGTTTAAATTTAATATATATAAACTAATTAACTTTTCAATCATATATGTTTTTAATTTATAGGTGAATGATGGTTTGGCCAGAGGTCTTGTGTTCGATGATTGGATACGCGAATTTGTGCAGGGACCAAACTATGTGGTCAAATCATATCCTAAATTTTGTACGCGAGGATATGCATTCACAAGGAAAGGTCATTCTAAGACAACATATGATGCTGGTGTTTCATCTTCTTCTGGTGACGATGTCTACTACGGCAACATAAAAGAAATATTGGAAATCCAATTTCCTGGAATGGTTGGATTGCGTTGTGTAGTATTCTATTGTGATTGGTATGACACCACCCCAGATAGAGGAGTGAAGATTGATGCGTTTGGTGTTACATCAGTTCATTCGCGGCGGAAACTTCAATATTATGATCCCTTCATTCTTGGTTCGCAAGCTGATCAGGTATGTCAATCTATTCATAATTTTTTACCAATATAATTAATTAATGTTATATATTTTACTAATACTTGTATAATTGATATGTATAGGTGTGCTACATCAGTTACCCTCGGGTGACGTACAGAGACGATCCATGGGTTACTGTAACGCAAATCAACCCAAGAGGACGAGTGGATGGAACTTCTGATGATGATGAACCATTGCAACCAGAGTCTACCAGCAACGCCCAGGCAGTTGAAGATTTGGAAAATGTTCAACTCGTTGAGAATTTGACTGTGTTTGGACATGATGATGTCGTACATTCAGAGCCGGAAGCCGAGGTTGGGGAGTTTGATGAAGATTCAGAAGATTCTGATTAGTTTTTTTTTTTTTTTTTTTTTTTAATGGTCCGTCGGAAATCCCTCGCAATATACTGACGACATAGCGACGACAACGGGTTTCATTGAAAATTGGAAAGGTCGTCGGTATTTCGTCGGAAAATACCGACGACATATGTTTCTATAAAGTTTCAATCATAAAAATCTATAAATTTAGATGCCAAAACTATGAAAATAACACATAATAAGTGTTTAGTATAGTATTAGATCGCAACCGTTCAAATATAACAACTCATTAAAATATTTATGTATGCATATCATTGTTTTCATAACATCTCATCTTAACATTATATACTTATACAATCATATTTATATAAGCTTACACTACAAAAAATGTTATTGTGTAAAATCGTGTTATAAAACATTTTTATTGTTAAATCTTTATGCAAATACTATATATATTATCAAAGATTTGGATTTTGCATTTAGAAACTTGAAATCAACACCCTAAACACTAAGTCGTCGGAATTCCGTCGGAATATACCGACGGAATGTGTCCGTCGGAATATACTGACGGACACATTCCGTCGGAATTTAAATTTGCCCGGGAGAACCAAACCGCTTGAAAATTTTCGCGAATTGGCATTTGGTATATTTTAATTATACCGACGGAATACCGACGAACCCGTGTCCGTCGGAATCGTCTGATATAATAACCCTCCTCCTTCTTTTCTTCGTTATCTCCGCATCTCTCTCTCTAAATTCCTCTCTCCACCGGCGATTCACAGGCGATTCCTCCCCCAAAACCGGCGATTCATCCCTCTACACCGACGATTCCTCCCCCAAACCCTAAATCATGTAAGAATCATCCCAAACCTTCTTTAATCTCAATTGTTTAGGGTTTTGGATGTTAGATCTCGGATTTTAGGTTGTTTGATTGATAGTTTAGGATATATAAGTTAGGATTGTTGTTTGGATTGTTGTTTTATTTTTTTTTGGAACATTTTTTTATTTTTAAAAACATTTTTTTTATTTTTAAAAACGTTTTTCAAGTTTCCAGTAATGAAATATATATAATAAAACGTTTTTAAAATTTTTTAAAAATATTTAACAACATTTTTCTATATTTATAAATTTTTTATAATTTTGTATACATATATATATATATGTAAATCATGTATAATAAAAATTTTAAAATTTTTTATAATTTTTTATAAGTTTCCACTAATAAACTATGTATAATAAAACGTTTTTTTAAAAAAATATCAATATTTAACAACATTTTTCTTCATTTATAAATTTTTAACAACATTTTTTTATATTTATAAATTTTTAATAATTTTGTATACATATATATATATATATATAAAAGGTTTAATAGTTTTTTTTAAAACGTTTATAAAACCTTTTGTAAATATATAAATGAAAACATTAAAAATAGAAATGATTTGAGAATATGTTTGATGTATTAATTTTTTTTTTTTAGGGCCAAAGATGAAGCCCGCCCCGCAGCCCGTCTTCGACGTAGTTCGGTGAGCAGTTCCCGTGCATCGGGATCGTCTCATGACTCGGTTCCCGCATATATTCCCGCTCCAGCTCCCTCTGCCCCTCACGCTGCCCCTCACGCTGCTGCTCAACAGGATCCGGGGGTCATGCCGGTTCATCTATTGGTTCAACAACCAGGTCGAGAGCATCTCCCGTTTCTCCAACCCAACCCACGACGAGGCCATAGCACTTGGTTAGTATTTTTTTTATTTGTACCGTTATATTTTTTCCTTTAATTAACTTGCTAACTTGTATTTTTTTAAAGGTTCACCAAGTCGAAAAATGGCATTAGCCGGAGCATCAACCAGATGATGTACTCCATGCTCCGTTTTGGATATCCAAAGTGGAGTGTGATCCCTAACGACGAACGAGAGTTGTGGTTTCGTCAGTTTGCGGTATAGTAACTCTTCATTTTTTTTAAGTTTTTACATTTTTTAAATATATTTACTTATTAAATTGTGTTTGTTTTGTAGCAAGAGTTCAACTGGCACTCCGATCTTACGGAAACAGTCCGTAAGAAATTCAACGAGAAGGCCATGGACTCTTACACAAAGCAGATAAACGCGTGGAAGACAGTTTGGCAGAAGAACAAGAAGCCACGGTTCATCAACGGGACGGTGTGGGAGCAGTTGATAGCTCATTGGGAGAAGGAAGAAACTGCAGAGACGTCTTCTAGGAACTCCAGGAACCGGAAGAGCGATCGTGGCGGGAAAGGTATGTATGTGCACAACCTCGGCGCTTGCTCTATGTCTACTAAGGAGGATGAACTTGTAAGTTTTTTATTATTATTTATCTTTATATTTTTTAAATAAATATTTTATATATTTCTTGGCTAATAATGGCGGTTTTTTTAGATCGAAGCAAATGACGGTAATCCCGTTGATCGTCTCCAACTCATTAAGGTGGCTCACACTAACAAGACGACGGGTCAAATTCAGGACCCCGTGATCAAAGGTGTAGTTGATTTGGTGGAAGCTGAAATAGTTGCCCAATCTCAGCCTCTCTCTGATGACGGCGAATCCACGGGAGCTTCAACCAACCTGTCTCTATTGCAAATAAATGAGATGGTTGAAAAGGTAATTTTTTTTATTAATATTTTTTTTTATAATATCGATTACTTACTTGTCCCTATTTACTTACTTTAAATATTTTTGTAGGCGGTTCCTAAAAGGAAAGGAGGCCGTTTAGTTGGGTTGGCCCGTCGTGCTTCTTCGTATCCGGCATCTTCTTCGCAAGCTCCGTATGCCGATCCCATGATTCTCGAGGAGCTACATGACAAAGATGAACGGATTGGGGCATTGGAGGAGCAGAACACCACTATCCTTTCGGAGAATGCCACTATCCGTTCGGAGAATGCCACTATCCTTGCTGAGTTGGCATCCCAGAAGAAGTTCAACACCGAGATTATGCAGAAGCTAGATCGTTTGATGTCTTCGAGTTCATCTTAGTTTATTTCGGCTTTTTAAAACTTTCGGAATGTTTTTTTTTCTATTTCGGTTTGTATGAATTTTAAACTTTATGAATGTTTTTTTCCTATTTCGGTTTTTATGAATTTAAATTTTATAATATTATTAGTTTTAAATTTCTTATTTTTTAAATTTATTAATATCGAAAAATATATAAAAATGCAAAATTAATTTTTTTTAAAAAATGGGTATATACCGACAGACAGTGGTCGTCGGAATATACCGACGGACATATATTCGTTGGAATTTACCGACGAACCCCATTTCCGTCGGAATATACCGACGAACGAGGTTCGTCGGTATATTCCGACGACCGTTGTCCGTCGGTAAATTCTGACGCCTAAAGTTCGTCGGAATACACCGAGGAACACTCTACGTCGGAATTGTCCGAGAAACGTTCTCCGTCGGTACGTAGTTTTTCCGATGAACTCTGGTCTCGTGTATCCGCATCGTAATATCGTCGGAAGTTCGTCAGAATGACGTTTCTCGGTATTCGTCAGAAAGTCGTCGGAAGTTCTGACGAAATTCCGACGAATTTTTTTTTTCAGACGAAACGATACCGACGGACGGGTTCGTCGGAAATTCGTCGGAATCGGTCTATTCCGACGAATTTCCGACGATTTCCGCCATCAGAATCCCCCTGTTTTCTTGTAGTGAGAGTAGCCAAGACTCCACTAGAAGATGGGTATAAGGTGCTGCGTGAGGGGGAGATTGAAGACAAGCCCTATGCTGACGTTAAACACTATAGAAGAATGATAGGAAAGCTGATATACCTCACCATCACCAAGCCTGATGTATGCTTTGCAGTTAACCAAGTAAGCCAGAATATGCAAGCTCCCAAGATACACCATTGGAACATGGTTGAAAGGATCCTAAGATACCTAAGAGAGGCGCCAGGGCAAGGAGTGTGGATGGGATGCAACAAAAATACAGAGATAGTTAGGTATTGTGATGCTGATTGGGCAGGAGACAGAGTGGATAGGAGATCCACTACCGGCTATTGTACATTTATTGGAGGCAATCTTGTCACTTGGAAGAGCAAGAAACAGAAGATAGTGTCATGCTCAAGTGCTGAAGCTGAATATAGGGCAATGAGGAAGCTCACTAGTGAGTTGATTTGGATCAGAAACCTACTTCGAGACTTGGGTATAGAGACATCAACTCCAATCACCATGCATTGTGATAATCAAGCAGCAATACACATAGCTTCCAACAGTGTGTTCCATGAGAGGACTAAACACATTGAGGTGGATTGTCATAAAGTTAGGCAAGCAGTGGAACAAAGGATCATCTTACCCTGCTACACAAGAAGTGAGGATCAACTAGCTGACCTCTTTACCAAGGCTGCAAGCACCAAGGTTTGCGAGTTCATACATTCCAAGTTAGGACTCGTAGATTTTTCATCACATTAATCCTCTTAGCCATGATGTGTTCTACTCTTTTTTCTTGGCTTGGTTTTTTATCCCATGAGGTTTTTCCAAGCTAAAGGTTTTAACGAGGGAATGCTTCATGGTTTCCAAGCTTGACCAGTCCCTATGGCGAGTGTGAAGATGAAGCAATAAGAAGCATGCATGGTTGGTTAAGGTCTCAAGACAATGGAGATACCACTCACTACAAGGGACAAACATGCATGGTGGGTTAAAGTCTCAAGACAATGGAGATGCCACTACAAGGGACAAGCGTGCATGGTGGGTTAAGATCTCAAGACAATGGATTATTAGTTTATCATATCTCATCTACCATTTGCCATACTTGTAACCCCTATATATATGGGATGTTCCCATAAGCAAATCAATCAAGCAAATAAGATTTTTCTTTTTTACTCTATCTCTCTCTTTACTTTCTAGATTAAACATCTCTCTCTTGTTCTTCACTATGTTCTTCAATTACTAACATTCTTCTCATTTGACAAAGTTTGATATAGTTTCTACGATTTACCAACAACAATTGTTGATTTTAATGTTTAAGCTTTTTTTGTTTTATAGTAATTTTGGGTTGAAGTGTAACGCAACATGTTATGACATGTCATGTTATACGAGATTCATGTGCCTTGGAGATTAACTCACCACATTAGCTGCCAAAATGTTGTCGTGATCCACATGCTAGTATTGTGATGTGTAGCGAAATTTTCACGAGGACTCAGATGTGTAGCGTAATGGATGATACTCGTATTGTTGATACGAGATCATATGGATTCAATTCCCCCACAATGCATATTACTGAAATGTAGGCCAGCCTAAACAAAAATCGAAGTTTCATCTATGATTTGCACAAGAGAATTAATGGGGTCACTTAACAACGTAATGTCCATATACCTATCATATAGCCAGTGTCGAATCCGAATCCGATATTTAAATGGTTATAAACATTTTTATAATAGTCTTAACATAATTTTTTTTAAAAAAAAGAGATTACTCGACATATGTGTAATAATTCTTTAAAATTTGAAAAATGTTTAATCCGACTGTACTCAAAACCGGTCATACATATCGTAACATACATGGACGGACCTATTTGAAGAGAAGTGAGATTAGTTGACACTTGACACCAGTAAATAATGTAAATTTCACTTGTAACCCATTTTGTTTAGTTAGTTCCGGCTCAGTTGATTCGATAGTGCACGTAATGACTCCTCAAACATGATTTGGAAGCTCCACAATGAACCATATATTTACTTCTTTTTTTACACTTAGTAACACGTTATTTACATTGTGACCTCAGTAAAAAAAAATTGCTGGGTCCGCCGCCGGTAACATTTATACATGTCTTTAGAAAAGGCAAACCAAGATAACGGTGAAAAGCAATGCGTGTGTGGAAACAAGTGGGAGTTATGCACGAGAAGACGCAGAGGTGGCCTTGACGTTGGTGCAATCAAGCCCTTCTTTGCCTTCCTTACACATGTTTGCCAATATGCCCAGAGGATAACGTCCATAGAGTTGGATGTAGCAGAACATTTCGGCAGCACATAGTGTCGTTTCATCGCTAATAATTTCCGCGTATGGGCATGCAAAGTCCTTGAAGGCCGAGCAACATGCCTTGGCTTGATACTTTGGTCCTTTGCATCTACTCGTTAAGATTGTGTAATCCTTGCTTGCAAAATCTTCTTTGCATGCTGTTAATATCAATGGATCATGCATGAGCTCTTACTAAGAACAATGATTCAAGTTTGGAAAATTGGATTTTCTTACGTTTCTTTGCCCGAAGAAGAGCTCGGCTTGTGGCTGGGTGTGACACAAGCGCATCAACTTCACATAACAAACCTTTTTTAAGAACTTAAAACACTTTTTAATAAACACAAATTTAAATACTAAATATTTGTAAATTACGAGAGATGTGGAGAGACGAGGCGAATCCCGACAAAAGGATGATTGTAAATAGAGAAAGAACAAAACTTGGGTTCACCCCCTATGGTGAACTCTCAAATTCACCTATTAACACCAATCAAAGTGTAATGTAGGATTAGGAGAAAATAAAATATTAAAATTTAAAATAAAAAGAAAATAGCTTTAAAAAAAATAAAAGAACGTCGCCGTTAACGGTGTCGGTTGCTTCCTTCATCACCACAGAGAAAATGGAAGCTGTGTTTGTCAAGTTGAGTCTCCAATTCTATGCTTTCAAATCGAATTTTGATTTCTTCTCCAATCCAAATCAAGCCATGTACGTCTGGTTGTACAAACATACCATGACTTACGTACTTCAAATCAAGCCATGTACGTCCGGATATCGGATTAGTGTCAAAGGGGTTTGTCAAAGAGAAAACTCCAACCACATAAGCTGTCCGCCACACTACTCTGAAGAGGTTGATGTTGAATTTTCCAAGGAATGGTATGTTTACTGAATATTCAGATGTGATGAACTTGTTGTCAGGCCAGTTTTTACTCCCACAAAGCTTGCTCTTTTCATAGCTTTGTTCTCTGTTGGGCTTGATCTCAATGTGTCCTGCAAAAAGTATCCAATTTTCACCAGTTATTGACAATGACAATCAATTCTCATGTGCTTAACTTAAATCCAACATACGTGCACGTACCAATTGTATCCACCGGCTGAGACAGGATGTGACTCGTACTTGTCACCGTTGTCTTTGACCAGTTTGGACATAGTGTCAAATGACTCGAACTTCACACAGTATGTAACTGGAGGATGAGTTCTCGTCTCTTCCCTTATTGTTGCCGAGAGCTTCTTGTGATTCCTAGCAGGAACAGAGACAGAGCTCCTAATGTTACAAGGAAGTATCCCCACCTCCAACAATCCTTTTTCTATTACTGCTTCTGTCTCCATTAGGTTTTGAAAGTTGTAGTAAGGTTTTGCAAATCTTACTACTTCCACAATGAAAACAAGACAAAAGAAGCAGTAGACATATTTTGTTCCATAGTTTTTATTTTTTTTTCTTTTCTTCGGTAAACTTTTTCTTTAGTTAACTGCGACGGCAACGTTCTTTTATTCTTTTTAAGCTATTTTCTTTTTTTTTTAAGTTTTAATATTTTTTTTCTTCTAGTCCTACATGGCACTTTGATTGATGTTAATAATAGAGATGAATTTGAGAGTTCACCGTAAGGGGTGAACCCAAGTTTTGTTCGAGAAACCAAACAATGTGGAGAAATCTTCATGCTTTTGTTTCATTTTTTATTGTTGTAACTGTTGTTGTTTCCTTCTTTGTCACATTTGATTTTAAAACATTTTTGTGTTACGTTTTCGTTTTCGTGTTATGGAGTTATAGGAGGGGAGAAAAATACTGCGGATGTACCGGATAATTAAGTAGAAGAAACCATATTAGTACTTTACTATTTTAATATTTCAAGAAAACATTACATTAACCAAAACTTTATAGAGAAAACAAATATATATTCAGTATGTTATTTTGGTTCAGCTACGTTACAACTGGTTAATATCCCTAATCAATTGGGAGACGCCCATTTCTTGGCTCAGTTTTCCTAGTTGTCAAAGGCAACTTGCTCCAATAATTTTATACAAGACTTTGAAAACATTATCATGAACGTGTATCTATAATATTATATATACGTTTTTAAAATACATTTATATATATGCAAGCTACAACTATAAAAAAAAATTTTTGGTAAAATACTATAAATGTATTTAAAGTGAACTATAACCCAATACGAACTATAACCCAATACTTTTGTTATAATTATTGTTTAAAGTGAACTATATGAGAGATCATGTTGGGATGGAGTTCATTTTGTCAACTGGTTCTTCACTTTATCAGTGATATTACTAGCCTTGTATAACAATACCAGCGGTGTAAACATTCAGAGAGATTGTGAAGATTTTAGTTTTACCTTTTAGATTTAGCCTTTGAAATTATTAAGAGAACCTCAAAAGAAAACGTTTAGCCTTTTCTTGTAATAGAAATATTTATTTAGGACAGATAGTAGTTTTTGTAGTTATATTTGAAAATTTGATTGATTGAGACTAAGTTTTTAAGTTTTGCAACAACAGAAAAGAAAACAAGTTGTTTTTTTTTTTTGGCATCAAAAGATTCATTCCAAACTTAAAAGAGTTCGTACAAACTAGCCTTAACGGCTAACCTTAGTGTATCCATGATCTCAAAGGAGCTAAAGCTCTGCACTCGTGATGGGACGTCTTTGGCAAGACCATCCGCACGGACATTTGCAAAACGAGGGATATACTTATGAGAAAAAACATCAAACGAAGATTTAATAGCTTGGATGTCGTCCAATACTGCTTCTAGTACAGGCCATTCTTTCTTCTGTTGGATAATGTGTACTAGCTGTTGGCAGTCGGATTCAAAGTAAACCCGAGCCAGGCCCCGGTTTCTTATCTCCTTCATCACCCAACATAAACCTTCTGCCTCTGCGTGAAGTGGAGAATCTGTCTGTGATCTTTTGCCATGTCCTCTTAGTACTTCTGTTTCCTGCTCATAGAGAATAAAACCCATTCCAACTCCATCACTAGTCTCCAGCCATGACGCGTCGACTTGACACCTCCAAAGGCAGGGCAACTCGACTGCGACGTGAGGAGCTGTTGCGTGGTTGTTTTCTTCAGCCGTAAAGGTTATCTCCACCATCTGTGCCATCCTCCAAGCTTCCGCCTCTTGATATGCCAATTGTAAGGTTTCCAAAGGTGTCTTGTCTTCCATTGATACCACATGATCCATGGGAACACTGAAGAACAAACGCCGAGTTGATTGCGCTCTTTGGAGTATTTTAGGAGCGTCTTGACATTGATAAATAAGCAGGAACACGGGAAGATCCCCGGAGAGGTAGGAATATCCGACAAGGCCCAACACTGAGCTGCCGGTGGCACTCGAAGAGAATGTGATTCACTGTTTCTTGTTCATCTCCGCATCTCTGGCAGGTACTATCCTGACCGCAATGGCGTTCTTTCAGCTTGCTTGCTGAGGCTATATATCCTGAGATAGATTGCCAAATGAAGTGTTTTATTTTCCGAGGTGCTTTGAGTTTCCAGACTTCTTTCTTTAAGCCATTTGTGCTTGGTTCTGTCACCTCAATAGGTTGGGAATTGCGTCTCTGTTCTACTGCCACCTTATATCATGTTCGTACTGTATAGCTACCCGACTTGGAATATTTCCAGACGTAACTATCTCGACGAGCCGTGCGGCTTATTCTCATCGCCAAAATGCGGGGAATATCTTCTTCTGCAATAAGTTCATTCACGAGAGCCACATTCCATTCCTTGAGGTCATGATCGATCAGGTAGTGAACTTTCAAGTCAGGATCAACAACAGCTTCTCTCGGTATTGCAGGTCTGGCTGGCTCCGTCTGAATCCAGACATCCTCCCAAACTTTTGTGTTTTCTCCAGTTCCAATAGTCTTTTTAAGTGCCTTGTCCAGGATTTGTCTAGACGCCATTAAGCTACTCCATCCATATGAGGAGTTATTTGATTTACCTATAATTAACGGGTTGGAGTGTCGATAATACCTCCCTTTTAGAACTCGGCTTAGTAGAGATTTTGGGTAGATAAGCAGTCGCCATACTTGTCTTGCTAAGAGTGCTAGGTTGAAGTCGTTAAAGTCTCGGAAGTCCAGACCTCCTTCCTCCAAAGGAACACAAATCTTGTCCCATACTACCCAATGAAGTCTTCCGTTATAATTACTCGTACTCCACCAAAAACGCGTCACTGCGGCGGATAGTTTTTTACAAGTATCTTGAGTCAGTCAATAGCATGACATGACATAGGTTGGTACAGCTTGTGCGACTGATTTGATTTGAACTTCCTTCCCTCCTTTAGATAGAAGCTTTGCAGACCACGAGTTTATATGGTTGTTCATCCTTTCTTGCACGAAGGAAAATACTTGTTTCTTCGATCCACAAATCTTTTCAGGCATGCCCAAGTACATTCCCATTCCACCCTCTTTCGTAATGTCAAGTGATCTTTTCAGATCATTTTTTTGTGGACGTTATGACCTTAGAACCGAACAAAACTGAAGATTTAGATTTATTCAGTTGTTGTCCTGAGGCGTTCCCATAAACGTCAATGATTCGAACCAGTTCCTCGCATTGAGATTGCTCTGCTTTAACATTCTGGTATGAAGTGCTTTTCAAGGACTCTGAACTTTGTTTTTCATCATAAGATTCAGGCATAATGGTGACGACAAAACAGATATGAATTTGTAGGCACTCCTTTATTACTTCATGGAATGAGTTTCGGGTTGCTTACTGACAATTAGTATATATGAAATCAAATATGGTATGGTGAACACCTTCGGTGACGTGTAGCCTAATCTTCTTGTGTGGTTTAAAGTTTAAACTGTATGACTATTGATAGATAAGCCCTTCAATCAAGGCTTTGATGAAATCTTATTATTATATAATTCCTGTTTAATCACGCAACTTGCCAAATTGCCATTGCTATTCACTCACCACCTTTTCTGCTTTCAACTCACCACCCAACACCTACTAGTTACAAATTCTGAAATAATACAAAGAAGTAAAGTAGTGAATAAGCAGAACTTTATGTTACAAAAAAAATAAAAATAACAATAAGCAGAACTTTTTAAATAATCTAGTGAAAGTGAAAAATCACACTAGGAATTTTGTTAAAAGGGTAAATAATGGTGTAACGGTGCAGCCATGTAGTTCCACGTCGTCATACTTGGGTGAGTGTCTATGGTGTTGCCAGAAACAGACACTGCCTACTTCTTATCTTCTTTTTCAGAGCCAAATTCTTATCTTTCCTGAATATTTTGTCATTTTGTGCATTCTTGTGGCATTTCCAAAGTCATGGGTATATTTTGTGCTTTCTAATATTCTATGTATCATTTTTTCATGTAAGGTCATGTCATGTGGCATTTCCAATATCTGTTTTTTCGTTAACATAGTCCTATCAAGTGAATATTTATTATTCTATAAATATAAAATATTACATCTTAATTTTTAAAATATATGTTAATGTATTTCATTTATAAAAATATAAGTTAGTTTACATTTCTATTTAATTTTATATTTATTAGATGTTGTATACTATTAAAGTTGTTCTATAATCAGATAAGTTATATTTAATTTATATATTAAATTATAATTTTAAGAAATTAATGTTATACTTTTTGTATGTTGTACATCTAATTGTATTTTACAGTTTTTATTTTGAGCTATATTTAGTGTATACATATTATGATACTATTGATAAAAATAATATTTTAATATTTATGTTTTAGCTAAAACAAGTGATATTATGAAATATAAAGAATATAAGTTGCGAATATAAATGTATTAGCTAGTAAGTTATAAAAGAAAAAGATATAAAAAGGCGTTTTGTTACTTTATCAACTTATTTTTAAATTTTTTTTTAACGTCTGATTTATTATGCTATTACAACGCTCAGAAATATTATATAGACGATTTTACAGCCGATAATTCTACCGCCAGATGAGAATACACGTCTGACTGTCGTCACTCCAAGCCGCCCTATGAAATCCATGTTCGATGATACGCTCTGCACTATACTAAAGACCTCTTGTAACCATTTTTCTCTATTATATGCATGATTTGCATTTTTTAGGGTTTGAAACCCAGATCTCCGGATGTAGAAGTGAACCTTTAGTCAAACCATTGGACCAAGGGGCTTCCACACTTATTTTTAATTAGGTAGACGTTTCTTATTTAAAAAACATAACCTATTCGGATTTTTAATTTTGCACCTTATAATTTTTATAATTAAAAAAAAAAATTGTGTATGTGTAACATAAGCTCTCGTGCTTCTGCACCACTCTCGACCTATTATTCTTCTAATCCATTCTGCTCTCTCCAAACCCAAATACTTCCCCTCCTCTGTTCTTTAGCCATTGTCGCATCAAGCAAATCAAAAGGTTGAGTAGTACTTAAGACAGAAGAGATCCATATATATCTAACAAGCTTCTCAAAAGTACGTCTCTTTTATCTTCTGAAACCATAAGTCTTCATAGAAATCTTATGTCTTTGCGTTTGTATGTGTGCATCTAAAGGTGTATAATCAGTAGATCTGCACCGTTTCTTGAGTAACTAGGCACGATATGAATCTCTTGGATTATATATACTATGTAGGTTTTAGACCATACGAATAAAAACTCGTTGTGATTGTTTGATCCATTTCTTTAGCTATTTAGTTTTCTTTTTTTCGTATATGGTCTATGAATAATAACGTGATTCGAGATTATGGAAACAGAGGAAAGCGTGAAACCTAAAGGGATTAGGTCAAGTCTTGTTTTTAATTGTTCTTTAAAAAATGGTTTTTCTTCTTTTCTCTCTCAAAATTTCGTAATGAGCAAGATCATGATTGGTCTTTGTTTCACTCGTTTTCTTTCTTTAAATTTTTTTAAAGTAAAGCAAGATCATGATTGGTGTATAGATGACTTTGTTAAGTTTGTAATGATCTACTTATAAACAATATCCACAAGTGAATGAGCTTGTCTTGTACGTTTCAGTAAAATGGAGATAAAGGACCAAGAAGACAGCCCAGCAGCGTTGGTTGACTCCGGAGGAGACTTCGACTGCAACATATGTTTAGATCAGGTTCGAGACCCGGTCGTGACCTTTTGTGGCCACTTGTTTTGTTGGCCTTGCATTTACAAGTGGACTTATTCCTCCAACACATCAAGACAACGCGTAGATCAGTACGATAAGGATGAATCTCAAAAATGTCCGGTCTGCAAATCCGATGTCTCCGAGGCTACCCTTGTCCCTATCTACGGCAGGGGACAGAAAACTCCCCAGTCCGGTTTAACCTTACCGAAGAGACCATCCGGTCCGGTTTATGACGTAAGAGGAGTCGGTCAACGTGTAGACGAAGGTGTGAGTAGTCAAAGGAACATGTCTAGAATGCCTGATCCGGTGACGGGTGCGGTATGCGACATGGTGTATCGGAGACTATTTGGTGAGTCATCGAGCAACGTGTCACCGTACCGGACAGACCGTGACACAAATCTCCGGTTAAGGCCGAGGACAATGCAGGCGGAGGAGTCTCTAAGCAGAATCTACTTGTTCCTCCTTTGCTTTATGTTTATGTGTTTACTTCTCTTCTAGATATAAGTTAAGTCGAATGAGTTTGTATGTGTATGTGTGTAAGAGTGTTGCATGTTGAAATGGTATATGATGAGAATAAAATAAAGTCAAAAATCAAGAAACGGCACCAAATTGGCTGTTGTATATTTTGAGCTACTTGTAATAATATGTGATGATGGGTAAACGTAGGCTTATCTTTGACTCAATCGATCTTGTACACCAATAAAAGATGATAGTGGCATTAGAATGCGACGCAAACAGTAGCGGCCATGAGTTTTGTTGGGTTAGAAGCACAAAAATTGTTTTGGGCCACTATATATGAAAATAGAAAAATGTTCAGCATGAGTGTTGAACTCATGACTTCTCCTGCGAAGAAGATTAACGTATTACTACTGGACTAAGTGCAACTTGCATTATGAAAATTGGCCGAAATTATTGATAAAATTTGAACGGCCGGAAGCACATGCTTCCTTCGCTTTCTCCCAGGGCCGGCACTGGACGCAAACGGCGTTGCTTATGTCGGATAACGATATTTCTTTCCTTCCAAATAAAACAAGGGCCCTACGTGGCTACGTTTGATTGATAACGGTGAACAAGACAGTGTTAGATCCTAAGAAGTCGAAACATTAATGGTCTTGGTACGGGTCTTTCTTAATTTTTTTTTTTTGTTCACCAAAATCTTCATTACTAGATTAAACACTTACAGCGAGGGATAGTAACAACATCGTACAAACCACGATGTGCGATCCAAAAGGTTAAACCTAGGACATAAAATTCAAAAGAGTACAAGGATGGAGACACAAACTTAAACAAGTTTTATAAGGTGTTATGCAAGATATCAAAGTTGTCACTTGTGATATAATCTATGAAAGATTTAAACCACACTTCAAAATCTTCGAATAACGAACTATTAGTCACATGACGTCGCAACACCATCCAAAGCCTCGACTCTCAAGCAAATGAAAGCGGATGCATCTACCGGCCCCAAGCGGACCTTCACACAAGATAACAAACGGCTAGGAAGTTGGTATGCTTCCCAGGTTTTGAATACGAGGATAGTGTCACCTCTTACAAAGAGGGATACGGGTCTTTCTTAATACATTAAAAATGTTGTAAACAAAATGGTACCGTGACCGAATTTGAGTTAGCGGTTTCATTAAAAGCATATCGCAACCTGACATGATCTATGGCCTATCGGTCCGCTTGAGACAACCCCCCTCCTCATTCAAGGGATCCATTCTTTTAGCTTCAAAAGTTGTAATCTAATTTGCCTATATCGATAATAGATTTTAAGAGTTCGACTTTAAGTTTTTGATATTGCTGATAACACAATATGAAAAGTGAATTAGGCCTCAAAAGGGTTCAGATAGTATCAAAAGTAATAGGATTTACAGAGAGACCTGTAAAATGCAAGACCAAGGCCTTCTTATTTACACACACAAACACACATCAAATTAAGAGAATCTCAGCTTGTTGTTTCTCCTACATTACAACTCCACCCTGTAGAATCGAACTAGCTTCATGTTCTGCACTCTCTCCTCCTGCATTCCACATTTTTGTCTTATCATTTACCACAGAGTTATTACAACACAATCAAAATGTATATCTGTAATTAGTATTACCTGACCCTTGACTGATTCTTCATTCTGTTGCGGAAAATGAAAACCCGTTGAGCAATTCTCCAACTTCTCCGGGTTTTTCACCCATGCTTTTCTACCTTCACTCACTTTCACACCAAATCTCCAAGTCTACCATATCCCATACATATAATACATATGTTAGAATTCATTCCGTTGAGTTAATGAGTAAGTGAATCACCTAGGTACCTGAGAAAGCGGAAACGTGTCTCTCTCGATCACATCTCCTTCAATGTTTATCCCAGTGCCTTGACATTCAGGACAGAACACTGAGAATATTTGCCAGCTCACATCACTTACCAACCCATTCCACTTCACACCACTCTGATGCTTTGTGCATCTCTTTTTTCCTTTCCCACTCACCATCTTGTTCCCAATTATTTCACTCTCACAGAAGAGAAACCAGTGCACTATACAAGACACGTGAAATAGGTGGAACGCACCAAGGACGTTTCTGCTGCCGCACACGAGCTTTCCTGTCTTCGTGTTAAGTATCGCTGCAGCGTCTTTCCCCGGAAGCATCTTCTGCTTACAGACTTCGCATATCCTTTCAGAGAATATCCTCTGTTGCTTCCTAAGCTCCCGTCTTACCGTTCTGTTCTTGATGACTCTTCTGTTCACGAGATGATCATCGTAATCAGCTAGCAGAGCTCTTGAACCACGAGCTGAAGAAATCTCCTCAGAGGAGTCATCCTGACTACACAGAGAGTCACTGGTGTCCTCTGGATCCGAAAACGACTTCTTTCTCTTCCTGCCATTATCTTCACCGTTCCCTGATTCTGATGTGAGAAGACGGCTCGGATGGTCGAGCAAACCCAACCTACCCAAATTGTAGAAGTAAGAGAACGTGACAATAGCAAAGTCATGCTCTGGAACAGAAGCCTTCTCCTCATCGGAAGGACCGTCCTTTCCTAACCACTCGCACCATAACTTATCAATCCAAGTAGTGCGTCCTTTGGTTTCAAACAACCTAGCAGCAATACGACCAAAGCCAATAAACTTAGCTTCCACATCAAGAGTTCTCTCCTTGATCAGCAAACCAGAGATCAAAAGATCATCTGCAGCAGGTTGATAATCTCGATTTGCTGCACTCATTCTGTTCTCATCATAAGCAACAATAGCAAACCTATCACCATCTTCACCGCAGCAACGCTGCAACGGACCAGCTTCACCACCAGAGATCAAACTTTTCTCCTCTTCTTCCTCCGTTGAACTATCGAAGAAAAGCACACCGTCATTGAAAGGCCACGGGTTTTCACCAAGGAGCGTGATCTTAGCACACGAGAACCTCTCCTTGTGAAGGTTACCGTTCAAATGTCCAAGCAGGATAGCATCACTATAGCAAGGAGCGAGGCACAAAGTGCAGAAGAAGACGAATCTCTTCCCATCCTCGCGTAACTCGATATACGTGTGACCTTGCGCCCTCAAGTTCCTCAGAGTAGTTCTCGCTAACTGCTCTTTCAAACTGACAACAGTCTTCTGTAACCCTAATTCTTTCTTCTCAGACATTATAAAGACTCAGCAGAAACAAACAACAACAAAAAACCCTAAAAATCCACAATTCGAGCCAGGATTCGACTAGAACCTTCGAGAACACACAACAATTTTTCTTCACGGATACGATCGGATCTCGAAATTCAGATGCAGAGTGATTTAAACAAGTAGAGTAAGAGCAGAATCAACAGAATCTATTTCCACATATTCGAGGCGTACTCGGAGTAGGGAATCGTTTCATTCTCACACCGGAAATTAGGTCAACGCGAGGGGAGGAGCGATGAAGATGGAGAGATGATCTCGAGTCCATCGCCAACATTATCACGCGGAGCTCGCGAACGAAAAACTCTCCCAGGGTTCAGAATTGGCAGGAGAAGCGGAGAAGAAACGACAGAGAAAACTGTTTTCAGAGCGATGGTTGAGGAAGAAGAAAGATGAACAAGTTAACCGAAGAAAATTGAAGCGTGAAATTTTATTCTTGTATTTAATTATTCACGGGGAGATGGTGAAGCCTCGGATTTTTAACCGTCGGATTTGAGATGGTGAGGTACTGAACGGTTGAGATGGAGTCGTAAGTTTTATTTTAGGTGTGGAGATTCGAATTTTTTTTAGAAAGAAAGAGATGCTCGTCCCCCGAATGGATGGATAAGGCTTCACCATTTAATTAATGATTAAATTAACTAATTTATTAGTCGCTTTTTAAATTCGAGTGCTCATCTTTCCATTTCTTCGACATTGGCCACCTTAACTTTTATTACCTTGACATTCTACCCCCACTTCTTGTCTGGAAACTAACGTACGCAATTGTTTAGGCGTGTAGAGTTTATCATATTCTGGTAATTGTTCTTTCAAATATAGATTTATTCTATGTTTATTTTTAATCATATAACGAGATTCAAACTCTTGTTTATTATATGAAGAGTAATACATGTAAATCTTGTTTTCCACTTTTCTAATCCTTTTTCTTTCAAATATAGATGATCTATGTTTATTTATTTTAATCATATAAGGAGACTAAACCATGAAGTTATTTAAACTAGGGGCATTGTCTCCACGTAAGCGCGGAGTCGTGGACAGAGTTCTTATTTCATCTCAATATTTGCTAGGGTTATTGTAGTTGTGAATTTTTCGTTTTGAGTTATTTTTCAATTTTTTATTATTATTATAGGGTTAGAGTTGTGATTATGAACTGTGTATGCATTGTTCTCCACTTATGAAGGACTAAACTGTGTTAGTAATGTGATTGATATAATATGTGTTGTTGTATGCTGTGTCATTGAGACTTATTGTTTGTTTGTCTTTTTAATTTGTTTCTTGTACTATTGAGAGTACATAAATTATATTAAAGTTGTTGAGAGTACCTTTTGTTTTTGGATATTTTTTCTCTAGTTTAGTTGTGTAAGTTGTGTGTATTAAGTAATAATTTTTATTATCCTTATTATGTTTGTTATATATTTTTATTTTATTTTTAAACTTGTTGTTCTTACCGGACCTTTATAACAAATACATGAAGACTTGTAGAAATAACTATAAAATGAGTGACAGTTCTGAGTATTTGGGTTTTAATGAGTTTTAAACGAATTTATGTATTTCTCATAAGAAGATAATAGCATTGGTCTGTTGACATTGGGCATGTAAGCTATTTTTATAAGACAAGAGGAGGGGGCATGTGGAGCTCTTGTTGCCGCCATTGTGTTTGTCGGGCTTGTCTCTTGTATCTCCTGTTGTGGCTATGTTTGTTTATCTTTTTATTTGATGGGTAATATGTAAACAAAAATCATTGTTAGTTGTATTTATCAGAGTTCATAACTTACTCTGCTTTTTTGTTTAGGTAATTTTACTGATTTTGGTTGTCGTCTTCATCTTCTTCGTTGCGAAAGTAAGTTTGTAAATTGTTAAATAGCTGGCCATGTAGTTTGTATTTGTTTAGCTGACTCGATGTATGTGTCGTTGCGAAAATAAGTTTGTAAATTTTTAAATAGCTGGCCGTGTAGTTTGTATTTGTTTAGCTGATTCGATGTATGTGTCGTTGAGTTTTAGTTGAGGTGATTGGTTTGGTATATTTGTTTTGAATTTTCTTTCTAAGATTAGACAAAAATGAGAGGTGATCATTAATGATTCGTCTTTTTTTGGAATTCAAGTTTTTGGTGTTTTGATTGTTTGGGTTGTTGGGGTTTCTTTTAAGCTGTAAAATAAAGGTTTGTGTAAAATTAGTTTGATAAGTAAGGGAGATAAATAGACGACCACCGAATTTGGGTAGGAAATATTTTTGATTATTGATGTTAGCACAATATAGATAAAAATATAAAAGAAATTGTGTGTTGATTGTTTCTTACGGATCAATGAGGAGACAGATAACAACTCGAGTTGTTTCTTTGCTAAGGTCAGAGCCTTGGACATAACGGATTTGCCCAACCACATCTGCGAGTTTAAATATCAGTTATGATAACGAAACATATTATAAATCCAGATGCAATATGATAATATACATGGGAGTTCTAGGTTTGTGTTCGTAATTACTTGGAAATTGTCAAACGGTCTAATTATGCTTGGAGATTGATCTCAGGAGCACCCGTGATGACTTCATCAATAATAGTTGGTGAGAAGAAACGAATGAGGAATGGATGATCAATTATCTTGTACATGCTTGAGCACCTAGCAACTTCATTTTTTTTTTTTCATATAACGTGATGAACCTCATTTAAAAATGAAACTCATAATACACTTGTAAGCCCGACCCACAGAGAAAACCGAAGAAGCAAAGGTTTCCGACCTTCATAAATATATATTAGTTTCGGCCATCAATGTACAAAGCATCATTTAGTTTAGTGGTATACATGTTGGTGTTTAAATCTCAATAACCCGGGTTCGAACCACAGACTTAACATATTTTTCACATTTTTAAAAAGTGAGACCCACCAAAATGCTGATGTGTCGTCTCAAGAAAGAGGCAACTGCCACATTTTTGAAGACATGTTTCCTGGTATTGCTGATTCTCCGTATGTATCTCCTCCGGTTCTTCAGGTTACTACGCCAGTGGACGATTGGCTTGAGCCGATCCCTGTATCAAGGGGGAGCAATACTTCTGCACAAGAACATGCACCATCAACTATGCCTCCGTCGCTACCATCTCCTTCTAATTCTACCCCATCTGATAATCTCAGTGCTCCTGTGTCTTCATCGGACATTAGTGCTACCTCTTCTACTGAACCATTACCGCCTGCTCCTACTACTGTTGCTCCTGAGACATCGTCTGATCCACCGTCACCGGGTTTGCCTGAGGTTTTGGGACGCGGCCAACGCAGCAAGAAACCGTCTATTCTTCTCAAGCACTATGTAACACATACAACTCAAGCTACAAACCCCCCTCGCGCCCCTGCTACATCTGATCTTGATCCTTCGATAACGGTCTCAGGTAAGACACTGTATCCTATTGCTAATTACTTATGCACTTCTGTTTTTACTAAGCAGCATCAAGTATTCCTTGCAACTATTACTACAGAATCAGTCCCTAAGACATACAGTGAGGCTGTTCGCGATCCACGTTTCAATGGCGCCATGAAAACTGAAATTACAGCTCTTGAAGACAATCATACATGGGATGTCACGGAGCTCCCACCAGGCAGAAGAGCTATCGGCTGCCAGTGGCTATTTTCTAACAAATACAACGCTGATGGAACTATTGAACGCCCCAAAGCTCGCCTTGTTGCACGGGGTAATCGGCAGCGAGAAGGATTTGATTATAAAGATACCTTCGCTCTGGTGGCCAAGATGAATACGGTTCGGTTTCTTCTTGTCGTCTCCGCGGCTCAACGATGGGAGGTCCATCAGATGGACGTCCATAATGCATTCTTACATGGAGACTTAGAAGAAGAAATCTATATGCACGTTTGGTTTTTATCCTTGTGTGTAAGGGAGATAAATAGACGACCACCGAATTTGGGTAGGTAATATTTTTGATTATTGATGTTAGCACAATATAGATAATAATATAAAAAAAATTGTGTGTTGATTGTTTCTTACGGATCAATGAGGAGACAGATAACAACTCGAGTTGTTTCTTTGCTAAGGTCAGAGCCTTGGACATAACGGATTTGTCCAACCACATCTGCGAGTTTAAATATCAGTTATGATAACGAAACATATTATAAATCCAGATGCAATATGATAATATACATGGGAGTTCTAGGTTTGTTTTCGCAATCACTTGGAAATTGTCAAACGGTCTAATTATGCTTGGAGATTGATCTCAGGAGCACCCGTGATGACTTCATCAATAATAGTTGGTGAGAAGAAACGAATGAGGAATGAATGACAATTATCTTGTACATGCTTGAGCACCTAGCAACTTCATTTTTTTTTTCATATAACGTGATGAACCTAATTTAAAATGAAATTCATAATACACTTGTAAGCCCGACCCACAGAGAAAACCGAAGAAGCAAAGGTTTCCGACTTTTATAAATATATATTAGTTTCGGCCATCAATGTACAAAGCATCCTTTAGTTTAGTGGTATAAATGTTGGTGTTTAAATCTCAATAACCCGGGTTCGAACCACAGACTTAACATATTTTTCACATTTTTAAAAAGTGGGACCCACCAAAATGCTGATGTGTCATCTCAGGAAAGAGGCAACTGCCTCATTATATTATAGATTTGTTTTGCATTTAAAGTTTTCATGTACAAATGTAAATATATGTGTGTTTCTGGATATGATCAGTAATATAGCTATTGCAAACGGATCAGTTAGTTGCTGTTAAAGATAATTATTGGTTCAATTCCATCTGGTTTAATTAGTGTTCCTTGCCAAATAAAGGAGCTGGAACAAGGCTAAAGGACTTGTGCTGAAACACGTCATTAAGCCCAATCGAGAAGCTGTTTAAGAGGCCCAAGACACACATGGTTCGCAGAAGAACTGGTCCTTCCTTCTCGTGTTGTTTTCTGCCAGATTAATCGCACATCTCTCTTTAGAGTGGCAATCCTCTTACTTACCTCAGCGAATTACGATGCTTTTTAAAACTAATCCTCCTTTTATTTTGCAAACTCAAAGCGTATTATCCGATTACATTCTCCTTTTGCGGTATATAACCAAATCATTGTTTTGATTGGTTGTGTGAGAGTTTAAGAGACAAAACAAAACTCACTAAAATAACCGGAAGCAAAGGGACAAGAAGCATTTGATACCACGTGACGACCCAATAACCGGCATACACGCCATCAAACCCCTCGTGGATTCAACTCTAGACTCTAGACTCTAGGAAGCTCCCATGCAAAGAATCATATCCTTTCACGTGCAAAGAAAAGACAAAACATATAAAGATACAAAATTAAAATTAAACTCGAGTAAAAACAAAGTCACTTATCGCTAAATACTACAATAAAGATGGGACCCAACATAAGGAGTCCATAATTGAGACATGAAGTGCGTGACTCATCTTAAGGATAAGACCCTGTAAGGTCGCCACCTGGATCCCACTGATACACTGCATGGTATCTCGCTTTGTTTTAGATCTTTCCGAATTGACCATTTTAACCCTTCAATCCATTGCTCCTTTTGCTATAAGTACATACCTCACCTTCCCTTCATCTTCTGACAAAATCCATTACTCTCTCTCTATATTACACAGAGCTTCTCAGACACTTTAAAGCTTCCAAGAACTTATAGAAAGAAAGAAAGAAAGTTTGCACTAATAAGATGACTTATCTGAACAAGCTTTGGATGGCAGCATCGTTCGTGGCTGTCCAAGGAAATCCCGATCACGGCGTCAAGTTGAAAACCGGTCTCACCTCCGCCCACCGCCTTCAACGCCGCTTTTCTTCCGATCTCCGCCCTCTCTGCGCCGCAGATGTCACTGTTGACGGTGTTACTGCAGAAGATAGACTACGTACCTCTTCTTCCACTCCCGATGAATCTCTCCGTCAGGTTATGTACCTCAACTGCTGGAGCCAAGGCTGATTCTAACTCCATCCGTCCGCAGATTATGATGTTGACTCGTTCATGAAACTCACCGAGTCGAGAAAGTGCGAGTCCGATCTCTGAAGATAACTTGTATATAGTTTGTTTGTTGTGGACTAGTCCATGTGTGTGAATATTAGAAATGTTTAAAAAGATCAAAAGCAAGCGTTTCGTTTATGAGAACACTGTTTCTTTTTTCGTCAAAGTCTTCTCATCAAATCTTGATTGTGATCACCGCTAATTCAACTTTATCCACAGTGAGTTTAATTATCAGTTAAATATTAAATTCCAAATGATTCCAAACATCATTATCAAATGGGTCCAGACAAGCCAGTCGTATTTAATTTTTAGTGGTTGTCATTATTGAGTTAGGTCGACTATGCTCTATTGAATAATTAGATAATAACCCGCGCAAGATATCATTATTAGTTTCCTTATTTTTAATAAAAATACATTAAATGTGTTTAATCTAGATATCGGTTCGGTTTTAAGTTATTTTTTTTATTTTTAATCTTCTAAAATATAACTATTATTTTAAATTAATATTTATTTTGGTTTATTCGGTTAGAATGTTTGATTTTTTAGTTTTTTCGGGAAAACAAAAAATTACTATTATTTGTTTATTTTCATGCTATGATATTTAGATAGTCGTCGTGTCGAACCAATGATTTCATATCATAGTTTGTAAACGGATAATAATTTAAGAAAAAAAAAGAAAATTATTAAAACAAATAATTTCAATACAATTTGGTCAGTAGTGAAATAAGCATTAAAAAAAATATTTCAACTTCGGAAAAAATAGATACTTCAGGTGTGGTAAATATTTAATCACAAGGTGCTCATATCAAGGTGCACATGTATGTATTTGTAAAAGTATATAAAAATAATTGACAAATATATAAAGATAATTTTAATTAATATTAAATGACATTTTTGTTCAAAATAATACATGAAAGATAAAATTAAAATAAATTAAAAATTAAAAAGGCCTTGACATTAGTGATTTTTTTTCATATAAAAAAAATAAATTGTAACCGTAAATAGAGATGAGCACATATCGAATATCCAAGTATTTAGAGGCATTCATGTCGATTCAATCTTTAGCCACATGGATAGTCGGTGACTCTGATATCCAAAATGATTTAGAATTTTAAAGAATATCCGATTTGATCCGTAGATAAAATAAACTTTTAAAAATAATTGAAAATTTTAATAATAACATTTTATTACAAAAATAAAAATAAAATATTATTTAACTTTTTAAATTTTAATATCTAATATAATAAATTTAATTCCTAAAAATATTATAAAACTTATATAAACTATAATATATATAACACATATATATATATATATATGTGTATATATAATTTTGTACATATATGTATATATATGCATATAACATATCGAATTAGATATCCGTTCTTAATAATATTGGTATTTGTGATTTGTTTTTTATATTGTATTTTAGTATTTGATTTGTTTTGTAGAGTTACTGATATCTATACTTTTTGGTTCAAATCCAAACGGATAACGAATCAAATCAACATTTATAAATATTTTGCCCAATTTTATCCGTAAACAATAAAAATAATATATAATATATATATATATATATATATATAGTTTAGTTTTTGATTCGTTATTTGTTTTGATTCGAACCGAAAAATCCAAAATTATATTGGAAATATGCATGTGAGTTTTATATTAAAAAATATGAAATATATAGTGTGAACACATTTATGAATACAGTGTGAACGTGTTAGCATATTTATTATCAAATTATTGTGAAGTTGTCACGTGTCTATTATAGTGTGAATTTATTGTAATATTTATTATCAAATCATTGTGAATTTATCACGTGTCTATTATAGTGTGAATGTATTTACTAGAATGACTCTCCTTTAGTATATAAAAGGGATTAGTGCGAGAGGCCCAAATATTAGATCATGGTGTACATTGGGCGTTGGCCCATTTGTGACATGACTTTGCTTTGAATGAAATTGGAACGTTGCTCAATACAACAGTTCATTGTGGACCTCCCATAAGTGCCCAAAGTTAAAAATGTCCGATCAAAATTCAATTGGGCGCTAGTCGGACCACAAGGAAAGCATTGAAACCAGATAAGAGTTGTGGCTAGCAGCTATATAGTCAGATAAGCAAAACGCAGACGGCGGAAAAATGTAAGGATACGTTTGTTGCCTAAGAACAAATAAGAGATGGGAGATCCAAAATGCATTTCCAATGGTGTATCAAAATGAGAAAAAACATAAAAAAACAAGGAAAATTTATCTCTAATGGTATATTATTTTGAAGGAAAAATGAGTATATAAACAATATTCTCTCAAATTTAAAATAACACTATTTACGACCTTATTTTAATGTCAAATTTTTTTATTTACATAATGGTCTTTTACAATATTTATTTTATGCATAAACAAAACATTAACACTAAACATCTTTTATAATTTTATATCTAACTAGATCCTTTTTCCGCGCTACACGCGGAGTATATTTTAAAATACTATAATTATATTTAATTTGATTATCTATTAATCATATATATTTATTTACATCTCGATAATCTATCCAATATATTTATTTAATAAATAATCATTATCCCTTTTGTATGTAAATGTGAAATTAATATTATATTGAAAACCACATTGTAACATAGAAGAATCTTTAACATTTTATAAAAAAATATATCATAATTGGCCATCAAATATCTATCATAATTATGTATGTAATTTTATGACTCAAAATATTTATTTATTTAATATAAAGACTAACAAATGATAAAAAAATTTATTTAAGCTTAGGTTTTATTAGTTTACAAATTATTTCTTTAAAAATTCGTTCAAATATATATATTTAAGCATAATTTCAGTATAATTTTTAACTGTATAAATTTTTCCCACAAAATTTATTGTAATAAAAATTTATAATTAGTATATTTTTTAATTCTTATGGGTTCTTACTACAGATAATAGTTTATATTTCTTCAATGAAAGGAAATTATGTATTTTCAATTTGAATATGGTGATTTTAATGGTTTTTTTAACGTACTACAAAGATTTAAAAACTGCTTTTAAAATATTCTCATCTGTAATGTCTTTTCATTTTTATGTTTTATATCACACTTAGTAATTAAAATCAGGAAAAAGCGCCAAAAAAATTTTAATTTAAAAAAAAAGTTAAAAGGCTTTAACTCATAACTCACTAACAGATTAAATGGTTGACTTTCAATATATAGAATATGGGTTGCTCAACAAAAAATAATATTTTATTGGTTTTGATTTTAAATTTAAAGATTAAAATATATTACATAAATTTTGAGTTTATATATGTGTGAAATTTAATGATTCTAAGCAAATTAGGTTTCGATCTTGTATTGTAGTATCATCTCAGTTGTTAATGTTTTAAAAATAAATAAATAAAATAAATGGTTGTAACTTGTAACTGATCAATCTAGAAAATAAATGAGAATTCTAACTTTATCTCAAAAGTAGTATTCAACTTAGTTATTTCAAGGAATTTCTCAAAAAGTAATCAATTATATTTACAACACATAACGCTGTCAAAAATTCAAAATAATTGAAAGTAAGTTTATATATAACTTAATATAAGAAAGTATAAAAATTCAGACATAAACATAAAACTAACAATTGTCACAAAACATTTACAGAGAACACGATTCTTTATAAATAAAATCATTTACAAAATAGTTTTAAATTACATACTTACATATTTAAAGTTATATATGAATTTACTTTGAATTTGTCTGCTTAAAACACTACCCAATATAAGATATGTAATCATAAAAAAGGCTAAACACAAATATAGGATTTTAAATCGATTTTTGGATTTTTCAGTTATAGCCTTCAAATCATTGATATACAATATTACATATTACCAAAATCATATGTAATTTATATTTGATAAATTATTTTGTTAAAACATATACAATTTTAAATTTAGGTATGACATTTTAATATTCACTTTTTAAACCGAAACCAAAAAATCATGTTTGACTAAAAATTTAATGATTAAAATGGTGTGTTTGTAATTTGAGATTTTTTGCATATTAAAAAAAAAGTATTTTTCGATGTTTTTCCTTTAATAATAGTTTACCATTTCTACCATTTTTTTCTCCTACATAAATTAAGTTTTTAAAAGTGACAATCTTCTTAATGCATTTTATTTATGTTATTATGATAAAATAGTAAATTATTGTACCGAGATGGATTTATAAATTGATATTACAACTTAGTATATATTGGTTATTATTAATTGTTAAAGTTTTCATTCAAATACTTTAACATTTGATATCATATTGGAATTATGTTGTTTTTGATTAATCAAGCATATGTACCTTTTAGAAATGTTTAGATTTGTTGTTCATTGCTAAACAAAAAAAAGCTATAAGAATATTTTGGCTAAATAATTTAAAGAAGATATTAAGACCAACACCGCAAACCAAAATCCACTACCCCTAAAATACATCACACTCATCTATATAAACAAATCAGTCATATGCTTTTCAAATGAAAATCACGGATCATGTCTAAAGTATTGTATAGCAGGTTTAAATTATTATATATTAACCTTCATATATCTTAAAATACTAATAAGACTATAATAATTAGTTAGTAACACTTTTTATTTAAATATGTACAAAACATTAAATAACATAATATGTATATGTAGGTGTGTTTTTTTTTTTTTACGTCGAAAGATCATTCTATTACTCAAGCATGTATATGTAGGTGTTATTATTATTAATTTTTGGAAAAGTATATGTATATGAAGGTGTTAGATATGAATGAGCCACTGGACTCCTAGGCTCCTAATAACGCAGCAAAACAGTCTAATCTTCTATATATTATTTGAGAAGCACTACAACTTCTTTTGTATCCACATGTTATCGTTATAATGATTCTTAGAATCATTAGAGAAATATGTTGGTCCATCTAATTATATAATAAGCTTTTTATTAAACTAACAATAAATTCATCATTAATGTACTTTATTATTTCCTTAAATAAAATTTACGGAATTGCCTAATGTGACTAAAGTATATACGGCAATTAATGATTTTGAATAATAAAGATTTGATAAAAAATAGTGTATCTTCTATCATATTTTTTTAATTTTAAACTATTAAATAAATTAAACAACCACAATAACCATATAATAAAAATTAGATTTTTATGTATATGTTATATTTTAAATTTTTACAAACGGCTATAAATTACTAAAACTGTTAAAAGTCTCACATTCAAATTTTATGATCAATATATATATATATATATATATCGTTTTAAATTAAACTATAAACCATATAAAATACAATATTTTAGTTTCTAAATTTACTTTGAATAATTTTTTTGATAAAAGTTTTGAACGATCATTGACAACTTATTTTTTTAAAAAATTATAAATTACTAAAATTATTAATCCCAAAATGAAAATTTTGTTATCAGTAATTTAAATTTTTTCTATAAAAGATACAAATGATCAAAAAAACTATATGAGTAGAAATCATCATTTAATAGACATTAATATTAAAAAATATACTAATATATATTATCTATGTTAGTATCATTTAAATTTAATAACATATACTATCAAATATAAAAAAAATATTTTTTGGATTAAAAAAATTGATTTATATGTTCGCACCAATTTAATTATATATTTAATAGTTACTGACTTTTAATTATTTAATATATATATATATATATATATATTATTTCATAATATGTAAAAGTATTTAATACATAAACTAATTTATATATATAATGTTGGTCCCGCGTAAGGCGCGGATCTTAACCTAGTGGTAATGTTATTTTGCATTCGTGTATATATACTTTCTGTTCCCACTTTTGTTAATGTTGACAAAGAATTTTTAATTCTTTGCTTAGGAAATTATCCAGGAAAAAAAATCAAACATTTGTGTAATAATTTAATGATGACATGTTTTTTGGTACGAATGTTAAACTTTTGGTATGGAATATATGTGTTGCTCATAAAAAACAACTAAAAATATTTGTGTTTATGCTCTCTTCAGTGTGAACGTTTTGTCTACAATTTAACAATTTAAATTACTTTTCAATTCAATTTAAAATTTGAATTGCTTTAATATATTACTGTAACAAATATTTATTTTGTTAAATTTTTATTTTTTTGTATATTTCCCTGGTTTTTAAAATGATGTAACGTCACAATATTCTCTCTGTGAGATAAACAAAAGTATTTAATTTGCATTATTTTCTTATTGAACGGTTAGTTGATGATAGTTTGTTATAATATGCAATTTCTAATTAATTAAAACTAATCCTTATCTCCTTAACTAATATTACTTTCTATTTCTCCTCTTTCTCTTCGTAGATAAAATAAATAAATCAAAATCAGTTGTTCATTCTACGTTGCAAATCATCTAATTTTTTCTTTTGACCATCACGTGCAGTTCAAACTAAAAAGAATAAGTCTTAGTTAACATGCTGTATATTCAAAAAAATTGTTGGTTGATCACACAAACAAAAACCAATTTATATATTCTTCAGGTCATTGGACAAACATATTTAGTTTACATAGGAGCAAAGATGTTTCCTATAAGAATATAAAGAACTTGGTTGTGGCTTTTGCTTCCTCAGAAATTACTCTTTTTCTTGTTGCTTACTTAGAAGCCACAACCTGCATATCAACGGAAATATCAGAAATGGTTGCAGATTTGCCGATAGTTATGGGTGGTTCTATAAAAAAATATAAGATGGGGTTACCAGCAGGAGCTGCTGATTAAGGCTCATTGATCGCAAGAACACAATCAAACATCAGAATGTCTTACCCATGGAAGAAGTATGCGCTAAGTAATCACCTCCCGAGTCTATCCACAGCCCAAAGCAGTATGACCAAACTGAAACCAAGTCCAGTGTTGAAGAACTTGTTTGCGCAAAAGGGTACACGCCTTGAAGCAAAGCTACAAATCACAGTGAAAAAAGCAGTGCTTCCAGTTCCAGCGGCCATGATAGAAATATGTGTAAAAAGCTCTGGGATCTCTCCACATGATCTCTGAATAGAGAGCATTGCTGTTCATTTGAGTTTGGAAGTGAGTTTTCAATCTGTCTGCGGGTAGCCAAGACAGCGTCTTAATGATGGTTTGTTGAAACAATCCACACATGAAAATGGATCTATGCAATAAACTCAGCAACAAACCTTCACAGTAACTACAGAGGTTAAAGAGACTCGTAAACAGTCAACTTCAAGAAGATAATAATCATCTGGATGCCTGAAAAAATTGACTTGATCACAGCTGTTTCTAAAAAAAAAAAAGATAACTGTTGCAGCTATGTCCAAACCGCAGCTGCAAAACCTGTGAGTAGTGGCAGAAATGTAAATTTGAATAGTTTCATTGTGACATTGGAGTAATGAAACGACAAATTTACAAACCACTAAGAACGGGAGAAACAGTACGTGAAATGCATTGAATCTATCAAATTCACGTTCATTGATTCAGAAACCTCTGCAAATATTATGTCTCAGTATGAAGATTGTTGCAGTGAACTAAAGAGTATTGATTTTCTTTGTATAGACTAAGTAATTGTGTGACCTTTATTGAGCGAAGTATAAGTAGTGATTCGGAAAGAAATTATAACTTACTTGTGTAGCAGCCGGTCCATTCCAAAATTCTGTTTCCAACAGCATGTTCCTTTTCTTGTCTCACTCTCACTCTAGCAGCTTTTCTCTCTCCAGCTTCACACTTTTCTCTCTCTTGTACCTTTTCTTCTTCTTCTTCTCTTGCGCTTCCTCTCTGCCTCAATAGCTCCCTTACAAAACGCTTCTCCTCTTCCTGTCTATGGTCTGTGGAAGCTTAGTTGTCAAACAAAAGAAGCATGGATTGAATAAAATATTTTAATGCAAAATTGCCCATGAGAAAAAGAATACGGAAAAAATCAACATGAAAGATTTGCATGCAAAGTGGAGCTGTCCCCCGAATGTCTCATTTTGAATTTTGGAATTGGAATTCATGGTTTGACCAGAAATAACACAATTTCCTTCAATACATACACTTTTCATTGCCAAACCACCATTTGCAAGAGTAGAGCCAGTCACAATTTCATACCTAAGCATCAGCAATATTCTCTGGACTGAACCACACCGACCACAACGGAGCAAAACACTCGGCATTCTCAGAGCTGTGGAGAGCTTCCTGAAGAAATCAACAGTGAGGTAACTGCACTCCATGTCCACCAGCTGCAGTGTTGCGTTCTTACTTCGCTCCCACTTCTTGTTCACTGACTATATGGCTGTATTTTTCATCGCCGCACTCAGAGTTTGGTATTGGTTCAATCCCTACACATGTTCAAGCCGTCTATAACACTGAGCCAAAGTAAATAAGTCTTAAGATAGTGTAATAGTACAAACAGAAGAACAGAACGTACCACCATCTCATTCACAGACTTGTGAACCAGATCCATCAAGGTCGCATGAACCTGGTAGTAAAAGAAGCACACAAAAAAAAGACGAAAGATGGTAATTGCATGTTTTGTTTTGTTGCTGATTCACTTTATATTGGTTAAGAGTTATAGGAACTCAGTTACTATAACAACTCATGGTTTAAATCTATAAATATTAGCAGCAAAAGTGGCGAAGACATACACTCCATCAACACGCTTCTTGAATATTTGATCGAAAAGTAATAACTTTCCCTGCACCATAACAGTAATTTTTTAACAGTAATCAAATCTTAATATCTAAGAATAGAAATTAAAGATAGAAAAATACACAATTTTACCCCAGTTTCAGTTGCTAGAGGCTTTCCGTGACGACTAAGTTTATATTCCAGCTCTCACATTTTCTGTTAATAATCATATGGATGCCTGGAAAGGTTGGCTTGATCACATGTTCTAGATGTTGTACAAACAACAAAAGATAAATTTACAAACAACAAAGAACGGAAAAAAAATATGAACCAATGCTTTTTCCTCAATGAGTATAAGGTAGTCTGATGACCAACCCGACTTGGTGGATTTGATAACCAAAGCGGTTCGCGCAAAGAGGGGAATATGTTATCGAAGTAAACTCGTTGTGCTATTGACGCTGTAGATTTCGAGTTGTGGGCCATTGCTGCACTGGAATTTATGGTTTTAGTGCGAAGAATACTACAAAGATTGATTTGGATCATGGAAGAAGAAGTTAAAAAATATGATACCTGCTTGCCGATAAGGAGAAGCTCAAAGCTTAGTTCTGACTCGGCTGGACCGAGGAGATGTCAGTGAAATATACAGCAACATGATACTTTCCGGTACGATTAAGCAGATCTCATGGCCATAGTTTGATTTCCGTCCGAAGAGGTTGTAGATAGGGTATATGAAGAATCGAGAAAGAGATAATATATGAGGAAAACAAAAAGGAGGTGAGACGATACATCTTAAATGAAAGTGTAAACATCAAAGTCAATTATTCGGAGTAACAGAGATTTGGAGAGAGTGGAAACCATGGCTGTGGAAGGGAATCGTCGGACACGATTGAAGAAGATAGCAAAACGATTTCAAATGGGCCACAAACAATTTTAAAAGCCCATGTCGACAAAAAAAAGATGTGAAGTGGCAAAATAGAAACATATTATTGGCTGATTTTTTAGAATGATGTGGCATAGCTAGATATTGAACATATTTGGCTGAATTGTAGAATTTAAAAATAAGTGACTATAATCTAAAATTTTATAAAATAAAGATGTTATTTGCAATAAGTAAAAATAAATATAATAAGAACTCGAGAACCATTGGAACAGATCACAAATTTATTTCGAGTTTACTTCATTTTGAAGAAAAAAAATGAGAGAAATTATTGGAGATTCTCAAAGCAAAGTTGATGTGAAAAGTGGTGGCGGCTATATAGGTAAGGTTCAGACTAAGAACAGAACACTTCGGGGGTGGTGCAAGAGAGAGACCTAGAGATTCAGGTTTTGCTAAAAGAGTTGCTAAATTTGGAAAGCAAGAATCGAGATTTCAAACTTTGACAGATTATGAAGTTCAAAGAGTGAATGATCAGATGTTTTCAATTTGGGTATTGTGGTGACTTCATTGTGAGCTTGGTTAGGATTTGAATTTTTTTCTTTTTTTGCTTGCTTGGACAGTAGAGCATGGAAGAATGTTTACTTATCAGGATGCTTTATTGTCTTGATATAACGCATTTTGTTTTTCTTTCTGAGAGTACACCACTGAAGAGTAGGAACAAGGCTCGGTTTATAAGTTATAACAAGCTTTTGCAAGGCTCAGTTTATAAACCAAAAAGTCAACAGCAACAGCTCGTTCAACCAACACGATGCCATCATTATTATGATTCACATGTTTACCAAAATGATTCAGATAATAATTCGTAAATAACATGAAGCCAGCCAGATCTGGACCAAAGAAAAAAACCTAGAAGGTAGTAGATGAGCAACCAAGTGGGGTTTAGCGGATAATTTTAGAGGCGAAACAATAATAAGAATGCCCCCACGTTTAAACACCGCGATTCAATATATGCCTCTATGACTAGCATTTATTTTCGTTGAGCATTCTAGAAAACAAGCTAAAGGTGAGTGAGGCATTCACACAACAAAAACACAAACACAAACACAGTTTCTCCAACAAAAACACAAACAAATTACGAACTCGAAAACTATTAATCTAACAAACACCACAGTATCGAAAAACGAACCAGACGACAGAGAAGATGTATTGTGAAGGCAGGAAGAAAGAAGTAACTCCATTCCATTATATACGGTCCTTGCAAAGCCCTAATGATAGCATCCTTAAATGGGCTTTAGCAATATTACTATTGGGCCTCAGAAAGATTGGGCTTTCTTCATTACGGCCCATTAAAATAAAACCATTTAAGCGTTGCCCTACCGATATCAAAACGAACGAAAAAAAGTTGTTGCCCTAAAAATCACAGTCCCGCGCCGGAACCAAGCAAGTACCAACTAAACAATGGCGGACGTAGTTCAGTACCGCCTCGAGCGGATGGTCGACGAGCTCGACGACCTAGAACGCAGAGGAATCTTCTCGCGCGCAGAGATTTCGGAGATCGTGAAGCAGCGACGTAAGTTCGAGTACCGGCTCAAGCGTCCGAGCCCGCTCAAACAGGACTTTCTAGCGTATATCGACTACGAGTCTCAGCTCGATGAGCTGCGAAGGTTGCGTAGGAAGGCTGTTTCGTTTCAGTCTGGCGAGAAGAAGAAGAAGAAGAAGTCTATTTCTGATTACGCCGGCGTGGCTAAGATTGTGGAGATTTATAGGCTTGCGACAAGGAGGTTCAAAGGGGATATCAATCTTTGGTTTAAGTATCTCGAGTTTTGTAGGCAGAAGAGGAATGGTAGAATGAAGAAGGTAATGATCCTTTGTTACTGCTTTATGTTGGTAGTGTTCTTAATTAGGGTTTAGGGCTGTTTGATTAGGGCTTATTAGAAGCAATGTAAACGCCTAGGTTATAAAAATGAAAGACTTCGTCCAGGGTTTAGGGCTTATAAAGTGTCAACCTTTTCCTCAAATTTAATATTGAAGTTTTATATATTTCATAAATATTATTATTTATGTTAAGTATTATAGTTGAAATAGATTTCATTTTCATTTTTCTCTAACAAATATATAGATCATAATCAACATAGAGAGGTTTTAGAACATGTTTATAAAGTGTCAACCTTTTCCTCAAATTTAATTGATTTTTTCTCCATCCCATTTTAATTACTATATATTTCGTAAATATTATTATTTATATTAACAATTAGTATATTTGAAAAATTATTTCATTTTCATTTTTCTATGTCAAATATATACTATTTCATAATCAACAGGGAGTTCGTCGGTGTTTTAGACTGAATCTTATCTTATGCAATGTGTAGGTCTTGGCTCAAGTAATAAGGTTTCACCCGAAAGTAGCTGAAGTGTGGATATATGCTGCGGCTTGGGAGTTTGATCGGAACTTGAATGTCGCCGCAGCTCGTGCTCTTATGCAGAATGGCCTGAGAGTTTGTCCCAACTCCGAGGACTTGTGGGTGGAGTATCTGAGAATGGAGCTCACATACTTAAACAAGCTGAAAGTTCGTAGAGTTGCACTTGGTGAAGGTGAAGGGAGTTTGGTTCGTGACCAGAAGAGTGTTGAGGATGAACAATGGAAGGATGAGAATAAAGAGCTGTTTATGTCTCTAGATGATAAAGAAGAAAAGGACAAGGACGGCTCTGACGTTGATGATGATGATGATGCGAGTGAGAGAGTTGATGTCTTTAAAGAAAAGGGGTCAAATGTTCTTCAGGCCATTTATGGTGGAGCTCTTGAGGCTCTTCCTTCTAGTTTTGACTTGAGGAGGCGTTTTCTGGAGATTCTAGAGGCAACAGATTTGGCGCATTCAGATGATATCCGCAATACGATTCTAAGTGACCTGAAGCGTGATTTTTCTAGCGACCCTGAATACTGGAATTGGCTTGCAAGGAATGAAATGAGTGGTTGTCTTAGCGTAGAGTTTGCTAATCCTCAAATGCAAAAGGCGATTGAGGTTAAAAAACATAGTTGTCCTGAGCTTCCTTAGAGTGAATTATCTGAATCAAATCTTAGCCTTGATGTTCCTTTCTCTGTTTTTGTTTGAACTTGAAGTCAAATTCCCTAGTTTAATATTGAACGCTAGGAACATTAGTTATGGGGGAGCTGTCTTGGCTGGCTCTTGTACATTCTGTTCAGATTTACTAATAGAAAGTACGATATCTGATAAAAGTTTTATGTCTTGTCTTCTGAATGCAGGTTTTTGAAGAGGGCTTGCAAACTGTTACTTCAAGCTCTATGTTTGAGATGTATATAAAGTTTTTGATGGAGCCTATTGAACGGTCAAATGGCGACGATTCGTCTGGGGAGTTCATTTCACATCTCATAAGTGTGTACGAAAATGCTGATGGAACCGGGTGTTTGACTGAGGAGCTTGCTAATGATTATGTTTCTCTCTACTTGAAACTGGGAAGGACCAATGATGCTCTGAAGCTAGTAGAAAAGCTTTGCTCTGGAAAATTTGCAGGATCAGCTAAGTTATGGCTTGCAAGAGTTTCCATTGAAACAAGATCTCTTTCAAGTAACGCTACTCCTAGTAAGGTGGATTTGCAGTCAGCCTTTGATCTCCTTTCAAACGCTTTGAAGAACGTGCCGATTGCAGAATCTGAGAGCTTGTGGCTTACGGTATGTGATTAATAATATTCTAAAACTCCCTTTTTTGTTGATATATAAGCCAAAACTAATGAAATGCGAATTGATTGTATCACAGGCATTTAAAATCTTTGCTCAGCAGAAAAAATATTTTGACAAGCTTGTAGAGATGTCCATCCTATCGGTTGCCAAAGGTAATAACGGGAGCGACCCTTTGTTTTCTCTCGCATCCGTAGTGGTCAAACTTGTTCTTCGAGCAAAAGGAATCCACAGGGCAAGGGAGATATACAAGAGGTGAATGAATCATTACTCCTTTCGCTTGAGTCACACACATGCCACTTTCTTTCTCATCACTGTTACCCTAATTTGCAGGTTCGTGGCTCTTCAACGTCCGGGTCTTGTTTTCTACAAAGATTGCATTGAAATAGAGACGAATCTTGCATCACAAGGCGATAAAGATAGTCTAAGAAATGCCCGGAAGCTTTATGAATCTGCTGTTGCAAGTTACAGTCAAGATGTGGAGCTGTGGAAAGATTACTACTCGTTCGAGACAAAGGTAAAGAGATTCTTGACACCATGGCTCATATCCAAACTTTGACTTTATGTGAAAGGCTGTACTGACCATGTTTTTTTTTCTTGTGAGTTTTGCAGATGGGAACATCAGAGACGGCCAATGGTGTGTATTGGCGTGCAAGAAAGACTCTGAAGGAGTCTGCGGATTTCGTAGTTGGGTCTTGATTTTAATGTAGTTTTTATTTTAGAGGAAACACGATGTTTGCCCTGTTTTCTTGGTTTAAGTTATTTGTTTTTGATCCATCAGAAATTACTTTTGTTGTTGTAAAAGGGTTAATCTGTTGAGTTACACTTGCGCACATTTTTGATACAAGCCATGATGATGGCCCAAAGGTCCTCTGTGTCTCTGGATTCTCAAGTCTATACCAAATATCTTGTGATCTTTTATAATTAACCCACCACCATTTTTAGTTATATCTATTTTTGTTGCCTTTTAAACTTTTTCGTAATAGCTATGAATTTCAAGAATTAGGTGACCTACGAAGCGTAACATCTGCGTATATGCACGTGATATAATACGCTGAGATTATTTACGAAGAAAAAATTATTTTGTGTGAAAAAATAATTTTTTTTTGTCACAAAAAAAAATAAATTATATAGGGTTGATTGGTTGGACTTTATCTATTTACTTTAGCTTTTGTTTATTTTCACTAAATTTTACCAATCATGTTATAGCTTTACTTTTAAAAATTCAAGTCTACATCAAATTTTTATTTAGTTTTACCAATCATGTTTTAGCTTTATTTTTAAAACTACAGCAAAAAATATAAAGCAAATTTTTTTTTATGTATTTTAGGCAAAAATCCTACATCTTCTTTTTATAGGCTGTAGAATCTGTAAATGAAAAAAAAAATATCTATAATATCAAATAAATTATATAATCATAACAAAAACTTTTATAAATATTTTAATTTTGAATTTGAGTGTTTTAAAATTATTAAGATATTTAAATAATATAAATATTATTTACATATCACATTTTAAATTACAATAAATTTTGATAATTTATTAAAAAAATATTAATATAAATTATTTTAATTGATATAAAATAATAATTATATATATACAATATATATTTCATATATTTTATTTTAAAATATCTACAGCCTACCGATTACAGCTACAATAAATTTAACTACAGCAAAAGTCTCTGCATAAAAAGTCTACAGTAAAAACTTTACCGATTTATCTAGAGCTAAACATCCGCGGCTAAATTTTTAAAGCTACAGTCGACAGACGAACCAATCGTCACCGTAGTTTTTCAAACTTAGTTGTTCAAAAAAAACGTTTGTCAAACTTAGTTGGTCGGTTATTAAAACCAAAAAGGCAGAGAAAAGAGGAAGAACAACAACTTGGTCGGTTTTGCTAATGTCTTTTCACAGGTGGAGACAAAAAGAAAATATCATAAAAACTGAAAGCTGAGTCTGACAAATCACCGACCCGTAAGATTGAATACTATAATCAAGTATCCTATTATAATAAACTACATAATAATATCACTAATTAAATAGGTTGTGTACGTTAATCCTTAGCTGCGGCTAGCCGACCATCACCAACACCAACACCATCATCAAATTTATGCCAATATATATGCATTAACCTCGCCAATCTCATTAATTATGGATATTTTCTACAGTCTAATCTTATCTTTTGAGCTTGTGACTTCATGACTTGTCCCATGTAGCAAGCATGAAAAAAATATCTTCCACCGTCCAAAGATAACAGATGATGTCTGTATCTCCGCGTTGTGTTTTTATGTGTCAACGTCTCGCTTTTAATATGCCGATATGGTCTGGACCGGGGAATGAATTAGAGTGAAAGTAAAGTAATATTTTAAAGCATCTCTAATACAAATTTCGTAAAATGAAGTTTACATTTAAATCTAATTATAAATATATAAAATATTAAAATTTAATTATGATTACTAAAGTTTTAAAAATAAATTTTCTGGTTTGGGGTTTTCATAATTTTAGAATATCCAACACAATGAATGGGTTTGGAGTCAAAGCAAAGTAATAATGTTTGAAGTAGTCAAACCGAAAGATGAGATATTTATAATTAAATTACAAAACATATGCCCCAAAGGTCTCATATATAAATCTCATCGAGGCATCTCTCTGTCTCAATATTCTTTGTTTTTCGTTAGCTCTCTTTCTCTTTGTTCCATACTCTCTGTTGTGGCAAAAGTGTAAATCTTTAGTGAAACAGAGAGATGGACTTTGATGAGGAGCTTAATCTTTGTACCACCAAAGGTAAAAATATAGATCCTTCTTGTGGAGAAGGTTCTTCAACAACGTCCCCAAGATCCATGAAGAAGATGAGAAACCTTGATCATCGACCTAAACCCTATTTCTCATTTTCTTCTTCTTCTTCTTCCAACTCCTTGGGAGCTTTCCCCTTTCATCTCGATCCAACGTTTCAAAATCAACAACTCGGGTACGTTCCGGTTAACCAGCAACACGACCAGAAGCAAATGATCTCGTTTAGTCCTCAACAGCCGCAACAGCAGTATATGTTCAAGTACTGGAGCGACACGTTGAATCTAAGCCCAAGAGGAAGAAGAATGATGATGATGAACCAAGAAAGTATCGTTCAGCCGTACAGCGCAACCAAGCTTTACAGAGGAGTGAGACAACGTCAATGGGGGAAATGGGTCGCGGAGATACGTAAGCCAAAGAGCAGAGCACGTCTCTGGCTTGGTACCTTTGATACAGCCGAAGAAGCTGCCATGGCTTATGACCGTCAAGCTTTTAAATTGAGGGGTCATAACGCAACACTTAATTTTCCGGAGCATTATGTGAATACAGAAGTTGAGGTTCATGATTCAAGCTCGTTGGATCAGAAACAGACCCAAACGCAGCAGCCAAACGAGGTTAACTTGGAGAACAAGGAAGTAGCGGTGAGTGATGGTGGGTTAGAGGAAGGGATGGCTGAGGCGTGGTTCAATGCGGTTAGAGCTGGATGGGGTCCAGAGAGTCCTCTTTGGGATGATTTGGATAGTTCTCAGTTTTCACAAAGCTCATCTTCTTGTCCCATGAAACCCTTCTTTTGAAAAAGGTCATAACAGTTTAGGTTATAGTTTAGGGTTTTGTTCATTAGCATTTGGATGGAGACAGTTTTTGTGATCTCCCACTCCATACATTAGTATCATTGTTCATCATTTACATGTGTGTGTGTGCTGCTGATTTTGCTACATATATAGATGTACCTTTTTGTTCCTTGACTTTGTTTCCTGGCCTTGAACAAGTTTATTTATCTGCACTGGAAAGAGTTAGCACCCGTCACATACCATCCAGAGGTTATATTGACCTCTGCTTCTTATTCAAGATATTTGTAAATCTGTGAATGTGTCTTTGAGTTTCTAAAGAGGTGCACTCTGGAGAATCTTAAGGCCAGGGTCGGTCCTAGGCATAGGCCAGTCAAGCATTGTACTATGGTTCCCAGTTTTTTTTTGAAGAAAATTATATTGAAATAAGTCTCCGGATTTGTAAAATATATATTTTAATTGGAAATCTAACTAACTCGTCTATGATTTCCAAAATCTTAGCGCCGGCTCTGTAAAGCAAAGGACAACTCCAAAAGAACGAGAGGGGTTGATTTAATGGGCAAGAAGCAAGGTTCAAAAGTCTTAAGCCAGCATTCACTTAAGAAGAAGCACGCTGACTTGTTCCATGACCCTTTGGAGCGAGGAGAACAAGACCATGCCATGCATTTCTAAACCCAATGATTTCGATCAGTCCATCATCTGGAGTTAGGCTTCTCTGTTGAGACACCACAAAGAAACAAAAGCCATTTATTTCTAGTGGGATTGCCGAAGCAATTTGAAGAGAATGTTAACACCTACATCACATTGTTTCTTTGGATTTGGTGTTCCCCAAGGATTTTGTCCTCCAGAAAAGCTAGGAAGATTCAAACATACGATGGACCTGATACTGCCAGAACAAACCATTATTTTATATGAGCCCAATGCTTCATTTCATTTCATAGGCCATTTTAGGTTGTGTCTCAAAGATCATCCTACATATATTGCTTTGCCCAAGCCCATGACTACTTTCTGTGGACAAGTTTTCTTGCTTCCCTCGTATATTTATCCAATCCTAGGAGGCTTTTCATTGTAATGAATAGTAATGAAAACTGGATTTACACAAAAGAAGAAGAAAAAAACAAGACTGAGGTAAACATTCAAAATAAGGTTAATTAGACCTTCGTCCGCGCGCCAGCGCGAATATAAATTTTCAGTTTTTAATTATTTATTTTATTAAATGATGTATTTGTAATATTCGTTCATATTATATTCATTAAGTAAATTTTTTTTTTTCATCTTAAACTATCTATTTTTTTACGAATGTGTGATATCATATAAAAAATATAAAAAAAGAGTATAGAGTTAATTAGATAATTTTAAAAGCAGAATTTTTTCTTTCGTGTACGATATCATATAAATAATGATCCGCCCAGTTAACAAAAATCATGATTATTTTATGTGCAATTTTTTTTTATTTTGACCATTTCCTTAAAACTATATTAAATTTTACATATTTTAATTAGAATATTTTTAATATCTTTACCTTTTTATTTGAAATGCAACTCAATATTTTTTTAACAATTATAACAAAATATTTAAAAAATATTTTTAGAATTTGTTTGAAAAATATGAAAATTACATTTTAAATTAAAATTATCCTAGAATATGATAAGTTTTGATGTAAACGAAAACTCAAATTATGTCAAAAATAATGATATTCAATGATAATAACAATTTTAATTGATTATTTTTTAAAATATACATTTACAAAAATATTTTTTGAAAGAAAATTCATTTATCTTTCAAATATAAAATGAAAATATTATAATTAAATAATAAAAAATATAAATAAAAACCATAAATTTAGCAAATGATAACTGAGTTATATTATGCTAAAGTTTTATTTCTAACAATTTATCAAATGACAAATGAGTTATGAGCAAATAATACCATATAATTTTTAAAAACATAGCCATTCTTAAATATTTTTTGAATAAATAATTATTTTTAAATTTAATCAACTGAAAATAACATCCGTACAATTGTGTGAGTCAAATTTTAGTTTTATTGATGCATGTTATATATTAGTGCTGCATGTTTTAGGTAACATTTTAATGATGCACGTTTTTAAAAATCTCCATTATTAAAATTATGCACGTAAGGATAACTCATGAGTTTTTTGGTTGATTAAATGACGTCCAAATTTATTTAAGGATATTTCATTAAGGTAACTGAAAAAGACAAACAATAAAATAGGAAGTTTAAATTCATTTAAGCATATTTCATTAATGTAACTGAAAAGACAAGTAATAAATTAGACAGTTTTATTCGTTTTAGGATATTTCATAAATGCAACTGAAAAAGACAAGCAAAAAAAAGAAAGTTTAATTAATAAAGTAAGAACATTTTCAAATGGGTACTTTTTTTTTAATAATATAGATTTAGGATTTTTTTTGTTTATTTACAAGAAAACTAGATCGATAATCTTGTGGCCTAAAAAGGCCCAAATTAAACGAAAATTTATTTTTACACGTGGACCGATGAAAGTAAAATAATTAAATTTGATAATCAAATTTATGAGGCATGGGTGAAAATCTCAGTTAGATGATGAATATATAGTGCGAGCATTATATTATTATTGGTTAAAGACAAAAAAAGAGATAGCTATTGAGATGAAGTTGGTGATGAGGTGTTAAAGAAATGAGAGGCCTGAAATGTACTTAGCCTCAAAACACTCTTAAGGAGGAATATAGAAGAGCTCGCTCGCACCACCTTATCCTATCCTCTCCTCCTCTCTCTATATCTGTCCATCTCTATTTTCTCAATCACTATTTGACCCCTCTCCTCATTGTTACTACCACCACAAAGTCACTTTTGTGCACACACACTCACACCTACTATCTTCTTTTATCATTCATCTCTACTTGTTCACACACACACACTTCCTCTGGAAAGTTCTTGGTACATGTAATTCATTCCCGGTTTTGTAATTTTAATTATAAGTTTTATGTCCATTGGTAATGGCTCCTAAAGCTGGGAAAACAAAGCCACACAAGAGTAAAGGAGATAAGAAGAAGAAGGAAGAGAAAGGTTGTGATTCATTTTCGTTCTTTCTTCACTCACAATGACGAGTCAAAATTTGCTTTCTTATCTCTTTTTTCTTTCTTTAACAAATTCATTAAAATTGTGTGGTTGTGCAGTTTTGCCCATTGTCATTGAGATAAGTGTTGAAACGCCAGACGAATCTCAAGTGACTCTCAAGGTTTGAACTTACACTAACATTTGATTCAAGAATACATAAGAAATTGTATCAAATAATAAAAGCCAATGAATACAATTCTCTCAAGTTGATGATGTGTTGTTGTGAAGGGAATCTCTACGGACAGAATCTTAGATGTGAGGAAGCTCTTAGCAGTCCATGTTCAGACATGCCACTTCACCAACTTCTCTCTCTCTCACCAGGTTTGTCTTTTTTTTAACACTTTATTAAAACTGGTTTGAAACCCATTACATCATCTACTAAATTCATAAAGATGAAGTATAAGAAAAATACTAATAGCTCTTTTTTTCACATTGAAAATACCTGAAATAATCTTTAGTGACACATTAGTAGTACCATAAACGATTTTATTTCGAGTCAATATCATAGAGACTTCTACTATAACAAAGCATTTAGACTTTTGTCTTCATGCATATGCTTTTGTCTCACCATTTTCGATGATGATCTTGGTTAACGGGCGTTGCATATCTTTTCGCCTTTGCAAAATTAACTTTAAAAAAATGATAACATTTTCGGTAATGGGCCCAGTAAGGTACTGCGTAGGCCCAAACAAGTACGTTTATAGTTACCGCCTTAAGAAAAACTGATGGGTTCTTTTTGCTGCAGGTGCGTGGCACTAGACTCAAGGATTCCGTTGACATCGTATCGCTCAAACCCTGCCACCTCACCATCGTCGAAGGTAACTATCCTGATCTAACGGCTCACATCTCTTCAATTAGATTAACTTAGCGTAGAATCACCACAGAGGATTATCTTCTTTTTTTTTGAAATCGCAGAGGACTATACGGAGGAGCAAGCCACCGCGCACATACGGCGGCTCCTCGACATCGTCGCTTGCACCACCGCCTTCGGTTCGTCGAAAACGCCTGTGTCTCGGGCATCGCCTAAGGAATCAGGTTCGAACGAGGATGCCGGCGACTCAGGCTCCAATCTCAGCCCTAAATCGGAGAAGAAACTCGTCGTCGGAGGCTGTGAGGCTTCCCCGGCGGCGGAAGTCGGGGAAAAGGGCGAAATCAACATGTCCCCGCCGATTCGTCTCGGGCAGTTCTACGAGTTTATCTCCTTCTCCCACCTTACGCCACCGATCCAATGTGAGTATCCTCTTAGCTAATTCGTAGACTTCTGAGGTTGTTCTCGCTTGTTAATTTCCAATTCTTAACTTTTCCAGATATCAGAAGGTCTCTTCGTCCATCAATGGAAGATAAAGGAGTAGATGATCTATTCCAAATCGATGTAAGGACTCTTCTTCATTGTTGTGAAGTGGAGAGAAGCTTTGACTTGGGTTTAAGAAACGTTGGTCACACCGTTGTTATCAAATGTAGGTTAAAGTTTCAAGTGGGAAGCCTATCACTGTTGTTGCCTCAAGAACAGGTTTTTTCCCAGCTGGGAAGCAGCAGCTTCTGTGTCATTCTTTGGTTGAGCTGCTTCAACAGATAAGCAGACCATTTGATGCGGTGAGTTTGATTTTTTTTTTTTTTTTTTTTTTTTTTTCCGGTTTTGTTTTCTGATCGTTGGTATTGTAATGATTGTTGTGGCTGCAGGCTTATGACGCTCTTATGAAAGCTTTCATTGAACACAATAAAGTACGTATAGCTAGCTCCGTATGTTATGTGCATAAAGTTGATTGGTAGGCTTCAACAGATGATATAATTTTTGTTCTTTTTCAGTTTGCAAACCTTCCTTATGGTTTCCGGGCAAACACTTGGGTAGTTCCTCCGGTTGTTGCAGATAGCCCTTCTACTTTTCCGTCACTTCCAGTGGAGGATGTGACGTGGGGAGGAGACGGCGGTGGGGCGGGGCGTTCTAGTAAGTATGACCGAAGAAAGTGGGCCATGGAATTTGCGGTTTTGGCAGCAATGCCGTGTAAAACGTCCGAAGAGAGACAGGTTCGAGATAGGAAGGCCTTTCTACTCCACAGTCTATTCGTCGATGTTTCGGTTTCCAAAGCAGTGGAAATAATAAAGAATGTCGTAGAGGGTAATCAACGCTTATCGAAGGATCCTGCTGTGTTGGCTTTCCATGAAGAAAGAGTAGGTGATTTGATCATAAGGGTGGCTAGAGATGATCCTGATGCCAGTGCCAAGCTTGATAGAAAGAGTGATGGGACTCGGGTTCTGGAGATCTCTCAGGAAGAACTTGCACAGAGGAATTTGCTTAAAGGGATCACTGCTGATGAGAGTGCGACGGTTCATGTAATTTTGTCATAGCTTGGCCTAATATTTATTTAGCATACTCTTGTTGGATTTGTATCTGAGATTTACTCTAATCATATAGGATACGTCTACCTTGGGTGTGGCGGTTGTCAGACATTGTGGTTTCACAGCCATTGTAAAGGTTGCTGCAGAATATAACTTGGATGGGGGCAGAATCCCACAAGATATAGACATCGAAGACCAATCAGAAGGAGGTGCAAATGCACTGAATGTAAATAGGTAAAATCTTTGCATTGCTTAACATCTCTTTTGGCGTGATTGACATTTGGCATACGACATGTGGAATGTTGTAATAGAAAGTATTTAGCAACTTTTTCCTGAATATCCTTTTTCAGCTTGAGAACTCTACTGCACAAGTCGTCAACGCCTTCGAGCACAGTGCAGAGATCACCAAATGCCGACTCAGAACAGATACGTGTGGCGAAGACCCTTGTGAGGACAGTATTTGAGGATAGTCTGCAGAAATTGGAGGCTGAACCCCCAAGAAATACCAAGCCTATAAGGTGGGAGTTAGGAGCTTGTTGGGTGCAACATCTGGCAAATGAAGCTTCAAGTAAAACTGAGTCTAAGAACACTGAAGTTGCTAAGCCTGAACCACCTGTTAAGGGTCTTGGAAAGCAAGGTGCAATGCTTAAGGAGATAAAAAGGAAGATTGATGTGAAATCTAACAAGACTGAACAGGGCAAGGATGCCCTTGCTAACACGGTTGACAATGACAGTAAATCAGAAACTGAGGATCAGAAGGAACTCGAGAAACAAAATGAGGAAATGGAAAAGATGTGGAAAGAACTGGTAACAGAAGCTGCATATCAGCGTCTTAAAGAATCAGAAACTGGTTTTCATCTCAAGGTTTGTTTCTGCCCCCAGCTGATAAAATATACTATTCGAGGTAGTAGTATGCTATGACTTAAACATCTCTGGTATCTATTTGATCTAGTTTGCTTTTATGAATCTTACCTTGTCTACTATCTCTCCATGAACCTGCCCTGCAGTCACCCGGAGAGCTGATTCAAATGGCCCGGAAATACTACACTGACACCGCCCTTCCGAAATTGGTGAGTTCCTTGGAATTTTATTTTCCTCTTTAGCAATATTCCTCAGCTCCTTATGAACTTCGGCTTGATACATTGCAGGTGGCAGACTTTGGATCGCTTGAACTCTCACCCGTCGATGGGAGAACTCTGACAGACTTTATGCACACCAGAGGCTTACAAATGCATTCCCTGGGGAGAGTGGTAAACATTTCTTTTCACAGTCTTTGGTTCCTTTTCCTTAAACAAAGTGCCCCACATCTTTCAGGAATGATTCTTTTCTCCTTTAGGTCGAGCTGGCTGAGAAGCTCCCTCATGTGCAATCCCTTTGTATTCATGAAATGATTGTTCGGGCATACAAGCATATACTGCAGGCTGTTGTAGCAGGTGTTGAAAACACTGCTGATTTGGCCATCTCAATAGCATCATGCTTAAACGTTCTATTGGGAACACCGTCTGACACTGAAAGTGAATATGATGAGAAGAGAAAATGGACTTGGGTAGAAACGTTCATTTCCAAGAGGTTTGGATGGGACTGGAAGCATGAAGGTTGCCAGGAACTGAGGAAATTTGCCATTCTCAGAGGACTGTCACACAAGGTTTGCGACTCTCAGTTATAATTTTCTTTCAATTGCGACAATCTAACCTTTGATTCTCATATGATACTTCACTCATCGGTTTAGGTTGGACTGGAGCTTGTTCCTAAGGACTATGAGATGGATACGTCAAGTCCATTTAAGAAGTTGGATATCATCAGTATGGTTCCTGTATATAAGGTACCATGCGTAACTATCTTACTCTAGTAATAGGCCATAAAAAGGTAATTCTTAGGTGGCTAAAGCGCAATGCTTTTGTGTGCAGCACGTAGCATGTTCATCCGCCGATGGACGCACTTTATTGGAATCATCCAAAACTTCCTTAGATAAAGGCAAACTGGAGGATGCTGTCAGTTATGGTACCAAGGTATAACGATAACTTCCTCACTTCTTTATATACTAACATGTAATGAAGCTCTGGACTAGTCTGACTACGCTGCTCCCTTATTTTCCTGCCCTCCTCCTTCTACCGCCACTCGTTATATAACCTTTCTTCTCTGAATAAACTGGAAGCAATTGAACATTGTTCTTCTCTTCTTTTATCCTTATCAACTTTTTCAGAACTAGCATAGACTTACTGAGTAGGCATTTTTAGCACCATGTAAGTTTGAATAAACGAGTTCTGTTTTCACGGGCAATGATGTTTTTGCACTGAAAGAATCAACCCTCCAGCTTTTTCTGACACTTTTTCTCATTGAATAGTTTCATTTTTGTTCGAACTGTATAAAATAGTTGATATTTCTGGGACGACTTTGTAGGCATTGGCGAAGCTTGTAGCAGTGTGCGGCCCATATCATAGAATGACTGCCGGAGCATATAGTCTTCTTGCTGTTGTCCTGTACCATACTGGGGACTTTAACCAGGTATACACTTTGAAAGAACTCGAGACAGTCTCCAAGGCATAGCTCAAATCATCTAACCAGTTTTCATTTTTCAGGCTACTATTTATCAGCAAAAAGCACTCGACATAAATGAAAGGGAACTTGGACTTGATCATCCAGACACAATGAAAAGCTACGGCGACCTGGCCGTCTTCTATTATCGTCTTCAGCACACAGAGTTAGCTTTGAAGTATGTCTCTGCATTTCTCAAAGTCAAAAGCCTAAAAATTATTTTCCCCCATCTGCTAACATGTTATTCTTGTTGTAGGTATGTCAACCGTGCATTGTACCTTCTGCATCTAACATGTGGACCGTCACATCCAAATACTGCTGCCACTTATATTAATGTAGCGATGATGGAAGAAGGTTTGGGGAATGTCCATGTGGCTTTAAGATACCTTCATGAAGCGTTGAAATGTAACCAGAGACTACTTGGAGCTGATCATATCCAGGTTGGTTTTCTTAAGCACTTGATTGGTTGCAATTTAACGCCCTCTGTCTAACCGACGTCCATAAACCACGGAAAAAAGGATAACATAAGTAAATAGTTGGCTGTAAGTCAGACCGGATCTAAAGTTAATAGTTAAATTCTGACCTCCCATGCGATGAAGCCTTAAGCTTAATCAGTTAATATCACGTTGGAAGAAAAATGAAGCCCTTAGATAAAAATTTACTTATCTTACTTTTTTGTCAGACTGCTGCAAGTTACCATGCCATTGCTATTGCTCTTTCTCTGATGGAAGCATACTCCTTGAGCGTCCAACATGAGCAGACCACTCTACAGATTCTACAAGCAAAATTAGGCCTTGAGGATCTTCGGACACAGGTGGTCAATTAGTTACGATTTACAGGGAGTTTTTTACAAGTTTCTTACACTCCAGAACTATGTTAGGATGCGGCTGCGTGGCTTGAGTATTTTGAGTCTAAAGCTCTGGAACAACAAGAAGCTGCACGAAATGGTACTCCCAAGCCAGACGCCTCTATTTCCAGCAAAGGCCATCTCAGGTATTTTAATATATTTTTTCCTGTGTTCAAAAAAAAAATATATATATTTTTTCCTTTACGTGTTTTAAGCACTGTTTACAAATTGTGCATGGTTGCCAAACGATATAAGTAGAAACGGACTACTATATATGAAATCTAAAATGCATAGTATAAATTTATAGCTTGTGTAAACTCTTGTCCTGAGTATGTAACCCATGAACTTTCGTCCGAATAACAGTGTATCAGACCTGCTGGATTATATAACCCCGGAGACTGATCTCAAAGCAAGGGACGCCCAAAGGAAAGCTCGCATGAAGGTCATATTTGATTTCCGCTGACTTAATCCATGTTTCTATTGAACTGCTCTCACTAATAAGTTGTGTGACAGATATTTTGATCGAAATGTTTATTCAGGTCAAGGGAAGACCAGGACAAAGTCCAACATCTGTGTTAGAAGAAAATCAGAAAGATGATGAAATTCTGACTCCGACTCCTATCACTGTGGAGAGTTCAAGTGATAAAGACAATAAGTCCGAAGCAAAACCTGTAGAAACAAAGGTTGATAAACGTGATATGGAACTTCAAGATCAGGTGACTCTGGTTAAGCCAGAGTCCACAGCCCAAGAGGATGACTCCTCTGACGAAGGATGGCAAGAAGCTGTCCCGAAAAATCGCTATCCTTCTGGGCGTAGAACCCGTCCCAGCCTGGCAAAGCTGAACACAAACTTCACGAACGCGAACCAGCAGATATCAAAAAGCAGAGGAAAACCCACCAATTTCGCGTCCCCAAGGACTAGCCCAAATGAGATTTCAATATCTGCTGCTGGTTCTACTTCCCAGCACGCCAAGAAGGCTTTGAAGAGCCCGAGTTTGAATAAAAAGAAAAACAGTTCCAATATAGTGGGAGAAAAGCCAGTTAGCAATAAATCAGCCACCGAACAGATCAACAAGCCGATTTCTATGGTGAGCCCTGTGACTGTCCAAGCTGGAAAACTGTTTTCCTATAAGGAGGTTGCACTGGCACCCCCTGGAACTATTGTGAAAATAGTTGCGGAGCAGTTGACAGAAGAAACGACTGTCCCAGAGACTTTGGACGCGGAAAAAGTAGATGGTCCTGAAAAAGTTAAGGCTGAGGAGGATGAGAGTGAGAGTAAGCATGAGGCTACAGAAACGGAAACGAAAAATGCTGATGGCAATGAACAAGGAGGAGCTGCTGTTGGTGGATCAAAGTTGATGAGTTCACAAGAGGATGTCAAGGCTGAAAAGGCAGGAGAAGAAGGATCTCCAACAAAGACGGCGGTTTCAGATGCAAGTCAAGGAATATCTGAAAGTGTACAAACAGCAAAAGATTCAAATGGAAGTGGACCAGTAATAGGAGTGAAGCAACAGAAGGATGTGTCTGATGCTACTGCGAAAGCAGTAGATGGTGAAACTGAACATCTGCCTAATGCAGACTTAAGTCCAAAGTCGTCAGTAGTTGCAGATGGCGAAAAGCAAGAGGCATGCGAGGCGCAAAAAGAGACGAGCAAGAAGCTGTCTGCTTCTGCACCACCCTATACCCCAACGACCATCCCAATTTTTGGGTCGATTACAGTTCCAGGATTCAATGACCATGTGGGAATCCTTCCCTCCCCAGTGAATATTCCACCAATGCTTCCTGTAAACCATGTCCGCAGGTCAACTCCTCATCAGTCTGTAACAGCTCGAGTTCCCTATGGGCCGAGGCTCTCAGGTGGTGGCTACAACCGATCTGGAAACAGGGTTCCTCGTAACAAACCAAGCTTCCCCATTAGCCCCGAGTCTAATGGCGAGGCTAATCAATTCATTGGCCCAAGAATAATGAACCCTCATGCCGCGGAGTTCATACCGAGTCAACCATGGGTTTCTAACGGATATCCAGTGTCACCAAACGGCTATCTTGTATCTCCAAATGGGACGGAAATAACGCAGAATGGGTACCCGTTGTCGCCGGTAGCAGGTGCATATCCGTGTAACATACCCGCACAGCCTCAGAATGGACATATAATACCTGCACCACTGGCTTTAGAGGAGGTACATGATACTGAAAGCGCTGAGGAGAAGAGTGGAGGCGAAGAAGAGAGCAACAAGGAGAATAAAGCTGCAGAGGATGAAGAAGTCACTGCACAAGAACCTAAAGAAACACCTGAAAATGGACAGTCTGCAGTTGGTGAAGAGAAACCCACAGCACAAGAGATATCTGACGAGAATTGAAGAAGCAATTTTCTGCCATTGAAGTATTAACATTGAGGCTAAAGAAATGGAGAAAAGTTTGGCTCCATGGATGAGGTTGAGTTACACAATCATCGGTAGTTCCAATGAAAGTCGAGGAAATCATTTCTACTTTTGAATGGTTTGTGTTGCAGCACAGAACCAAGACTCGTCCCTCCAGTTTACTCATGATTTCAGCTTTTGGTTTCCATAGCTGAAAACTAAAAACATACTGTATTCAACTTCTTGAAGAGCCTCTTGGATAAACACTTTTCTTTTGTTTTCTTATATGTTTTGACAAAATTAATTAATAAATGATTTTCAGAGAGCTCAGAAACTTGGACCTAGGAATAATTCTCAAGTTAATTTTGTCACTCGCGTGTGATTTGCAAAAGCTTTTCCTTCAGACAATTACTCGAGAGTAATTACTAGTTAACTTGATTAACGTATTAACGTAAAGACTGTCCTCTTCCGTAAAGAGCAAGCAAAGATTCAGTGTAGCAACAAACTGCTCAGAATTCTCAACTTCTTCGCCTTCTTCCTCTTTCTTGTTTTGGCTCACTTCTCGGAATACATTGCATTTCAATGTATTTTCTCTCTTTCAATATGCAAGCACTTGCTTTTGTGCGTGGGAGTAGCTTCTAAATCTGTTGGTACGTGTGAAAGTTGTAAAAAGAAGTTCCATTTCATTTTGTGGGTTTTTATCATTGTCATCTAGAAACTGCCTTGTTATAGAATTTACATGAGAAGAGGTTCTAACAGCTCTGAACTACGAAACGCCTTATCACCAATCAAAAGTTGGGAGAGATTGGTATGTTCATCTTGCAACTTCAGGTCTGTTGCTTCTTCTTGATAGTCCTCTGATTTTCCCCATAGAACAATGTAGAGTCCAAGGATGATAGCCAAAGCCCCCAGCAAGCTGGAAAAAAAAACGGACAAAACAGTTCAAGTTGTGAAATGAGAGAAGGCAGTAAGAAAAGAGACCTATATATGTTGTACCTTCCGAGGTACGTCTTCTCTTTTAAATACAAAGCACCAAAGAAAGTGACAATGACCGTAGAAAGAGGGTTGAAGAGTGCAGAGAAAAGAGGTCCTTTCCGCGACACGCACCAAGCTTGTAGGAAGAAAAGCACAGCCAACTGGAGTCCAGAGTATATGCAGCATGAGAGCTTCAGTGAGGAATCAAGCTCCCAAGAATGTAAGTCTGTGTTTCCTAACGCGAGAGCCATAAGGAAAGAGGCCACGGTAGCCATGAAACAAGTCCAGGAGGTAGTGTACAAGTGATCAGAACAATGAACTGTAATTTTAACCTGAAGGATCAACCAGGAGGACCAAGCGAAGGTGCTAATGAGAAGAAAGAAGCAGCCCAGTAACCAAGTGGTGTTGTCTTGGTTCAACAGGGCGTTGAGCAGTTTAGGTCCTCTTAGAAAAGTCATTGCCATGGCTCCTCCCACACACACACATGTTCCTATTATTTTTGCAACACTTTTTAAACTTCTGTTTATCCTCTCAAATCTGAAACGAATACATCAAATATCAAAACCATATTTCCATATATATGCATTAATATTGATATAACGGCAGGAACAAGATTGGTTGTGGCAGAAGCCATGGATGAAGAAGACAAGTCAATCCCTGCAAAAAATAAGCGTTCTGATTCAGTCACACCAATAACAGCTGTGAAAGCCACCCACCAAAAGCCTCTCACTCCAAGAGAAGGTTTGCTTGCTTTCCTCCTATTATTACCATTCACAAAAAAATCACACACACACACAAACATACATTGAAACGGGTTTTCATTTTAAATCTTTGATGATATGCAGACTGATACATAATGAAACTTGCTTACATGATATGTTGATAAGAGTTATCTATTTGAGAACCGGAATTCATTTCAGTTATAATCGATATTCTTGTGATCGACGCAATCACTATGCTAACGCCAACTATTTTTTAAAAATAACTGTGAATGTTTGGACCGATGTTAAAATATTTTTTCAGTGGTCTAAAACTGACGGGTAGTTTAATTAAGTCTCGGACTTGAAATCTAAAACATGACTATGTAGTCTTAATAAGCAAATTATGGCAACTTAACTACTGACATGAATCGATATGTTCTTACCACCAAGCTACTACGGCTTGGTTATAAAGCTCATACTTACCAAGTAAAGAAGAAAGAGATGGGACAGATGAAGAGCGTAGCGATGGCGTGACGGTAAACAACGAAAACGGCGGGACTGAGTCCATCCATGAAAGCAGCTTTTGTGAAGAGTGTAACTCCTGCCACAGTAAATTGCAGCAGGACCAACGTCATCACTGGCTTGTATTTCTCCATCTCCATCTCTCCTACACCTCTCTCTAACTATGACTTAATTTGAGACATTCTATAACTTTGACACTACAAGAAAACACAAATTTAACGACGGCCAAAATCGTCGTTATTTCCTCGGAAAAGAAGGCTTACGAGGAAATGGCGATGAAAGACGTTTCGTCGTTATATGATTGTCGTAAGAGAAGATTCGTCGCCATTTCCTCGTTAATTAGCGAGGTTATATTTTCCTCGTAAAGAAGAATTAATTTTTCGTCGTAAAGACCACGTGGGGTTTCCACGTAACGCGGTCGTTGTGCTTCCTCGTAAGAAACTCGTAAATGATTCGTCGTAAAAGACCCGCAAAAACCTCTAAATAAATTCGTCGTAATAAAAACGTAAGGAACACGAAAACAATTCGTCGTAATAGAATCGTAACTAAATCCACGTAAAATCCTCGTTAATTGTTCCTCGATATTTCGTCGTTAATTTTCCTCGTTAATACATCGGGAATTAGCGACGCAATTACTTTGTTTTCTATTTACTGAATTTATAAATAAAAATTATATTTATTTAATTTATTAATAAAATTTTAATTGAAATTAAATCGAATAGAAATTTTTTTTTGGCCGAATTAAAATGAAATTATATAATATATAAATAAGTTTTGAATTTTAAAATACAATAACAAAAAAAAAACTAATGCTGCATTGCCGCGTCGTAGAATTCCTCGCTCCTTCTCGAGAGATCTTCCTCGTTGACTTGCACGGATGTCTCGCCTGGAATGGGGTTTTGTTGTCTCATGGTCCTGAACATGGCCTCCCATTCCGGATTTGTGGCCGCTATGACGTCCAAGAAGTTCTCGAGACCAGTCATACGAGCTGTGAACGACGATTTTGTCGAGGCCAACTCGTTTTGTGTCGACGACAGCTGATGTTGTGTCGTCTCCAACACGTCGCGCAGCTGAGAGACTTCATCATCCCGTCTCTGGCCATAAGAGGAAGTCGCTCTCGGAACATCGTTGACGGAACCAATCCCCAACACACGTCCCTTTTTCTTGGGAGCGACCTTAAAAAACAATAAAATATATATTAAAATTTAAATTTTAAAGTAAAATGGAATTAATAAAAAATTTATATAAAATTTACCTCCTCGTAAATTCTATCCACTTCTATTGTGGATAAGACGACGGGTGATCCGTCGGCGGACTCCTGCGCCAGCTGGGTCTCACGCTCGTCAATACGAGCTGCCACATCATTGTAGATCTTCTCAGACTTCTCATCTACAAATGCGCCCGCCTTGTTCTTGTGGGTCCGATCGAAAAGTTCCATAAGAGTCGGTAAACGTCCCAACTCCTTGGCCTAAAAATAGTTAAGAAAGTTTTTATTATATATATATATATTAAAAATCAAAAAGTTAAATATTTAAATTACGTACCATTTCCAAACGGACGCGGGCGTGTGGCTTTTGGCCCGTACTATGTTGCATCGCCCTGTGGCCGTGCTCATCTACCGAGTTACGGGAGGCGGAGCAAGACTGGGCGACTCTCATGGCATCAGGATCCCTCCAGTAACGGATGAGGCCATCCCACACGTCCGTGGTGATGGTTGTGGGTTTGCCCCGCTCATAGCCCTTCACGATCCAGTCACCCTTCCAGTTGGAGACCGTGTCCAACAAACGTTTCTTCGCCTTGTCGATAAACTCTTTCCGCACCTTCTCAGTGACCCCCATGGACCAATTAAATTTTTGCTGCAAAAAAAAAAATATTAATAATTAGTTTAGAAAAATAAAATTTAAAAAAATATAAATCAGGAATAAATTGTAAAAACTTACAGCGTAAATCTTGAACCACGTCCTTCTGATGTAGATCGGAGTGGATTTCCAGTTGGGATGTGCCATGGAGAAGTAACCTTTAATCGTCTCGGTTACTTCTGTTGCAAGGCAGTTATCAACCCCAAACCTGGAAAAAAAAAACAAATTCAAAGTTTTAAATATTTATTAAAGTCACAAATGAATTTTAAAAAATAAATGTAACATACATACCAAAGTGTTCCTTCAGGTCGGTCGGGGTCTATGATCGGTAAGCCTTCTCTGCCTGGCAAACCGAGAATGTCCTCAACAGTGTACTGAGAGTAAGGACAACTCGCTGGCACCATCAAATCAGCATGAACCTGATGGGCGGGCATCTGAGGAGGCACATGAGGAGCTGGCATCGGAGGAGGAGCTACCGGAGGAGGCACATGAGGAACTGATGGCGATGCCGTAGAAGAAGGCGAGACTCTCTGAGAAGATTGAGTCTCGGGGACGGTCTCCTGCTGACCCGAAGAACCGGGAGCTGAAGAAGAACCGGGAAGTGAAGGCGGGTCTAACCGACTACCCGGTGGACCGAACATCTGCGAGTAGTGAGCACTACGCTGGTGTCTACGAATAGTCTGCAAAATTTAAATTTCTAAATTAAAGTCAAGAGTAAATAAAAAATTATGAACAGTATTAACTACGTAATTAATAAAATGAGGAAACCTAAATTTTGTAAACTAATTTCGTAAACTAAATTCCCTAAACTAACCACCTAATCTAAATTCCCTAAACTACTTAGAGAGGAAAGAGAGTTACCATGTTGAGAGGAAATGGAGAGGCTGTAGAGAGGAATTAGAGAGGAAATGAAGAGGGCTGCGGTTTCGCCTATATATAGGATTAGTGTTCGTCGAAAATTCGTCGCAAAATAACGAGGAAAGACAGAGGCCCGTCTTTCGTTTTGTCGCAAGGCCCAAGCAAATTAACGAGGATATACAGAGGCCCGTCTTTTATTTAACGTCGTTCTTGCGATGATTTTTGTTTTATCATCGATTTTACGTGGGCCCGTCTTTCGTTTCGTCGCAAGGCCCAAGCAAATTAACGAGGATATACAGAGGCCCGTGTTTTATTTAACGTCGTTCTTGCGACGATTTTTGTTTTTATCATCGATTTTACGTGCAAATAGCGAGGCTTTTTTTGCTAACCCCTAAAATCTTAAACCCCAAACCTCAAACCCTATCTTTCTTATCTCCAAACCTCAAACCCTATCTTTCTTATATTTCTTATCTTATACTTCATATATTTCTAACCCTTTAACTTCAATATATATATTTTTTTGAATTTGAAAGGTTTAATACGTTGGAAAACAATTTTACAAATTTTGAATTTGACATATCACACAACAAATCAAACACACGCTACAAATCATATATGAAAGGTTTAAAAAAAAAAAAAAGAGAAGAAGATATATGAATACAAATGATGTAGATTTATGTGGGCTACACTTACGTATCTCGTCATATGTGTTTCCAATATCTTTCTTCTCTTTTTTTTTTAAGTTTATATAAAATTGAAAATTAATTTTTTTTTAGTTTATATGAAGTAGGATGGGGAGTTTTAGGGTTTGCACATTTGGGGTTTAGGGATTTGGGTTTCATTTTAGTTTAGGGTTTATATTTACCGACGAATTAACGACGAAAAGTAAAATAAAAAAGCTAACCTCGCTCATTCCACGTAAGTTAACGAGGCTCTTACGACGTTTTGGTCTTACGTGGAATAAGCGAGGTCCGCTTTTTTAATTATAAATCGTCTCTTAGTCCACGTAAGTTAACGAGGCTCTTACGACGTTTACTGTTACCGTGGAATATGCGAGGTAATGTATTATAAATCGTCGTAAAATTCCCGTGAGATAACGTGGAAAGTACGACGACTGTCTCTAAACCCCTAAAACGAAACCCCAAATCCCAAACCACATCTTCTTTATCTTCTACTTCATATATCAAACACTTCTATCCTTTAACCTCAAGCAATTCATTCTAATCCAAACCGAAAATTATAAAAACACAATTCCTTTACTTATAATTAATGTCGATATCTTATTTATAAATAAACTCCCATTATCTTTAATTATATATAATAAATCAAACTCATACAAATATGAAATACATTAATCGGATTCATCGACATTCTCGTCATCACTTGAAACATCATCATTTACATGAAACTCGTCTTCAACAGCTTCCTCCGTGGGATCTTCGGTAAGATCTTCATACTCGTGATTATGCGGATCAATGAGAAGGATGTCATCAATTTCTTGTTCAGGTTCATGAACTTCATTTATTTGTTCTTCTTGCAATGGTGGTTCTTCTCCTACGATGATTCGTCCTCGAGGTGTAACTTTGATCACGGCTAACCAATTTATACCCGACTCTCTCATCCGTGGGTATGGAAGGAAGCTAACTTGGTCTGCTTGTGAAGCTAAGATGAAGGGCTCGAATTTGTTGTACCTCCGGCCACCGTTGACATCTACTACACCGAATTTGTTCAACCGAACACCTCTATTGACGACGGGGTCGAACCATTCACACTTGAAGAGGACGCATTTTAGCTTCAATATCCCTGGGAATTCGACTTCAATAATCTCCGTCAAGATTCCGTAGAAATCTGTTTCTCCTTTCACACAAATTCCATAGTTACTGGTTGCCCGCTGTTTACCATACTCATATGTGTGAAAAGTATAGCCTCGTGTGAAATACATCTGTGATGTGGTGACCTTTACAAGTGGAGATTGAATTACTTCGTGTAACCACTTAGGATAATCTGCATCGTCGTCATAATCAACCTATTTAAAAATAAAAAGAACGTTGAAATACAAATCATTCATGTATGAAAATTTTAAAAGTATTTGATTAATACCTGATTCTTCAACCACTTAACAAAGTGTTGATCTTTTCTTTTGTCTACGTCACTTGTGGATATACCAGGAAATGTTTCTTTGACTTGTGAAACAAACATGCTGTAAATTCACATTTTACATGAATTAATCTCTCTCAATTATATAATGTATACTCAATTTAAGTTACCTTTCAAAATAACGCATCAATGGATCCTCGCAATTGAGTAGAATATAGGTGTGTGCACTATGAGCGTCTTCTTCACTCGACCACCAAACCTGTTTTGATTTCCCACCAAGTCGTCCAATCTGGCTAAAGATTTCTGGAACACCAACAACTGCATATGTGGGCGCAACGCCACCATCATCATATCTTCTTGGAGCTCTTCTTCGGGTACGTACTTTTGACGCAAAGTAGTACGATGTGAAGTGAGAAACTTCTTCTGTCAAACTTCCAGCAATTATAGAACCTTCAACTTTGGCGAGGTTCTTTGCTTTTCCCTTCAAATATTTCATGGCTCGCTCGTACTGATACATCCATCCGTAATGTACCGGTCCACGAAGCAATGCCTCATATGGGAGGTGGATAGCTAGATGCTCCATCACGTCAAAAAAGCCTGGAGGAAATATCTTCTCCAAGTTGCACAATAAGATAGGAATGTTCTCCTGAAGCTGTTCTACGACTTCTTCTTTAAGAGTGCGTGTGCTCAAATCCCTGAAAAATGCTCCAATGCCTATTCCAAAAACAATTAAACACATTGTTAGTCAAATACTATTATTGTAAACTAAACCAATTTAATATTATTGTCCTATTGTAAACTACCTGCAAGTGCTTCATGTACGTTTGTTGGAAGTAGCTCCGCAAATGCAAATGGCAGAAGTCGTTGCATAAAGACATGACAATCATGACTCTTCATCCCGGAGAACTTTTGACCCTTTTCAACACATCTTGAAAGATTTGAAACATACCCATCAGGGAACTTCACTTCTGATGCCACCCAATTGAACAAAACCGACTTTTTTTCTGAAGACAATCTAAAAATTGGAACGGGAACTTGGCCATTGCTTTTTATATGTAACTCACTTCTTGAGCAAATATCCGGCAAGTCCAACCTCGATTTTATGTTGTCTTTTGTCTTCCCTGGGACATTCAATATTGTATTCATGATGTTCTCAAAGAAATTCTTCTCTATATGCATCACATCAAGGTTGTGGCGCAGAAGAAGATCCTTCCAATATGGTAACTCCCAAAATATACTCTTCTTGTGCCAGTTGTGATGAACACCGTAAGAATCAGGCATATTACGAGGGACATGCCAATTACCACCCCAGCGAACTGTTTCGTTAGCTCCGTAGTAGTCGATTTGCGCTTCAATTTGTTCTCCAGTTAGATATGGAGGAGGAGTGTCTCTCACAACCTTTTTGTGCCTAAACAAATTCTTGTTTCTTCGGTACGGATGGCCAACTGGAAGAAATCGACGGTGACAATCGAACCAACTTGTCTTTCTACCATTCTTCAGTTGAAATGCATCTGTCGTTCCATTACAATATGGACAAGCTAATCTCCCATGTGTAGTCCATCCAGACAACATCCCATAGGCAGGAAAGTCACTTATGGTCCACAAAAGCATAGCTCGCATCGTAAAATTCTTCTTCGTTGAGCAGTCATACGTCCTCACCCCTGTTGACCACAAATCCTTCAACTCTTTTATCAGTGGTTGTAGGAAAACATCAAGTGACCTTTTTGGATGCTTCGGACCGGGTATTAATATGGTCAAGAATAAAAACTCCCGTTGCATGCACATCTCCGGTGGCAGGTTGTATGGCGTAAGAAAGACAGGCCACAATGAATATTGTCTCCCTGACATTCCAAATGGACTAAATCCATCTGTGCATAATCCGAGGTACACATTCCGGCTATTGCTAGCGAAATTCGGATGTACTTTGTTAAAATGTTTCCAGGCTCTTGCATCTGATGGATGAGTCATCTCACCATCCGTCTGAGTATGCTCGGCATGCCACCTCATCTTTCCAGCAGTCTGCTCCGATTGGTACAATCTTTTCAATCTATCTGTAATTGGTAGGTACCACATCCTTTGGTACGGTACCCTATTACGTCCCCTTCCTTGCGGCTTGAATCGTGGTTTCTTGCAGAATCGACATTCTTCCAACTTCTCATCATCTCCCCAGTAGATCATGCAGTTGTCGATGCAAACATCTATCATCTCCGAAGGCAACCCAAGACTATAAACCAGTTTCTGAATCTCATAATAAGAATCAGCAGACTCATTGTCTTCCGGCAAATACTCTTTAAATAAATCTGCCCATTCGTTCATGCAACTTTCAGGTAGATTGTGATCAGTTTTAATATTCATCATTCTAGCAGCCAATGACAATTTAGAGAGACCTTCTCTACAACCACTGTAAAGTGGTTGATTTGCCGCATCTAACATTTCATAAAACTTTTTTGAATCTATGTTAGGTTCTTCATCTTCATCATCATGAGCTACGAATGCATCAGTTACCATATCATGAACCCTATCATAATCTACCATCGGCTGATCCTCCTGATGGTAACTATGTGCATTATGCAATTGATGATCAACCGGTTCTTCTTGAAAGTTGCTATTACTACTACTAGCTTCATTCTGATCATAACTATAACCTTCTCCATGTTGAAACCAGATATAATAATTTGGCGTGAAACCTCTATTTACTAAATGCTTCCAAACATTTTCACGATTTGCCAACTTTGAATTGTTACATTTCCTACAAGGACAGAATATTTTACCGCTTTCTTGGGCGAGCGGTGTAGAATCTGCTTGATGCATAAAACGCTCCAACCCAGCAAGATATTCTTTCGTCACTCTCCCGTTAGCATCTCTATGCATATACATCCACCTCCGCAACTCGAAAATATTTCCCAAGCCCGACATTTTTTTCACGTTTTTTTTCTTGTTGGTGTGCTTAAAATTATGTTCAAACCTCCATATATATAGAAAATTTTCGAATCTGGTAGTTGAATTTTGCTAGGAATTTACGACGAAAAATTAGGTTGGTGGCAAAAAAAACGTGTTAAGTTGGTGGATTTCTCGTTCTTTCCTCGTAAGTTATTTCCTCGTAAAAATCATGCTAAAATTACGACGAATTTGCGACGAAACACATTTTTCTCGGAAAAACCACGTCAACTTACGACGATTCTACGAGGAAAAGCTTTACTCGGTATTTTACAAGGCCATTACGAGGAAACTTTATTTCCTCGCAATTTCATCGTTAAGTCATCGTAATTTCACGAGGAATAGTTTTCCTCGTTAAATTTCCTTGCTAAAACTGTGTTTTCTTGTAGTGTGAATAACACATCATCTTCATTTAGTGACCTATTTAAGGGAAAAGAACTAGAAAAATGAGATTGTTAATGTTTACATCATTAATGAAAAATGTAATCTCTATCTGTAATAGAGAAATTCTTTTAGATAAACTTTTTCAGTTTATTTTCACAAAAATAGACCTCAAAGAAAAAAATGACCAAAATAAGTTTTATTAAATGGTAAATATGCATTTATATCCAAAGATTAACTAATTTATACTTAGGATTTAGAGTTAAGGAGTGAGGTTTTGGGGATAGGGTTTCGAATTTTAAAAAATAAAAAATAAATATTAAGATTTTCAAAACAAAAAGATACTATTTTGGTCATTTTATTTCTTGAGTGCTATTTTTGTGACAAAAACTTAAAAATATCTATTTGAGAGAATTGTTCACTTAATATCCATAAATGTTTTCTCTTCTCTTCATTCTTTAAAAATATTATTTTTAAATTATAGAACCATTTTTCATCAAAATTAAATAAGAACAGTGAAATTATTTTCAAATTATTATTTTAATGATAATTACCTATTTAATAAAAATAATAAAAAATCACTTTAATTTTGTAATTATAATTTACTATTAATTTAAAAAAAGTTTTTTTCAGTTATCCATCGTTCTTGTTCACTAAAAAATCATATTGGTTCACTAAAAACTAATAAGACACATATAAGGGCATCCCCATCTCCACTCCATAAATGGAGAGTATGAACAAAAAAATAAAAAATTACTCCATTTATGAAATATTTTTTTATTTTTTGTCCATGCTCCAATTTCGCCTTCATTTATGGAGTAAATTATGGAGTAGTGATGAAGATGGTCTAACTAGTTTTAATTTTCTCCTTTAAGCAAATACCTAGGCGTATATTAGGGCATCTCCAAACCCACTCTATTTTCTACACCAAACTTTATTATAGAGTAAAATCTTCTCCAACCCCAATATATATCCCGCTCTAAAATAGTGTAACTCTATTTCTTACTCTATATTTGGAGTAATTCTATTTCTTACTTTATTATAGAGTGAAACTTTTTTTTTATATAGTTTTGTTCTTTTATTTTTTAATCTTTTTATTTTGTAACTAGTATGTAATTTAATTATGCAAACATCACATAATTCTCTTCAACACAATATACAAACGTTTGAAACTTATTATTATTAGCCAAAGAAAACAAGCATTAAAATTAAAAACAATTTTATAAAATTAGCCAAAGAAAACAAATACTAAAATTAGAATATAAGCAACATATCGTAAAATTAAAATCATAGATAATTGTGATTTAATATTCTGGTAAATTGCCTCCAGATCCACCAAGATTGTTAAAGTATTGTCCAAATGAGGTATATGAAGGAGTAGCTTCTTGTTCATGTTGTTGACCACATTTCTTTTGTAAAATTCGTGTTCGTTTCTCTTGAAAATATGTACGAACTTCTGGATCTTGCACTGAATTCAGGTCACAAAATATTTGTTTTCTTCATTCAGCTCATTCAAAGCATAATTCTCCTTTTGAATCTCTAAGTGATATTCTCGTTGTGCTCTTGTCTTATGTAGTTGTTCCAAAAATTCAGTATTTCCTTCTTTTAAGGTATTGATAACCGATGTTGTTTGATCACCAAGTTATAAATTGATCAATGATTACTTTTCGGAGACGCCGGTGTACAATGATGTTATGTTTCGTAGGAGATATCGTATGTCGTGTCCTCTATTCCTTCGTATAATCGAAGCCGTTGAAAGTTATGACAACTACTTCACACAAAAAGGGATACAGCGGGTAAGGTTGGGTTATCGTCTCTGCAAAAAGTAACAGCCGCATTTCAAATGTTAGCATATGGTCTTCCTACTCATTTGGTCGATTTAGAAAAATCAAAAATAAAGAAGTTCATTTTGCGCTTCGAAATTTATTAATTGATCATTTGTGGGAAAATACACTAATAGTGATGCTTAAGTTAAATGTATTATGTTTTAATATAATGTAATATAATTTTTAAGATAATAAAAGTTTGATATAGATATATAATGTATAAAAATTTTGTGAAAAATAAAATATAAGGGATCAATATGTAAATTTTGTAAATAAAAGGTATTAGTCATAAAATAAAAATAAATATATTTAAAATTATTCCTTTTTAGAATTAAATATAGAGTAAACTATTGGAGAGAAATCATATTTTATTTTAGATTTACTCTATTTTATAGTAAAAACTACTCTAAAATAGAGTAAACCATTGGAGATGGTTTTACACAATTGATTCCACATATTTTATTTTATTTTATCTAATTCATAGAAACTATTCCAAACCTATTTTTTCATATCAAACAAATTTTATTTGGTAGAATATAACAAGAGACAGATTTTTAGTTACATTTAAATGATGAAAATAAAACGTGTAGGCCGACAAATAATGTAGTTGCTCAGAAAGTAGTTTTTCTTTTCTTTCTTGTTGTCTTCTTATAAGAGTTGATTAGAGCATCAGCATCAGCATCAGTGTGCCCTAACACATGTCCTCTTTACAAATTGTGAGATAACAATTTCAATGTGTCCTAACTCCAGTGGCTTATTTTATAAAAAAGAAAATTAAAAATAAATAATCAATTAAACATTATTATCTGAGAGCATGTGTTATGTCTTCTTCTTTTTTTTCTTTAGTCAGATGATACTCCCTCCGTTTTGAATTAGATGTTGTTTTAGAGCAAAACTTTCGTTTCAAAATTAGTGTCGTTTTATGATTTCAATGTAAAATTTATTGACTTTTTATTATAATCTATTTTTCTATTAGTTGAAATCTGGTTAGGTGTATTGATAATGATGTTTTTATCTAGTAAATAGATAAACTTAAATGTTTTATTAATCTGTTTGTCGAAGTCTAGAACGGCAAGTAAAATGAAACGGAAGGAGTATTGGTTTGGTATTGTGTGGCTGTTCTCTCTTTTCATAGTTTCGCAAAGTAAAGAATTGTAAGGACCCAAATATATAAAGGGTTAATTTGCCAAATAGCCAATTTTGGAAGCATAATTAAGAATATGACAATGATTTTGACATTATTAAATCAATAACATTTAGGTCAAATTTAGTCGGTTATACCCTCTTCTGGTACAAATAACCGGTGAATAAGTCACGTAGATGACGTTGAAGAAAATAAGGTATGGTCAATATTTACTTCGCACCGTTGAAAATGAAGACACCAAATCCATCCACATCATTTACGTAACTACTTCATATGTTTTTGTGCTCAGTAAATCTGTTCATGAAAATAAATTACTCTTACAATAAATAGTATATTCCATTTACTTCTCACAATTAAATCGGACTGTTATGTTCCATATCATCCAAATAGTATAAAAAATTTAACTATATCATAATCCCTAAATAATAAATTTGATCCCAAATCCACAAACATCTAAATAATAAATCCTAAACTATAATCACTAAACCCTAAACTCTAATCAGTAAACCCTAAAACCAAATATAATCCATAAACTCATATATAAACTCTAAATCTAAATCTAAATTTTGAATACTAAACTTTAAACTGTTATCACTAAATCCAAAACTCAACCCCCACTTTCCAAATACTAAACCCTAAATCATAATCACTAAACATTAAACCCAATTATAGACCATAAACCAAAGTATATACCCCAAACCCAAATAGAATGTAACAAAATACATAGTATAGTATATATTGGTGAACAAAATAGAACACTTTTTATTAATCGTCAAATGGAACGATACATGATAGGGTCACTAAACCCAAACCTTAACCACCATCTTCCAAATATTAAACCCTAAATCCTACTTATTAAACCCTAAATCCAAGTAGATCCCAAACCTAAATAGAATGGAACAAAATATATAGTATAGTACATATCGAGAACGAAATAGTATATTATTTATTAATCGTCAAATGGATACATGATAGAGTCACTAAACCCAAACCTCAACCCCAACCTTCCAAACACTAAACCCTAAATTTTAATCACTAAACCCTAAATCCAAGTATAAACCCTAAACCCAAATAGAATGGTTAGTACAGATTGGGGAACAAAATAATATATTCTTTATGAATGCTCAAATAAAAAAATACATGGTAAAAAAAATAGTAACAGACTAATTCACATTATATAACATGAACAGAACACTTATAATACATATTGGTTTATATTTCTATTCCATATGCATATAAATAGAATAGAACATAATGTTAGAAGAAATGTTTATCTTCTCCGATCAACTAAAGCAGTATAACTACCAGCTCCAAAATCGAAATTTACAAGCGTTTAAGTATGGTCTTCACGAACTGTTGAATCTTGAAGCGATAAATTACTCACAGAGACGTTACGATTGTCGCGACTTTCGAGTTCAGAAGCCGTGAATCCTTTGTCTCCCATCTCCAACAAAGGTGTCACAATCGGGCTGGTACTCCACAAACGTCGCCGGTAATATACTCGGTGATTTCCGTGGCGGACAAATAGAGAAGAAAGCATTGAGCTTTCACAATTATTATCATTTACAATTTGTGTCAAAAGAAAAGACACGTTTGCTTCTCTAGAATAAACAAAAAATAATTTATATTTATTTTCTTTCAGCAGGTTACACCGGTTATATACAAGGGTAAAAAGACATTATTATATAATAGACATAAAATATATTAGTATAATAGGGCAATTGGTCACTGAGTTAATTATAAATTTTTTGGACGTCACTATAGTGCAATTTCTCATATATAAAGGGGGAAGTTTGGCAACAACTTAAAAGCTCCAAGGCGTCACTCTTGATTTTTCCTTTAGAATATAATTAAATAAAATTGAATGTTTAAACGTATTTTATTTTGGAGTAAAACTGAAATACTAAAAAATAGTAAATAGTTAATATGATTTATTTTAAAAATTATCCTAATTTTTGTTCTATTTTGAAATAAAAATAAATCAGAATTTGAGAAAAAAATATTTCAAAATAAAGACTGAAATGAAAAATAAATAAAAATACTTTGAAAACATGGTTAATCTGCAAAAATGTTTTTGTTGATCATTTTTCCAAGTTCATGCAGCTCTCTCACCATTTTCAGTCAAACTCAAACACAACGGATATTTCTATAGGTTCTGATTGCTTTCGATCTCTGCTTGACACATATGTGCTCCAACGTTATAGAGATTAGTAATCGTGGTGTCAGAGGATTAGCTTTGAGCTGCAGCTTGTCTCCGTGTGAGGACCTTCAACAAAGTGTATCCTTTCTAAAATATCACAGACAGCTAAGCTATTACATTAAAAATAAATTATTATATATTTACATATCATATATTTTTATATTTATTTACTCCAAAATAAAATCTGAAAGCTCATAGACCGACAACGTAGCGTAGTTTATTTGTGTACTTGTCTTCTTATGTTTCTCCACCGATACTAGTAAGTGTAGGTTTTTCATTCTATTAGTGGTGAAATGAGTTCTATTTTTCATTGGTATATGTGGACCAGTAAGAAGTGGATGCATGAGAATTGCATTCAATTATGCATGAAGTAGCTCTAATTCTCCTTATAATAAAAGTTGAGTTATATTAGAATAGTACTCTATTTCAGAAGAAAAATAGAATGATCGAACAAAAAATAAATAAAATACTCTATATTGAACAAAAAATAAATAAAATACTCTATTTATAGAGTAAACTCATTTAGTTTTATTCTATTATATAATAAAAATAAAATAAACTCATTTTATATTATATAATAAAAATAAAATACCATTTGATCATTTTTATTTTAAACTACATTAGCAACTACCTAGCTAAGGTGCCCTATTTTATTTTTTTTGTACCCAATTTGATTATACATAGTTTATTGAGCAATTGGCATGAAAAATACATAATAAGTTGAAAATTAGAAAGGATGAAACATTAGCAAAAACGTGGGGAAGGCCAGACATGTACATGAGGGTATAATAGACATTATACCATTTTGACAAATCCATCTCCATCCAGATGATCCAATTTGGATCAGCCAGCTGATTTTTAAATTTAAGCCAAAATTTTCAAAACTCATTCAGACGAACCATCCAGATGACTTGTACTTTTAATGCCTAAACGAACAAAACTCTCATCTTCATCCAGATGACTCATCTGAATGGAAAAACGAACAGCCCCTTTAATGATGAAATGAATCTGATAACCATATCACTCATTTAATCAGATTGGGAAGGGAGAGAAATTGTCTGGAGCTGGCATCAGCGTAATGATGATTTTAACCCGATATATACAAAAGTGTAAGCAAAATTGTAGCCTGTGAGACAAGAGCACCGAGAGAGAAAAAAAACCTCTCTTCTCTCTCTATTCACCCAAAGTCCCAAAAAAGAAAATCGTAACCACCGTTCGCCTCCGGCGCGGCTTCCCTTTCGCCGGTCGGAGGGCATCTTCTCCTCTCTCTCTCTCGTTTTCCTCATTTGCTCTTTTTTCTTCCTCTGGCTGCCTCTGATATACTTGTGTCTCTGGGGCTTCGAGCTCCGCCGGCGGAAGAACCTAGGCTGAAACCGGTGGTCATCTTGCGTCTCTGGTGATACGGTGAGGTAGGTGTAGCGGTGGTTGGTGGTTAGGGTCGGCTCTTGGGGCTGGGATTTGGTCGATGGTCGTTTTTCAATCTTAGATCTACAGCTACTCCCGGTTGTTTTGTGGCGCGTGTTCTTGCGTGAGGGCTTCTCCGTTCGGGATCTATTCATATTCATGTCTCCCGGCTCTTCTCGTTGTCCCGGCGGTGATGAGCTGTGGCGCGTGGCTTCTCCTTTGGTGTGGTGTCTCGTCGAAGGGCGGTTATTGTTGTCCTCTGTTCAGTTGGTGCGGTGTAGTTCCTCTGCGCGTTTGTGGTCTTGCGGGATGCGTCGTGTGTCATCTCCGGCAAACTTCGTTGAGCGTGTCACTACAAGAAAACACATGCTTAGCGAGGAAATTTAACGAGGAAAAAAAATCCTCGTAAATTTACGTCGATTTTACGAGGAACTTACGTGGAAAACTAAAGTCATCGTTATTTTCTCGTAACGTAACGACAAAAGTGTTTTGTCGTAAAGTGGATGTAATTTAACGAGTATTTTACGAGGAAAAACTATTTCCTCGTAAATTCGACGTAAACTTTGCGTGTTATTTACGAGGAAATAGTTTACGTGTATTTAGCGAGGAAATTTTGAATCCACAAACTTTGTAGGTGTTACACGTTTTTTTTTGCCACCTAATTAATTTTCGTCGTAAATTCATAGGAAAATTACAACTACTAGATTCGAAATTTCCTATAAATATGGATGTTTGAACATCATTTTAAACACACCAACAACAAAAAACGTGAAAGAAAAAAAAATGGCTGGCTCCGGGACTATTTACGAGTTGCGGAAGTGGATGTATATGCATAGAGATGCTAACGGGAGAGTGACGAAAGAATACCTTGCGGGTCTGGAGACATTTATGCATCAAGCAGATTCAACACCGCTTGCCCAAGAAAGTGGTAAGATGTTCTGTCCTTGTCGGAAATGCAACAATTCGAAACTGACAAACCGTGAAAATGTTTGGAAGCATTTAATAAATAGAGGTTTCACGCCAAATTATTATATCTGGTTTCAACATGGAGAAGTTTTTAATTATGATCAGAATGAAGCTAGTAGTAGTGATAGCAATTTTCAGGAAAAAGAACCGGTTGATCATCATTTGCATAATGAACATAGTTACCATCAGGAGGAGATGGTAGATTATGATAGGGTTCATGATATGGTAGCTGATGCATTCGTAACTCATGATGAAGATGAAGAACCTAATATAGATGCAAAAAAGTTTTACGAAATGTTAAACGCGACGAATCAACCACTCTACAGTGGGTGTAGAGAAGGTCTCTCTAAATTGTCGTTAGCTGCTAGAATGATGAATATTAAAACTGATCACAATCTACCTGAAAGTTGCACGAACGAATGGGCGGACTTGTTTAAAGAGTATTTGCCGGAAGACAATGTGTCTGCTGATTCTTATTATGAGATTCAGAAACTGGTTTATAGTCTTGGGTTGCCTTCGGAGATGATAGATGTTTGCATCGACAACTGCATGATCTATTGGGGAGATGATGAGAAGCTAAAAGAATGTTGATTCTGCAAGAAGCCACGATTCAAGCCGCAAGGACGGGGACGTAATAGGGTACCGTACCAAAGGATATGGTACCTACTAATTACAGACAGATTGAAAAGATTGTATCAATCAGAGCAGATTGCTGGAAAGATGAGATGGCATGCCAAGCATACTCAGACGGATGGTGAGATGACTCATCCATCAGATGCAAGAGCCTGAAAACATTTCAACAAAGTACATCCGGATTTCGCTAGCAATATCCGGAATGTGTATCTCGGACTATGCACAAATGGATTTAGTCTGTTCGGAATGTCAGGGAGACAATATTCATTGTGGCAAGTCTTTCTTACTCCATACAACCTGCCACCAGAGATGTGCATGCAACGGGAGTTGCTATTCTTGACCATTTTAATACCTGGTCCGAACCATCCAAAAAGGTCCCTGGATGTTTTCCTACAACCACTGATAAAAGAGTTGAAGGATTTGTGGTCTACAGGGGTGAGGACGTATGACTGTTCAACGAAGACGAATTTTACGATGCGAGCGATGCTTTTGTGGACCATAAGTGATTTTCCTGCCTATGGGATGTTGTCCATATTGTAATGGAACGACATATGCGTTTCAACTGAAGAATGGTAGGAAGACAAGTTGGTTTGATTGTCACCGTCGATTTCTTCCCATTGGTCATCCTTACCGAAGAAACAAGAATTTGTTTAGGCACAAAAGGGTTGTGAGAGACACTCCTCCTTCATATCTAGCTGGAGAACAAATTGAACCGCACAGTACAAGAAATATTGGTATTAGTAGCGTCGAGAATGTGCTACCATATCGTTTTCGTAGCGTTTCGAAGAACGCCGTGACAGCCGCAGCTATAATAGACCCCCTCCCTATCATAGCATTTTTTCGTGTGCTATGTTAAATTGAGATGTTATAGCGTTAATCGTGAGCTAACGATAGTCGTTTATAGCATTTGATTTGTGCTATTACGTAGCTTTTTATGGCTTTTTTTAGTGCTGTAAAATATTTTATAATGACATAAATACAATGCTATAATTTAAAATAAAATACTTAAATTTAATTAATTAATTAATTAAATTTGATTAATTTTTAAAAAATAATTTAAAATTAAATGCAAACATTAATTTGTAATTAAAAATAAATTTTTATTTATTAATTAAAACTTAAATTACAAATAAATATAACACTAAACCAGAATTAAAAAATTAAATACACCATAACACATTAAACCAAAACTAATTAAACACACATTAAACCAAACCTAATTAACAAAACCTAAACCTAAGCCGCATATCAGCTGCGCCTTCGTATCCGTCACCACAGCGCTTCAACGTCACCATCTTTCAGTCACATACCACTTCTTCTACACCGACGCCTCAACCCGCTCTGGATGCTATGGCTGAAGAAATGATTCAATCTTGTGTTGGAGCCACCGTTCGAGCCAAATCTTCCGTCTCCTCCATAGAATCTCATGTCTCCTCCACATTCTAAAAAAACAAATCAGTATGTAAACACATACAAGATGAATTTTATCAACAGATCTAAGATATAATCAACAGATGGAGGTGGTGGCGCCTCCTTCTCCTCTGCCAAATCTTCTGTCTCCTCCGTAAAATCTCATGTCTCCTCCACATTCCAAAACAGCAAATCAGTATGTATACAAATAAAAAATGAATCTTATCAACAGTTCTAAGGAGAGTCCAAACGAAAACAACTTACACAAATTCGGAAATAAAGGAGACAGATTTCGTTTGAGCTGATGGGATTGAGACATGAACCAACGAGGTGAGAAGTGGAGTCCTTCGTAAAAGATGGAGAATTTTTCTGGGTTTCTTAGTTATTCCAGAGAAGAAGAAGAGATGGATTCATTTTTTTTTCAGGTTTACGACAGTAGAAGAGAAGAGGAGCAGAGATCGAGAAAGAGAGGAAACCATTAAAAAAAAAAGCAAATATTTATGTCCTTTATATTAAATTCATCAACGGTTAAGGTTAAAAAAGAAGTTATCCCCACTTTTTTGTATTAGCCAATAGAAAAGAATCACTAGGATTGCTATTAAAAAAAAGAAGAATAACGTAAAAGGAGGTGAGATAGAGATTGTAGTTTGTACCACACAATTCTTTCTTTTTATTTTATTTTATTTAATCTTATTAAGTTTGACATATCATTTTATATATTTACAAAGACTAATGTTTGAAGATTAAGTGATGGTTAATTTCAGTAATTACAATTTGTAATTGCAAAAATATCAATTATGATATATAATTATGATTTTCTTTAAAAAAATTAAGAATTGTTATAAAAGGATTTAGAGTTTGAGTATCAATTTGAAGAATAGGGTTTGATGTAGGGTTTGGTGTTTGGCATTTATAGTATATGTATTTGATTAAATTTAAAATTTAGATTTTGTATTTAGAGTTCACAATTATAGTGTATATGTTAGAATTTAGAGTAAAATTTAAATTTTTGAAATTTGTAAATTAGGATTTATGATGTAGGTTAATATGAAGTATGTGGTTTAGGGTTTAGGGTTTAGGGTTAAGATTTATAATTAAGTATATGGTTTGAGTTTTAGAATATATTTGGAGTCTAAGTTTAAAATTTATATTATAAATTAAAAAAATAGATTTATGACTTTGTATGTAAGATTTAAGTTTGGGGTTTAGGGTATTATATTTAGGGTATAGATTTAAGATTTAATGTTTGAGGATTATAATTTAAATTTGAGATTCTATTTTTAAAATTATTAAACTTTAAATTTAAATTTAAGATCGAAATTATATTATGAAAATATTGAAATTTTAATGTTTATGTTTAGGGTAAGGGTTTAAACCCCAAATTAATCATATACCCAAATCTAACTAAAAATCTTAAAATTCTACTGTTCATTATTTAAGTTCAAATATTAAATTTAATCTAAATGTTTAATTATCATTTATACATTGCAATTTAATCATATACCCCTAATTAGATTTTTTTTTTTTGTCACCAATTGAGATACATTGCAATTGAGTTTTTATAAATCAAAATTCGTTTACAAAACTGTAACCGTTTTATCAAACTAATATATATATATATATAGCAACAGTTTAATGTAAAGTACCAGAGACATCAAATGTACCACCACCAAGATCAAAGACAATAATTATTTAATTGCTTCTCCTTTCAAAAGCATAAACCAAAGAAGTAGCAGTAGGCTCATTGATAATACGAAGAACATCAAGCGCAGCAATGCGATCAGCATCTTTAGTAGCTGTCACCCGTGAGTCAATGTGAAACCTCCCAGCTGCAAACTGTTGTTTACTAATGGCGGGACACTCAAGTTTGACGTTTCCGTTCTCATCTTCTTGTGTGAGGACCTGCAAAAACAGTAACGATACTTGTAACAAAGGCATCTTTGAATAAGACTGTTTCACTAAACAATAGTTCTGAGAACCTCACAGAGAGAAAAAGATCAATGAATTCATCATAATCTGAGACAAACTAGAATATGTACACGAGTTATGTAATAGCATTTTTGCAGCTAAGCCTCAACTATCAGCTGATAATGTCACATAAACTAGAATATGTACACGAGTTATGAGTTTGGAGACTACTTAGAGGGCTTATAAGCAACCAAGACTCAAACTTTAAACTTATATATTCATAACAAACAAACTTCAACCTACTTTCAAACCTTCAAGGAAGAACAATGCATAGATCCCGTCAAGAGGACAGATTAGCCTGACTCGTTTTGCTGCAAGTTTCTGTAGTTGCTGTGATCAGTTCCGGTATGACATAACTTACGGTGTAGGGTTCCATCCCTGAACTGGTACAACTCCTTGAGGCATCATTAAAATGGTAAAACTTTTCACATAAAACGCATATCAGAACTCAGTTCCCAGTTGCATAAATCAATAGAAGAGAAACAATCAGAATCACACACCAAAAAGACAAACTTTTTCTGCTAATCCAACATAAACAATCCAGTTCTGGTCATACCGTAAACAAATACAATAGTAAGTGAAAAAAATCAAGGTGGAGTTTTGTCAAGAGGGAACAGCAGAAATGAGAGATTTTTAATAGAAATGAACATAAACAGCCATGCCGAAATCGATTGAACAAAATAAGGGGGTTTTGTCAGCGAAATCGAACAAAAGAAACTCGTGAAAACTGAACAAGTGTGACTAAACAATAAAAAAGGGAAATTTTTATAGACCCAATTGATTGGAGCATTGGAGTAGAAGAAAACCTGGAATCTAGTGGGTTATTAAGGTCATAAACGTCTTCACGCTGGGCCATACCTTGTCAAAGGATATAGGTCGATGACCTCTAGAGTTTTGATTTCTGTGCAATTGAGATTGATAAAACAAAGGGAATATGAAGAAGAAGCGGCAAATGTGATGGTGGTGAAAAGCAGCGGAGGAAGGTGAAGGAGCCAATTCGCCGTGGATGGAGGAGTTTGTGTATGACGAAGAAGAAGAGTCCAGCGGCTTGACAGATTAGGGTTCCTGAGTTCGACTTTGAACAAGACCAATCCATATGTGTTTCTTCGATCGAAATAGATAGATTGAGTCAAATAAACAATGAAGACGATGATAGAGAAAACAAATAAGTTTTTTTTTTCTTTGTAAAATGAAAATGACTTGGGCAAAAAAATAACAATTTCTACCAAAACATTATTTTTTGGTGGGAATGTGAAATTTCGTTAAGTGTTTTACCCTCCAAAATAACATTTCAGCTACAAAACAGAATTTTGCGTTTCCGCTTAATAAAAAAATTCCATAGCGCGAATTTAATGTTACGATTGAGTTGTGATCTGATTTTGGCACTTTTGGTAGCAGTTGGTGAATTCGTGCTACCACGAACTGCTACCAATACCCATATTTCTTGTAGTGGCAAATCGACTACTACAGAGCTAACGAAAAAGTTCGTTGGGGTGGTAATTGGCATGTCCCTCGTAATATGCCTGATTCTTACGGTGTTCATCACAACTGGCACAAGAAGAGTATATTTTGGGAGTTACCATATTGGAAGGATCTTCTTCTGCGCCACAACCTCGATGTGATGCATATAGAGAAGAATTTCTTTGAGAACATCATGAATACAATATTGAATGTCCCAGGGAAGACAAAAGACAACATAAAATCGAGGTTGGACTTGCCGGATATTTGCTCAAGAAGCGAGTTACATATTAAAAGCAATGGACAAGTTCCCGTTCCGATATTTAGATTATCTTCAGAAAAAAGTCGGTGTTGTTCAACTGGGTGGCATCAGAAGTGAAGTTCCCTGATGGGTATGTTTCGAACCTCTCTAGATGTGTTGAAAAGGGTCAAAAGTTCTCCGGGATGAAGAGTCATGATTGTCATGTCTTTATGCAACGACTACTGCCCTTTGCATTTGCGGAGCTACTTCCAACAAACGTACATGAAACACTTGCAGGTACGTAGTGTATTATATCACAATAATTTACAAAATAATATATGACTAACAATGTGTTTAATTTTTTTTGGAATATAAAAGGCATTGGAGCATTTTTCAGGGATCTGAGCACACGCACTCTTAAAGAAGAAGTTGTGGAACAGCTTCAGGAGAACATTCTCATCTTATTGTGCAACTTGGAGAAGATATTTCCTCCCGGATTTTTTGACGTCATGGAGCATCTAGCTGTCCACCTCCCATATGAGGCATTGCTTCGTGGACCTGTACATTACGGATGGATGTATCAGTATGAGCGAGCCATGAAATATTTGAAGGGAAAAGCAAAGAACCTCGCCAAAGTTAAAGGTTCTATAATTGCTGGAAGTTTGACGGAAGAAGTTTCTCACTTCACATCGTACTACTTCGCGTCAAAAGTACGTACCCAGAGAAGAGCTCCAAGAAGATATGATGATGGTGGTGTTGCACCAACATATGCAGTTGCTGGTGTTCCAGACATCTTTAGCCAGATTGGGCGACTCGGTGGGAAGTCTAAAGAGGTTTGGTTGTCGAGTGAACAAGACGCTCATAGTGCACACACCTATATTCTACTCAATTGCGAAGATCCATTGATGCGTTATTTTGAAATGTAACATATATTGACACTTCGAAACACATATAAGTATAATTAATTGTATAATTGCGAGAGATTAATTCCAATAAAATGTGATTTTACAGCATATTTGTTTCTCAAGTCGAAGAAACATTTCCTGGTATATCCACAAGTGACGTAGACAAAAGGAAAGATCAACACTTCATTAAGTGGTTGCGGAATCATGTATTAACTCAAACTCTTTTTTCATACATGATCTATATTTCATTAACATTCTCTTTATTTTTGCAGGTTGATTATGACGACGACGATGCAGATTATCCTAAGTGGTTACACGAAGTAATTCAATCTCCACTTGTAAAGGTCACCACATCACAGATGTATTTCACACGAGGCTATACTTTTCATACATATGAGTATGGTAGACAGCGGGCGACCAGTAACTATGGAATATGTGTGAAAGGGGAAACCGATTTCTACGGGATCTTGACGAAGATTATTGAAATCGAATTTCCAGGGATACTGAAGTTGAAATGCGTCCTCTTCAAATGTGAATGGTTCGACCCCGTCGTCAACAGAGGTGTTCGGTCTAACAAATTCGGTGTAGTTGATGTCAACGGTGGACGAAGGTACAACAAATTCGAGCCTTTCATCTTAGCTTCACAAGCAGACCAAGTTAGCTTCCTTCCATACCCTCGGATGAGAGATTCAGGTATAAATTGGTTAGCAGTGATCAAAGTTACACCTCGAGGATGAATCATCAGTGGAGAAGAACCACCATTGCAAGAAGAACAGATAAATGAAGTCGAGGAACCTGAACAAAAAATTGATGACATCCTTCTCATTGATCTGCATAATCACGAGTACGAAGATCTTACCGATGATGCCACAGACGAAGCTGTTGAAGACGAGTTTAATGAAAATGATGATGTTTCTAGTGATGACGAGAATGTCGATGTATCCGATTGATGTATTTGTTTTATGAATAAGATGAGGGAGTTTGTTTTATGAATAAGATAATGTGGGGTTTGTTTTATGAATAAGGTAATGTGGGAGTTTGTTTTATGAATAAGCAAATGTGGGAATTGTGGTTTGGAATAGAAATAAAAATGGGGTTTGGAATATATGAAGTAGAAAATAAGGAATATAGGGTTTGGGGTTTGGGGTTTTGGATTCTAGGGATTTAAACATAACACTCGTTAATTCCACGTAAGCCAACGAGGAAATAACGACGAAATATTAAAATAAAGAACGCAGGCTCGTTAATTCCACGTAAGCACAAATCGTCGTAAAGACCACGTATAAGAAATCATCGTAAAGACCACGTATAAGAAATCGTCGTAAATTCCACGTAGGCAGAAATCGTCGTAAATACCTCGTAAGCCAACGAGGAAATAACGACGAAATTTAAAAATAAAGATGGAGTTTGGAATATATGAAAATAAGGAATATGGAGTTTGGGGTTTGGAATATGGGGTTTGGGGTTTGGGGTTTAGAGGTTTCGGGGTTTGAGGTTTGGGGTTTGGGGTTTCATCTTAGCTTCACAAGCAGACCAAGTTAGCTTCCTTCCATACCCTCGGATGAGAGATTCAGGTATAAATTGGTTAGAAGTGATCAAAGTTACACCTCGAGGACGAATCATCAGTGGAGAAGAACCACCATTGCAAGAAGAAATCATCGTAAATACCACGTAAAAGGATTTAAAAATAACACTCGTTAATTCCACGTAAGTAGAAATCGTCGTAAATACCTCGTAGTGTAAAAACTAGAAAAAAAAGGAAAATGATAAAAATACCAGATTAACATGTGGCAAGACTTCCAGCAATTATAATACGTAAGTCTTGCCCACATGAATTCTAATATCTTATCATTTTCCTATTTTTTCAAATATTTATAATTTGAATAGGATTTTACTGAGGAATTTGATTTCAGATAGGGTGTGATTTGGGAGTTTGTGTGTGGTTTGAGAATGAGAGTTGTGGATATATTTATAGGAAAACAAGGCTCGTTAATTCCACGTAAGCAAAATCGTCGTTAATACCTCGTATATAAAAACACGGGCCTTTGCGATTCCTCGTAATTTCCTCGTATTGAAAAACACGGGCCTTTGTAACTGCTCGCTATTTCGTCGTAAACTTACGACGAATTTGCGACGATATGTAATCTTATATATACCCCCGAGCACTCACTCTTTCTTTCCTCTCTACTTCCTCTCCACCTCCTCTCCATTTCGTAGCAATGGTAAGTCTCTCTAATTCCTCTCTAATTTGGTTAGTTTAGGATATATTAGGTGGTTAGTATAGGGAATTTAGATAGGTTTACGGATTTTATGTTATTTAGTGTTCATTAGGTGGATAATGTTGGGAAATATACTGTTGATGTTAATTTTAAAAATTTAATTTTTTTTCTCAGGTTCGAAAAGGAAGACTTACTGCCCATTACAGAGAGATCTTCGGTGAGCCGGGTAGTCGTTTAGACCCGACCTCTTCTTCAGCCCCCGGTTCTTCGGGTCAGGAGACTGTCCCCGAGACTCAGTACACTCAGAGAGTCTCTGGGTCTACTTCTTCGAGTGCACCATCGGCTCCTCATGTGCCTTCCCCGATGGCTCATCCGACGATGCCTCCTCCTGTGCCTCCTCCGATGGCACCTCCGATGGCCGCCGATATTCATCCCGATTTGATGGTGCCTCCGAGTGCTCCTTACTCGCAGTACACTGTAGAGGACATTCTCCGTCTGCCAGGCAGAGAAGGTTTACCAGTCATCAACCCCGACCGACCGGACGGAACTTTGTGGTATGTTGCATTAATTTTTTTTTAATTCGTTTAAAATTCTTTTATAACATTAAAAAATAATTTATATTTTAAATTTGTATTTTCCAGGTGGGGGGTTGACGGATGTCTTGCATCGGACGTAACCGACACGATCAAAGGTTTCTTCTCCATGGCACATCCGAACTGGAGTAAGACGCCTCACTACGTCAGAAAGACGTGGTTCAAAATTTACGCTGTAAGTTTCTATTAATTAATTATATATACTTTAATTTTTTCATGATTTATATATATACTTTCTAAAAAACTAATTGTTAATTTATTTTTTCCAACAGCAAAAATATAATTTGGCCTTGGGGATCACTGAGAGGGTGAGGAAGAAGTTTAACGCGAAGGTGAAAGTTCGCTTGTTGGACACGGTCTCCAACTGGAAGGGTGACTGGATCGTGAAGGGGTATGAGCGTGGCAAACCCGCTGAGCTCACCACAGATGTGTGGGATGACCTCATCCGTTATTGGCGCCTTCCTGATTCCATTAGAATCGGCCAGGCTTGCTCTAACTCCCGTAACACGGTCGATGAGCACAGAAACAGGCCGATGCTTCACACTACGGGCCAAAAACCCCACGCCGGTGTCCGTTTGGAAATGGTAATTAAATATTTTATTAAATAAATTTTTTAATATATATACTTTTATTCTAACTTTCTTAAATGTTTTTTAGGCCAAAGAGACGGGACATCTCCCGTATCTTATGGAACTTTACGAGAGGACCCACAAGAACAAGGCGGGCGTATTTGTAGATGGCAAGTCCGAGCAAATCTACAACGACGTGGTTGCTCGGGTTGAAGACCGCCAGACTCAGCTGACCCAGCAGTCTACCGACGGATTACCTGTTACCTTATCCACACTTGAAGTGGATAAGATTTACGAGGAGGTAAATTTACAAAAAATTTAGTTTTTCATTATTCATTTAATATAACTTTAAATTTTTACTAACAATATTTATTTTTTGTTTTTAAGGTTGTCCCTAAAAAAAAGAGACGGACGTTGGGGATTGGTTCCGTCAATGATGTTCCGAGAGCGACATCGTCTTATGGTCAGTGACGGGATGATGAAGTCACTGAGCTGCGTAGAGAGTCCGCTCAGCTGCGTCACGAGTTGGCCGCGACAAAATCTCGTATGGGTGGAGTCGAGGGCTTCTTGGACGTTATAGCGGCCACAAATCCGGAATGGGAGTCCATGTTGAGGAACATGCGACAACAACATCCCATTCGAGGCGAGTCATCCGACGTACATAACGAGGCGGATGTTACGAGGAGTGATGGATTCTACCAGGCGATGAACGACCCTTAGTTTTTTTTTTCCGGTTGTTGTATTATAAATTCAAAACTTATTAATATATAAAATATTTTCATATTGATTTATTTTTATTTTAAATTTTAATTTTATTAATAAATTAAATAATTTTAATTATTTTTTAATTATATTTTTAAATTCTGTAAAATAATAAAAAACGAAGTAAATTCGTAGCTAAGGTACGACCTATTTACGTGGAAACCTTACGAGGAAATGACGACAAATTATAAACGAGTATTTTACGAGAAAATATTTACGAGGAAATAACGAGGAAAGATAAACGAGTATTTTACGAGAAAACATTTACGAGGAAATAACGAGGAAAGATAAACGAGTATTTTACGAGGAAACACTTTCAAGGTATTTACGTGTAGTTTACGAGGAACTTGTTTCGAGGTATTTACGAGGAAATATAGCGACCTCCTTACGTGGAATGTTGACGTGGTCTTTACGACGAAATGATATACTTCGTCTTTACGACGAAATATATTCCTCGCTACGTTACGAAGAATTAGCGAGGAAATATGTGTTACGACAGATGAGTAACGAGCAAACGTGGTTCCTCGCTAATTCGTCGTAAAGCCTCTTTTACGAAGAACTCACGAGGAAAACCGCCCTCGTTAAGATTATGTTTTCTTGTATAGTGTGTGCTCAGCGTCTTTGGTCTACAACAAGAAGTCGTCTATGGCTTGGGCTTGGAACCTTTGCGTCGGCTTCCTGCTTATCCTCCTCTGGTCACGGCTTCTCCCCTTAGCGCTCGTTCTAGTTTCCTGCGTGAAACTCATCGAGTTCTCTCCGGTGCCGTTCTTCGGCTGTTCTTCGGTGTCCTATTCTTGTTCCGATTCGAGTCGGTCAGTTCTCTGGTTCTCAGGAACGGTCTGTGTCGTGACTCTCCTATCCGGGTTGGTCATTCTGGTAGGAAGTGTCTCCATGTGATTGAACCCATCATCCCAGCGCTTGACCCTTAATGCCCGGGCGTCTCTGTGTCTTGTGGGTGTGTTCATCCGGCTCGAATGTCTTGGTCTGGTGTGTCTAGGGTGGAGATGCGGCTGCTTCTCACCCCGTTTTGTGCAGGTTTTTTCGCGTGGCTCCTTCGGGGCTTGGCGTTCAATAAATGCTCGGTCTTGTTAATGCGGGAGATCGTGGCCACTTGTGTTCTTGTCTGGGCGTGTGGGCGGATGCTCATGAAACTTTCCTCAAACTGTTCTTGGTTGAGCCAATCTTTAAGAGCAGATCATCGGAGAGGCCAAAATTACCGGGTTACGACTCTCGTTATAATTGTGGTTCTTCCTCTTGCGGCAAGTGGTTGTGTGGATTAGTCGAGGCTGCCGGTCAGTGGGTGTTGCTTGTTGTGTCTATCCCTGTATTAGTCTGTCTCGAGTTGGTGTTTAGGTCTTTGATTTTCGTTGTCGCCTTTGTATTTCTGTCAAAAACTGGAAAATTGGTAATAATATCTTAATATTTTTACCAAAAAATAAATTGTAGCCTGCCAAATTCCAACATAGCTATTAATATATGAAGCCCAATAAAGTTGGGCTCGTTTGCCTCGTTTAAGACCATCTCCAATGTATTCCCCTATTTCTATCTCTAAAATATGATAACTCTAAAATAGAGATGTGTTTCTCTCCAATGTATTTCTCTATCTTTGTCTCTAATAAAGAATATTCTCAAAAGATTCTATTTTTATTTTACAACAAGTATCTTTTATTTATGAAAGTTGAAAATTAACTTTATTTAGTTTTACTTTTTATAAGATTTTCATACAATTATTACTTTGTTTAAATTAAAGTTTCATTATAAGATTGTTCAGTAAATAAAAAGTGTGATTTTATGTTTATAAAAACTGTATTTTCCTATAAAAATAATTGTTTTTGTTATAATTATAAAAGTTTAAAAGTTGAAAGACTGTTTTGAAAATTAAAAAATATGCCTCTAATAATAGAGGAATGCTATTTTATTCATCTATTTATAGAGAGAAAATAGCAATTTCTATTTTAAAAATGGATATAGCGATGAATTGAAACACTTTTTCTTCTGTTATAGTATTTGGAGATGAATATATCAATGAGTTAGAGATGCTAATGAGAGTTTAGTCTACGGTAATATCAACGTATATGTAGCCAGATAAGATTCACAATCCCGGAACAAATTCATCATTCTTTATATAGAAACAATATTTAAAATATAGTTATGTATGGTTAGATTACTGAGTAATCGACTTATATAAGGTTTTTAGATTGGTGGATGTAAAAATATAATGTGTTCTGCTAAACATAAAATTAACTCTCTGACAAATAACGATACACTGGATTAATTTTGTGTTCTGCTAAACATAAAATTAACTTTCAAACAAATAGCATGGTTATACTTGATTGGGAAACAACTAACTATTTAAATACAACTTGAAGGTTAATATATAAATTAGCATGGTTATACTTTCGTTTAGAAATACCAATTATAAGTTAATATGACTATATTTTGATTTATACGGATATTTTACATATTAACTGATATTTAATTTTAAATTTACCGGTTATTTAACTAGTTGATGGTATATACAAACATGGTTAAAGTATAGTCATGTATAATTACTTTATTGACTAATCGGCTTATATGTGGTGTATATATTTCTGAATGTAAAAAATGATGTGATCGACTAAACATAAAATTAATTCTCTAACCGATCATAATACATATGATTAAATTTGTGTCCGGCTAAACATGGAATAAGAAGATTAACTTCAAGATATAAGGATTCATGAAGAACAGATAAACTTGTTTTTGTGGGGGAAGAACATCTAATTGGTAAATGAAACATATAGGGGAAGCTAAGAGTTTTGTTTCGTTGGAGTAAAACATAAAAACTGAAATATGTAATGGGAGGAGAGAGATATCGATATATACACGTATAAATACAGTTTGTATACACCAAATTGATATGTTCTGACTTGTCCAATCACAACACACTATGCACAAAAAGCTTATGATCAGAAAGACATATGTGCTCGTAGGTTTTAAAGGGGATTATGGGCAGTCTTGCCATTATGAAAAGATAACAATAAAAGTTTCATGTGCGCAAATATCAAGATTATTAGTGTACTAGTTGTATTCTTATGTTTTATTCTCTAATGAATTCAAAAAAAAAATTGATTCATTTGATAGAGTTGTAAAATTGAGTAGTTTTTTATTGTTTATTCATACTCTATTTTTACCTTATTTTTGGAATAAATTATCGAGTGGAGAATAAGATGTTCTATTTTTTTTTTCACACTAAAGATGATTATATTAACATCAACACCAAGTTACAGACCGGTGATTACATGCAATTCCGGTATACAAGTCCGGCGGATTAGACTTACATCCCCGGAAATAGAAGCCCACACGAGGGAGACAATATTAGACATCAAACCAGACTGAGAGATAACTACAACACAAGCTAACATCTAGAAACACCAAGAACAATGAAAACCAGATCCAGAAAGGAGATAGAACCGATTGCATGTAGACTTGAGAACCTTGGAGAGACAGATAGATGGAGACAAACTTGATCAAACCATCGAGCCTACAAACCTCCTATAGTGAATGGCCCAAACAATTGATAAACCAAAGCAGCAAGATCCAAGACACTACAAGAAAACACGTCGAATTCCGACGGAGGTTCCGACGGACTTCAATGTCGTCGGACGTTTGTGACGGATTTCCGACCAATTTCTGACGAAAACCAAAAATTTGAAGTCGTCGGAATTCCGTCGGCCATTTCCGACGGAATTCCGACGAAACATGGCTTGTCGGAATTTTCCGACGACTTTTCGACGACATTCCGATAAATCATGTAACCGTTGTAGTCGTCAGAAATTCGTCGGAATATACCGACGAACTTCCGACGACATTCCGATTAACAGATATACCCGTTACCGTCGTCGTTATTCCGTCGGAATTTTCCGATGAATTTCCGACGAACCATATGACCATTGCCGACAAATATATATGACCGTTGTATAGCCGTTTGAGATTGGAAAATACCGACGGTATTCCGACGGACTGCTTTACATCCGTCAGAATTTCGTCGGAAAGTCGTCGGATGACCGTAAGTAATTTCCTATAAATACAACCCCTCCTCATTCAACTCATTCACACTTCATTTTCTCTTCATTCTCTTTAGTCATAACAATTCTGTGAAAATCATGTCTTCAGAAGTTTATTATCGTTCGTGGATGGATAAACCTCATTTAGATCCCAACACCAATTTGCTTACGAAAGAATACGTTCAAGGGATTGGAGAATTCATGAGGCTTGTTTAACAGCAACCGGATGCAAAAAGTGGTATGTTAAAATGTCCCTACTCTACTTGCAATAATAATAAAGTTATAAAAGAATTTGATGTTTGGACTCATTTGTATATGAAAGGGTTTTCACGTAATTATAAAGTTTGGTACCTTCATGGGGAAACTGGTTATGAATATGGTAGTACTAGCGAACCTCAGCCTGTTAGTGAACTTCAGCCTGATATTAGGTTAGAAGAATCTAGAACGGATATAGATTATGGTGTAGGTACTGAGCAGATGATACATGATCATTATAGAGGGGAAAAACCAAATCCCGAATCTAGGAGATTTTTTGACATGTTGGATGTAGGAAAACAGCCTTTGTATCAAAATTGTAGAGATGGTCATTCAGACTTATCATCTGCAACTAGATTAATGGGTATTAAGACAGACTATAATTTGGCTGAAGAATGTATGGATGCGATTACTGATTTTGTCAAAGGTATTCTACCTGAGGATAACCTTGCACCGGGTTCATACTACGAGGTTCAGAAACTTGTTGCCGGTCTTCAACTACCGTACGAAGTTATAGATGTATGTATTGACAATTGCATGATCTACTGGAGAGTGGATGAGACACGGAATGTATGCAAATTTTGTGGGAAACCTCGTTATCAGGAGACGAGGGGAAGAGTTCCGATCCCGTTCAAAAGAATGTGGTATTTGTCTTTGACGAAAAGATTGAAGAGGTTGTATCAGTGTGAGCGCACATCAAAAGCAATGAGATGGCATGCAGAGCATTCCACAAATGGTGAGATTAGACATCCTTCAGATGCGAAGGCTTGGAAACATTTCCAGTCAACATATCAAGAATTTGCGGAAGAGAGAAGAAATGTTTATCTTGGATTATCTACTGATGGTTTCAGCCATTTGGAAAGCATGAAAGACAGTATTCTCTATGGCCAGTTATTGTGACACCGTACAACTTACGGCCGAGCTTGTGCATGCGACGAGAGTTTTTGTTTCTCTCAATTCTCGTCCCCGGGCCAGATCATCCTAAAAGATCACTAGATGTATTTCTTCAACCACTGATATATGAGTTGCAACAACTATGGGAGCATAGTTTTGAGACATACGATGTTTCGTGCAAAGAAAACTTTCAGATGCGGGGAGTACTTATGTGGACAATAAGTGACTTTCCAGCATATGGTATGTTATCTGGATGGACAACACATGTGAGGCTATCATGTCCATATTGTCAAGATGACACAGATGCTTTCCAACTAAAGAACGGAAGGAAAACGTGTTGGTTTGACTGTCACAGACGATTTCTACCACCTGATCATCCATACCGCATGAGTAAGACTTCATTTACGAAGAACAAGCAGGTGTTTGATGGTCCACCTGAGGAAGTTAGTGGGAAAGATTTGTTGAAGCAGTTTAGGTATTTTGATGCAGAAAGGACGCCAGATGTAGGTGGACATGAAAACATTCGAGTCAGTGCGGTTGGAGAGCTACATAACTGGCACAAAAAGAGTATTTTCTGGGATCTGCCATATTGGGAGAGTCATCTATTGCGGCATAATTTAGATGTCATGCATATTGAGAAGAACTTCTTCGACAATCTAATGAACACAGTCCTTAACATCCAAGGTAAAACGAAGGATAATTTGAAGTCAAGGTTGGATTTAGTCGATATATGTGATCGTTTTGAACTTCACGTTGATGAGAACGGTACAGCCCCTTTTCCCATTTATCGGCTGGATGGTTCTAGAAAAGAAGAGTTCTTTGATTGGATTACAGATAAAGTGAAATTTCCTGACGGATATGCATCAAATTTGGGGAACTGCATTGATAGAAGCGAAGGAAAGTTTACTGGCTTGAAGAGTCATGATTGTCATGTAATTATGCAGCGCCTCCTTCCGTTTGCTTTTACAGCATTATTGCCACGTAATGTTCATGAAGCAATTGCAAGTATCTTATATTTTTACAATTTAATTTATTTTTATATTTAACAATTATGCTTATATAAACTTAATACTTATGAAAATTATGTCTTTTATCTATGTAGGAATAAATGTTTTCTTCCACGACTTATGCAGCAGAGTAGTGACTGAAGAGGGTATTAATAATTTGAAGACAAACGCACCAGTCAGCATGTGCAACCTTGAGAAGATATTTCCTCCATCATTCTTTGATGTAACGGAACATCTTGCTATTCATCTCGCAAGAGAATTGGAACTTGGTGGTCCTGTGCAGTACAGATGGATGTATATTTTTGAGCGTTATATGCATCATCTGAAGAAGATGGTCAAAAATCAAAGCAGGGTGGAAGGATCTATAGTGGCACAGGTGATCAATGAAGAAACTGCAATCTTTGCTGAAAATTATTTTCCACCAGAAGTGCATACAAAACACCGAAGACCTGCTCGGCATGATGACAGAGGGGAGAGAGCAACATATCATGTTAATGTCCCAAGCATGTTCAAGGAAATATGACGACTTAGTGGAAAATTCACGAAGCGGAGACTTACGGACACTGAGCATGCTCATTTGCAAACATATTTGATCACCAACTGTGAAGATGTTCTACAATATGAGAGATAAAAATATTTATTCATTTATTGTTAGATTAATATTCAATAAATTTATTTCATATTGATAATATTTTTGTATATAGTGTATATATGGCGGAATTGCGTATGACTCACAGGCATGCAACAGAAGATGAGTTTCAACAACTTAGAGATAACAGATTTGTTGCGTAGCTTCGTAGTTATGTGAGTCATATATCATATTATCCTATGCAAATGAGTAGTTTAAATTTAATATAAACTAATTAACTTTTCAATCATATATGTTTTTAATTTATAGGTGAATGATGGTTTGGCCAGAGGTCTTGTGTTCGATGATTGGATACGCGAATTTGTGCAGGAACCAAACTATGTGGTCAAATCATATCCAAAATTTTGTAAGCGAGGATATGCATTCACAAGGAAAGGTCATTCTAAGACAACATATGATGCTGGTGTTTCATCTTCTTACGGTGACGATGTCTACTATGGCAACATAAAAGAAATATTGGAAATCCAATTTCCTGGAATGGTTGGATTGTGTTGTGTAGTATTCTATTGTGATTGGTATGACACCACCCCAGATAGAGGAGTGAAGATTGATGTGTTTGGTGTTACATCAGTTCATTCGCGGCAGAAACTTCAATATAATGATCTCTTCATTCTTGGTTCGCAAGCTGATCAGGTATGTCAACCTATTTATAATTTTTTATCAATATAATTAATTAATGTTATATATTTTACTAATACTTGTATAATTGATATGTATAGGTGTGCTACATCAGTTACCCTCGGGTGACGTACAGAGACGATCCATGGGTTACTGTAACACAAATCAACCCAAGAGGACGAGTGGATGGAACTTCTGATGATGATGAACCATTGCAACCAGAGTCTACCAGCAACGCCCAGGCAGTTGAAGATTTGGCAAATGTTAAACTCGTTGAGAATTTGACTGTGTTTGGACTTGATGTTGTTGTACATTCGGAGCCAGAAGCCGAGGTTGGGGAATTTGATGAAGATTCAGAAGATTCTGATTAGTTTTTTTTGTTTTTTTTATTGGTCCGTCGGAAATCCCTCGCAACATACCGACGACATAGCGACGACCAAGGGTTTCATTGAAGTTTGGAGATGTCGTCGGTAATTCGTCGGTATATTCCGACGAATTACCGACGACATGTGTTTCTAAAAAATTTCAATCATAAAAATCTATAAATTTAGATGCCAAAACTATGAAAATAACACATAATAAGTGTTTAGTATAGTATTAGATCGCAACCGTTCAAATATAACAACTCATTAAAATATTTATGTATGCATATCATTGTTGTCATAACATCTCATCTTAACACTCATATACTTGTACAATCATATTCATCTAATCTTACACTACAAAAAATGTTGTTGTGTAAAATTGTGTTATAAAAACATTTTTATTGTTAAATCTTTATGCAAATACTATATATATTATCAAAGATTTGGATTTTGCATTTAGAAACTTGTAATCAACACCCTAAACACTAAGTCGTCAGAATTCCGTCGGAAAAGGTCGTCAGTATTCCGTCGGAATATAATGATGGACACCCATTCCGTCGGAATTTCAATTTGCCCGGGAGAACCAAACCGCGTGAAAATTTTCGCGAATCGCCAATTGGTATATATTTAATTATACCGACGGAATACTGACGAACCCGTGTCCGTCGGAAACGTTAAAAATAATAACCCTTCTTCTTCCTTCTTCGTTATTTCCGCCGCTCTCTCAAACTTCCTCTCCGCGATTTCTCTCTCTCTCACGGCGATTCCAGCCATTCTCGAGCTCCCATCACCGGCGAATCCTCTTCTCACCCTCACATCTCTTCCCCAAACCCCAAATCATGTAAGAATCATCCCAAACCTTGTTTTATCTCAATTGTTTAGGGTTTTGGAAGTTAGATCTCGGATTTTAGGTTGTTTGATTGAAAATTTTAGGATTGAATGGATAGGTTAGGATATATAAGTTAGGATTGTTGTTTGGATTGTTGTTTTAGTTTTTTTTGGAATTATTTTTTGTTTTTGTTAAAATTCAAAACGTTTTTCTATTTTTAAAACATTTTTTTTTATTTTTAAAAATGTTTTTCAAGTTTCCAGTAATAAACTATGTATAATAAAACGTTTTTAAAATTTTTTAAAAATATTTAACAACATTTTTCTATATTTATAATTTTTTTATAATTTTGTATACATATATATATATATATATAAATCATGTATAATAAAAAATTTTAAATTTTTAATAATTTTTTATAAGTTTCCAGTAATAAACTATGTATAATAAAACGTTTTTAATTTTTTTAAAAAATATTTGACAATATTTTTCTATATTTATAAATTTTTTATAATTGTGTATACATAAACTATGTATAATAAAAGGTTCAATAGTTTTTTTTAAAACGTTTATAAAACCTTTTGTAAATATATAAATGAAAACATTAAAAATAGAAATGATTTGAAAAGATTTTTGATGTATTAATTTATTTTTTAGGTCCGAGGATGAAACCCGCCCCGCAGCCCGTCTTCGACGTAGTTCGGTGAGCAGTTCCCGTGCATCGGGATCGTCTCACGAACAAAACTCGGTTCCCGCATATATTCCCGCTCCAGCTCCCGCTCCAGCTCCCGCTCCCGCTCAAGCTCCCGCTCCAGCTCCCGCTACCCCTCCCGTTCCAGCTCCCGCTGCCCCTCCCGCTGCTGCTCAACAGGATCCGGGGGTCATGCCAGTTGATCTATTGGTTCAACAACCAGGTCGAGAGCATCTCCCGGTTCTCCAACCCAACCCACGACGAGGACATAGCACTTGGTTAGTATTTTTTTTATTTGTAGTATTATGTTTTTTTTCCATTAATTAACTTGCTAACTTGTATTTTTTTTTAAAGGTTCACCAAGTCGAGAAATGACATTAGCAGGAGCATCAACTAGATGATGTACTCCATGCTCCGTTTTGGATATTCAAAGTGGAGTGTGATCCCTTCCGACGAACGAGAGTTGTGGTTTCGTCAGTTTGCGGTAGTAACTCTTCATTTTTATAAAGTATTTACATTTTTTTAAAATATATTTACTTATTAAATTATGTTTGCTTTGTAGCAAGAGTTCAACTGGCACTCCGATCTCACGGAAAAAGTTCGTAAGAAATTCAACGAAAAGACCATGGACTCTTATACGAAGCAGATGAACGCGTGGAAGACAGTTTGGCAGAAGAACAAGAGGCCACGGTTCATCAACGGGACGGTGTGGGAGCAGTTGATAGCTCATTGGGAGAAAGAAAAAACTGCAGAGACATCTTCTAGGAACTCTAAAAACCGGAAGAGCCATCGTGGCGGGAAAGGTATGTATGTGCACAACCTCGGCGCTTGCTCTATGTCTACTAAGGAGGATGAACTTGTAAGTTTTTTATTATTATTTATCTTTATATTTTTAAATAAATATTTTATATATTCCTTGGCTAATAATGTCAGTTTTTAGATCAAAGCAAATGACGGTAATCCCGTTGATCGTCTCCAACTCATTAAGGTAGCTCATACTAACAAGAAGACGGGTCAAATTCAGGACCTCGTGATCAAAGGTGTCGTTGATTTGGTGGAAGCTGAAATAGCATCTCAATCACAGCCTCTCTCTGATGACGGCGATTCTACGGGAGCTTCAACCAACTTGTCTCTATTGCAAATAAATGAGAAGGTTGAAAAGGTAATTTTTTTTATTAATATATTTTTTTATAATGTCGATTACTAACTTGTCCCTATTTACTAACTTTAAATATTTTTGTAGGCGGTTCCTAAAAGGAAAGGAGGCCGTTAAGTTGGGTTGGCCCGCCGTGCTTCTTCGTATCCGGCATCTTCTTCGCAAGCTCCGTATGCCGATCCCATGATTCTCGAGGAGGTACATGACAAAGATGAACGGATTGGGCATTGGAGGAGCAGAACACCACTATCCTTTCTGAGAATGCCACTATCCGTTCGGAGAATGCCACTATCCTTGCTAAGCTGGCATCCCAGAAGAAGTTCAACACCGAGATAATGCAGAAGCTAGATCGTTTGATGTCTTCGAGTTCTTAGTTTTTTTCTGCTTTTTAAAACTTTCTGAATGTTTTTTTTTCTATTTCGGTTTGTATGAATTTTAAACTTTCTGAATGTTTTTTTCTATTTCGGTTTGTATGAATTTAAATTCTATAATATTATTAGTTTTAAATTTCAGATTTTATTTATTTATTAATTAATTTTTAATATAAAAAATATATAAAAATGCAAAATTAATTCGTTTTTAAAATTGATATATTCCGACGAATTGTGGGCGTCAGAATATACCGACGGACTATGGTTCGTCGGAAAATACCGACGGAGAGGATTCCTCGAAAAATTCCGACGAACCATTTTCCGTTGGTATCTTCCGACGAACCATAGTCCGTCGGTATTTTCCGAGGACTACGTTCGTCGGAATAGTCCGAGGAACGTTCTCCGTCGGTATATAGTTTTTCCGATGAACTCTGGTCTCGTGTGTCCGCATCGGAATATCGTAGTATTCGTCAGAAAGTCTTCGGAAGGTCTGACGAAATTCCGACGAATACTTTTTTCCGACAAAAAGATACCGACGAATTGGTTCGTCAGAAATTCGTTGGAATCGGTATATTCCGACGAATTTCTGACGATTTCGGCCATCAGAATCCCCCTGTTTTCTTGTAGTGGGAGATCAAACGAACAAATTATTTTCCTGTCTACAAACCGGAGACGGCGAAGTCGTAGAAAAGACGACAGGAAACGCCAACTTGAAGCTTAACGAAAGAACAGATCTCGATCAGATCTAAAGGTTAATGACAAGGAGCTAATGCAATCAACACCGGATACTGTCGCATGCACAAAGACAGGAGGCAGAAGATCGAACCGGTGAAGAAACCAAGAGAACCCAAATCCAACATGCAATCCAACGGAGAGCAAAAGAGACTGGATCAGATCTAACGGCTGGAACAAAGTCTAACCTGGAGATGGTTAGATGGAGCTTGAACTGGATCAACAGACCACTACTAACAGTCACTCCGAAACAGATCAAAACTAGATCGGGATCTAAAGAAGGAATCCATCGATGAGTAAAAGAAGTCAAATCTGAAGATTTTATCAAAAACTAGAAAATATAGAGAATCTATACCCGATTCCGGCTCTATGAGAGCAGCCGGAGCCGGAAACCGAAAGGCGGCGAGGATTCTTCTAGATAGAGGTTGGAGAATTTGTTTCTAGAGAGAGGGAAAGGAATGTCAAGATGTTCCACTTAATTGCTCATATTTTAGGATATTGAATAGTTACTAATTTGGCATGTGATCTAAATGATGGAAATCTTGTTACGACATTCTTGATTTAATGCTGGCGTTTGTACTTAAATGCATATTTTCATTTACTTTTATGTTTGTGTAAAATGTTTAGGACAAGATTTTATCTATTTGAAGATTTTATTATTATATTGCAATTTTCATTAATTATATACCAGAAAGTTTGATCTATTTGAAGATTTTATTATTATTTTGCAATTTTTACGATAAGCCAAAAAGTATGATATTACAAAGTCTAGGGAGTTATTGGAAAAGTAAATAACAAAGAGTACACCGGAAGTAATCTTTTTTTTTTTGGTAAAATGTTAAATACCGGAAGTAATCTTTAATACATTCATATATGATAAATTATTTTATGTATATCACAATAATTTTATATCTTCGTGATTAGCCAGATTATTAATAGTGGATGATTTGAATTCATTTATTGATGTTTTGTATACACGTGAATACTTAATGCCAAAAAATTCTATAAATAAGATTTTGGATTTGTAAAACTTTATTATTTGTTAAGGTGAACTCTGTAAGATATTTGATGCCGTACAGCCTACGCAACGGAGTAGATCATATGGTCTTCTTTTGAATGAAAAACCATGAGATCACAGGCCTATTAATTTCCTAGTACAACATCTTTGTGCCAGCGATTTGAAAGTAATAACATTTAGTCATAAGCTAGAATGGTGCAAGATACTAATATGTTACTGAACCAGCGAGTTAAACTAAAAGCTTTTTTCAAAAACTAAGTACAGCATAAAAGCTAACCAAGGAAAAAGTTGAAAACATTAGGCTTTTACAAAAGATTACAAATAACTCTTAATTGATACAAAAGATAATTTTAACTATCCAAACCCACAGACGATGGTAGTGGGATCTTTTTCTTTCTTCGGCGTCTGTAATCAGCAAGATAAACCATTATCAGATCATGATCAAACGAAGACAAATATATAGAGATGGAGATGGAACATCCATAAGAAACTGGTCAGAGTAGCAGCGGTACAATGGAAGTAGCAGGAAAACAAAAACCCAAAGAGAACATTTTGTAAATAGTAACAAAAGAAAGAATGAGACTGTGGCGTTAAAGAATGACAACGAATCGATTCGTTGATTTAGAGAAGATGTCTTGTTTTTGTAACAGAACGTTTTCTCAGGAAGGGAAGAGACTGATTTTTTTTTTGTCGAAGTTTAATATAAAGGCCCATGTTCGTCAAGGAGATAATACCTGGTGAGAGGTGGCCATGAAGTTTGGCTTTAGAGAGAGAGAATGTGTCCCTCATGTTTGCTCAGTGAAACTAATAGCGACAGGAGCATCACAAAACCTGAATTTCAGACAGCAAGTGCAAATGCAGTTTCTTTGGCTAACTCTGATGAATCTCTCTTCATGATCTCTGTAAAATTCACAAACTTTGCAGAGATCAGATCAAGATCCAAGAAAAGTATGCAAATGGAACTGAAACTGGAAATGAGATGATACCTGAAAGTTATTGAATGCAGGCTTAGGGATCTTGTCATTGAACTTCATCATGTCTGTCCATGGCCCATCTCCAACACTGACTAAAACAATCGACAAAGCATATGAGCTGCAACATGACAAGAACTCCGGAGAATTAGCTTGTGGAAAAACAGAGTTGTTGAAATGAGGAAGAAACTACCGCACTTTCTTTTACCTCTCGTTAACAATGGGAGAAGTTGTGTTGTTCATCGCTGAGAGTTCGGAGATTTATATATTTATATTTTATAAATCATTTGTAAAAATTACTCTAAATTGAATATAATAAATATTTGTTTTCTAAGATCATCTAATAAATTAATTATTTTTTGAAGATTATATTTATTTTGTTAACATTTTTGACCTTTGTTTATAATTTTTATGTATCTGAATTTTTATTTGTTATCAAATATTTGTTTTTGTCATTGTACTATTTTGTTTTGAATTTTCATTTTCATTTATATTTTTTATGGAATTACGTTTTCTTTTTGCATTTGCGTGAGATTATATATGTAGTACTTTATTATATTTTTATTTTCTCAATTGTGTGTTAAAGTTGTATGCCTGATTGTGGTATATCTGAATGTATTCTACCCGTGATTATGAGTGTGTTTCTAACAATGTTTTTATTCAAAGCTTTCCTTAACTAAATATTATTTGTTTTTGACTAATCTAGAATTATTTGTTTCACGCGGGGTTTCTAACTTTGTGTTATTGAGTTTGTGAGATTAAGGCTTTGACTACGCCATACCAAAATTAATAATAATAAAAAATCCATATTATATATATACACGTTTTGTTACTATTCAGATTCTAATATGCAGAGAACACACAAAGATTTCAGCATATACATAATTCCAACCATCTTCTTCTATGTTATAAATAATAATCAGGAACATGCATGAACGAAGGGTTGCAGGTTAGTTTGCGAAAAACGAAGGGTTGCAGGTTCCTTATAAAATTTAGGAGACGTACGCATGTTATTTTGTGAAGATCATATGTAAGCCGAGTTAAAAGAAGCAAGGTTTGATGCTTCAGAGTATGGGATAAAAGCGCTAAGAGAGTTTTTAATAGGGAACATAACGAACACGAAAGTTAATCACTGAATACTTTGATCATTGATAAAGATTATAAGTAACGGAAGTAAGGTTTGGATGGTTGGGTTAAGAGAGGGTCGAATTGTTGTTTTTAGTGAACATTACTAATTTAAGGTAAACACAGGCACAGCTGCTACCAATCGATGGGTAACTGCACTAGTAAATAACTAAATATTAACAACAACGAACATTGGGAGTAGTTGGACTTAGAGTACAATCAGAGACGTTGGCCACCCAACTGCTATGGCACTGGTTCTAAAATCCAGTTTACTTTTTCTGTTTTTTTTTTCTTTTCTTTTTGTAATTTAACTCCAGTTTACTTGCATCCCAAGTGTGGACATGAAGTCAGAAACTTTTACCCGTTATTATTTTCAGATATCATGGGGAAACATACAGAATCAAAGTACGTTAATGGAGGTTCTTGGCGTGATTTTTGAGTAAAAATGATGTGGGTCCTCTAGGAAAAATGAGTAGCAGTAAGTGAGAAGAGAGTAATGTCTAAGTCTTTATCGTTTAGTAAGTGAGAAGAGAGTAATCTCTAGTCTTTATCGTCTAGTCTTTGTCGTTCTAGAAGAATCTAAAGTCTTACATTAAAGAAAAATAGAGTTAGGCTACGAAGATACTTGATTTCCTTTATATGTACATTACTGAAGTATGAGTGGTATGATTCTCACTTCTCAGTATGTTACAATAGTTTTTTGTGCTAGGTGATGATTCTCAGTATGTTACAAAAGTTTTTGTGTTAGGTTATCGTCTTTTTGACTAAACATGACAAAAATATAATGTAAATGGATTTTTAATTTCGTTTTCATATCGAGTGTGGATTTGGGTAAGAGTGCTTGCATATAGATAGATATATGTAAAATTAACAACTCCAAATGTTTACTAAGTAACCAAACCAAAAGGGAGAGAAATCTTGAATTAGATGGAGGATTAAGTGTCTTAACCCTTATTTGGAAAACATAAAGTGAGTTCAATTAACTAATGCATGGGAGAAACCGATGGATATGTTCCTGTATAGTGCTCAATGCAGGAAACTAAGTCCTGACTTTTTTGGATGGGTTCCTTAGGTCTTTCTCCTCACCTTGTCCCTGAAGTTCATCAAAGCACACATCAGTAAATCCTAAATAACATGAAACAGTATAGTATATGCTTATATTATGGTAAGATTACAAACCATTGGATGAGGAACCTCTACAGCCCTGACATTTGTCACCTTAGTCATAGCTGCGTCAAATGCTACATACAGCTGAATCTTCACCCGCTGCACTTTATAAAGCATCAACGTTTCAATTCAAAGAAAGTAGTGAGTTTCAAATAATTAAAGGACTTATCTGATATTAAGAGGTTTAAGATATATGCTTAAGGAGAGAACCTGAGAACATTAAAAGCACTTGCGTTAGGCGCTGTAGTTTTCTGAAATACTTGGCACATGAGATGTAGCATCATCTGTTTGTAGTTCCTATATAACTTTCGTTGTGTATAGAAACTCAATAACCTGTCTGTGAATGAGGTACATGGGTTTAATATTCCAAGTATGAGAAAACTTGAGAAGGTGGTAATTAAGAAAACATACTTGTGGTGGCGACTCCAGAAAGTAGGTCGTCAACTCCGCTAATGAAACAGTCTCCAGCTCCTTGATACCACCTTACTATGTCACACTGGTGGAGTCACCACCGGCTGTGGCACACAATCTGGAAGTTGATGAAAGCAGAACGTGAGGAAGAAGGTCCTATACTCCTATGTGTGAACAGGTTCTATCTAATGCATTACAATTAAGGTCCTTCATCAAAACAAACTCTAACTTGCAACCACATATTTGTCAATATCACAAAATTGGGGTACTTGAAATAGAATTATGAGTCGTACATGTCAAAGACTTCTTTCCCAGCTGCGGTCTCAGAGTCAAAGTAGAGATGTGTGCTAGAAGTACCGTTCAAAAATAGACGGCCTGAGAAAACACATGGGAATTAATAAGGGGTACTTAAGTACTAAACAGATAGAAACTAACATGCTTTTGACGAATATATATGTATGTATGCAACTGAAATTCAGAAACACAAAATACGCATACCCTCAACTATCTTATGATTCACGCGTGTAGCAATAACGACTCTCGGCTCTCTCCCATAACTGTCTAATTTGGTATGGAACGCAAGAGCCAAGGAGTCAAACATACTCACACAAACGTTTTCACCACTGCAGAGAGAGAGCAACCAAAACTCAATTCAACAGATGCGATAAAAGCTTCAGTAATAACACATGTTGTATATAAAATGAAATGAACCTGCGAAGACGCAGAGTTAGCATCACACGATGTGCCCCTGGTAGACGGTCTGTGATTGTGCTTCGGATTGCATTCAACTCACCAATCACGTCTGATAAATAATCAGGTGGGTTACTTTAACACATGCTATCACAGAACCAACTAAAGGACTAAGTGTAAGAATACATACCAGGAAGTTGTTTCCCAGTGTTTGTGAACTCAAGTATCTGACTATATGCCATGAATCTGAAAAGTTCCATAAGGATGGGCCTAGCAGACGCCGTTACCTTTTCAAGAGAGGTCCCTTCATTGAACCGAATCGAGAAAGAAGCATCAGACAAACGGAAGTTGTTGTTGCTACGTACGACGCCAAATCCGGTTAAGGTGTAGAGGGAGCCTTCGCTGAGATGAATAAAGATTATAAGTGACGGAAGTAAGGTTTGGATGGTTGGGTTAAGAGAGGGTCGAATTGTTGTTTTTAGTGAACATTACTAATTTAAGGTAAATACAGGCACAGCTGCTACCAATCGATTGGTAACTGCACTAGTAAATAACTAAATATTAACAACAACGAATATTGGAAGTAGTTGGACTTAGAGTACAATCAGAGACGTTGGCCACCCAACTGCTATGGCACTGGTTCTAAAATCCAGTTTACTTTTTTTCTGTTTTTTTTTCTTTTCTTTTTGTAATTTAACTCCAGTTTACTAGCATCCCAAGTGTGGACATGAAGTCGGAAACTTATACCCGTTATTATTTTCAGATATCATGGGGAAACCTACAGAATCAAAGTACGTTAATGGAGGTTCTTGGCGTGATTTTTGAGTAAAAATGATGCGGGTCCTCTAGGAAAAATGAGTAGCAGTAAGTGAGAAGAGAGTAATGTCTAAGTCTTTATCATTTAGTAAGTGAGAAGAGAGTAATCTCTAGTCTTTATCGTCTAGTCTTTGTCGTTCTAAAAGAATCTAAAGTCTTACATTAAAGAAAAATAGAGTTAGGCTACGAAGATACTTGATTTCTTTTATATGTACATTACTGAAGTATGAGTGGTATGATTCTCACTTCTCAGTATGTTACAATAGTTTTTTGTGCTAGGTGATGATTCTCAGTATTTTACAAAAGTTTTTGTGTTAGGTTATCGTCTTTTTGACTAAACATGACAAAAATATAATGTAAATGGATTTTTAATTTCGTTTTCATATCGAGTGTGGATTTGGGTAAGAGTGCTTGCATATAGATAGATATATGTAAAATTAACAACTCTAAATGTTTACTAAGTAACCAAACCAAAAGGGAGAGAAATCTTGAATTAGATGGTGGACTAAGTGTCTTAACCCTTATTTGGAAAACATAAAGTGAGTTCAATTAACTAATGCATGGGAGAAACCGATGGATATGTTCCTGTATAGTGCTCAATGCAGGAAACTAAGTCCTGACTTTTTTGGATGGGTTCCTTAGGTCTTTCTCCTCACCTTGTCCCTGAAGTTCATCAAAGCACACATCAGTAAATCCTAAATAACATGAAACAGTATAGTATATGCTTATATTATGGTAAGATTACAAACCATTGGATGAGGAACCTCTACAGCCCTGACATTTGTCACCTTAGTCATAGCTACGTCAAATGCTACAATACAGCTGAATCTTCACCCGCTGCACCTTATAAAGCATCAACGTTTCAATTCAAAGAAAGTAGTGAGTTTCAAATAATTAAAGAACTTATGTGATATTAAGAGATTTAAGATATATGTTTAAGGAGAGAACCTGAGAACATTAAAATCACTTGCGTTAGGCGCTGTAGTTTTCTGAAATACTTGGCACATGAGATGTAGCATCATCTGTTTGTAGTTCCTATATAACTTTCGTTGTGTATAGAAACTCAATAACCTGTCTGTGAATGAGGTACATGGGTTTAATATTCCAAGTATGAGAAAATTTGAGAAAGTGGTAATTAAGAAAACATACTTGTGGTGGCGACTCCAGAAAGTAGGTCGTCAACTCCGCTAATGAAACAGTCTCTAGCTCCTTGACACCACCTTACTATGTCACACTGGTGGAGTCACCACCGGCTGTGGCACACAATCTGGAAGTGGGATGAAAGCAGAACGTGAGGAAGAAGGTCCTATACTCCTATGTGTGAACATGTTCTATCTAATGCATTACATTTAAGATCCTTCATCAAATAAACTCTAACTTGCAACCACATATTTGTCAATATCACAAAATTGGGGTACTTGAAATAGAATTATGAGTCGTACATGTCAAAGACTTCTTTTCCAGCTGCGGTTTCAGAGTCAAAGTAGAGATGTGTGCTAGAAGTACCATTCAAAAATAGACGGCGTGAGAAAACACATGGGAATTAAGAAGGGGTACTTAAGTACTAAACATATAGAAACTAACATGCTTTTGACGAATATATATGTATGTATGCAACTGAAAATCAGAAACACAAAATACGCATACCCCCAACTACCTTAGGATTCACGCTTGTAGCAATAACGACTCTCGGCTCTCTCCCATAACTGTCTAATTTGGTATGGAACGCAAGAGCCAAGGAGTCAAACATACTCACACAAACGTTTTCACCACTGCAGAGAGAGAGAGCAACCAAAACTCAATTCAACAGATGCGATAAAAGCTTCTGTAATAACACATGTCGTATATAAAATGAAATGAACCTGCGAAGACGCAGAGTTAGCATCACATGCTGTGCCCCTGGTAGACGGTCTGTGATTGTGCTTCGGGTTGCATTCAACTCACCAATCGCGTCTGATAAATAATCAGGTGGGTTACTTTAACACATGCTATCACAGAACCAACTAAAGGACTAAGTGTAAGAATACATACCAGGAAGTTGTTTCCCAGTGTTTGTGAACTCAAGTATCTGACTATATGCCATGAATCTGAAAAGTTCCATAGGGATGGGCCTAGCAGACGCCGTTACCTTTTCAAGAGAGGTCCCTTCATTGAACCGAATCGAGAAAGAAGCATCAGACAAACAGAAGTTGGTGTTGCTACGTACGACGTCAAATCCGGTTAAGGTGTAGAGGGAGCCTTCGCTGAGACGTTCCCAGAACCTAAGCTGACTGTTCGCACTGACAGTTCCTTGCGTTAGGTTGACTGTAAGCGAAGAGAAAATAAAACATTTAGACAATGTTTTTGGGAAGGAACGTTAACGGCGTTATACTTTACAGAATCGGGGTGAAGTAAACTGTAAAACAGATTCATGGTAAAAAAAGGCTTACATTCTCATCGACAAAGAGCATGTCAACACTCATCAGTTCACCTCCTTTCCTTAGATTTCGCGCCTCCCAGAACCGCAACAATCGAACCTCCTCCGCAACATTAGAGCACCGGAAATTAAACAGAGTAATCTTCTGGTTCTTCTCAAAGTTGTGATAATCATATGTGAAAGAGGAGGTATTTATACCAGAAGTAACTTTGTGAAGCGAAGAGGCGGATTGAATGCTAAGAGGAGTGGAGCAATCACCAATTAACAGGGAGTAAATAGGAGAAAGTGGAAAGAGTGTAACGGCCATGGCATCAACTTCGTCTTTCTATTCGGATAGGCGGCGACGGTGAGAAGATGAGACCTAGAGGGAAGAAGGATCCGGGCCTTGAGTTGCTTTGTAATGACATGGGCTTAGAAACACAGAATCACGTTTAGAAAAAACCCAATTCGAGTGTGTTAACAAATCAGAGAGCGACACTTGTCATTATTCTCTCCAAGGAGAGAAAAAAACTCTATTTTATTAGTATAGATAGATATAGATAATTTATTGTTATCTATTTAATTAATACAAACTATCCAAACCTAGTTTTACGTATCAATAAAAATATTTTTAAAAATATAACAAGAGATCAAATTGATTATGTACATTTAAACGTTAGTGAAACTCATCTTAAAAAAAAATCAGAAATTTGAGCTGGGCTTTTAATTGTAGGCCGTACTAAGCCCAAAGTTCATGTAGCCTAATAAGAATTAAACAATTAGATAGGCTTAGTGAAGAACGCAGTCTCTTCCAAACATTCCCGCCGCCGTCGTGACGTTCTACTCGCCGGCACAGAAGCACCGTTCATCCATGAGTTATACCACGGCAGCTTTAGCCCTTACACTCACCTTAGTATCTGTGTCCGCCACAGTCTCGCGTAATCTCTCTTTCTCTACCTCTTGCCATAGCTCTTTTTCAGGTCATTAAACTCTTCGTTGAGATGGTTCTTGCGAAGTGTATAGATGGAGGAGACGAGGAGAAGATCTGGAGCATAGGATTAATGAACTTAAGAAGTCTTTGGGATCTGTCAGTGAGAAAAGTGCTTCTGAGAGAAGAGGTCGAGTCAAGGCTCAACAGGTCTCCTTCTTTTAACTTCTAGTTGCTTACAATATCATTGAAGTTGATTGTCAAGATGAAGTGAGTTTATGTATTCTTGTTAATCCTGTAGGCATTACGGGAGGCTTTAGCACAGTCTGAGTCACATAACTCACACAACACTATATATCCAATGCGACCTATTGGCACTATACAGTCTTGCTTTTCCACAAGGTACACTGATACCATTTGCTTGACAGTTTCAAGGGAGCATACTATAGTAGGCATGGGTGTTGGGCTATCCGTTTTGATTCGGATAGAGTTTTTAGGGTTTTTGGATTCAGACTTTTATAGGTGATATTTGGATTTTATATATGTTTGAGTTTGGTTAGGTTAATAATACTTCGGGTTTGGTTGTATTTTATGACTCTGCCTAAGACCTATTTTGGATCTGAACTCATTTTGGGTTCACTTAATTTAGGTTTGTTCATATATTTTTAGATATCATATCAAAATAAAAGTAGAATTGAGTATTTGAGGTATTTATTTAGATTTTGAATACTTATTTCAGTTACTAATTCAGAGTTTCCGGTTGGGGTTTTTTCATGGGTTTTGGTTTATTCGGATATTTGTGTTACAAGTTAGGTTTCCGATTTATTTTATATCACTCTACGGGATCTATTTGGGTATTTTTACTGTTCAGATCGGATATGAGTTTAGTTTTTATGGTTTGGGTTTCAAATTTTTTTGCCCAGGCCTAGAGCACAATGATGTTCTAAAATGTTGGCTTTTAATGTGCTGCTTCTTGGGTTTACAGGAACGGGACACCGAGGCAGCCGTTGCTTGTTTCTCTTGCTAGAGCTTGTTTGAACTTTGATCCGGCATTGGTTCCTCCTGCATCTCTCGAGGGTCTCGGGGAGTATTCTCACTGCTGGATACTTTACGTTTTTCATCTCAACACTGATATTGAGAAGCTTTGGAGAAAGCCATCTCAGTCTAAGCTCAAGGCTAAGGTACAATACTTCTTCTTTATTTTTTTTGGCTGATGTTCGCAGTCTGAAGATTCTTGGGGGTGTTTTGAGTTCAGGTGAGAGTGCCAAGGCTAAATGGTGAAAGAAAGGGAGTCTTTGCTACTCGGTCTCCTCATCGACCTTGTCCCATTGGGCTCACCGTTGCTAAGGTTCTCTGAACACAACACATTTCTCCTGTAGTTAAGAAAGAAGTTGAATATATTTATCAAATGTGCTTGATGGTAGTTTATCCACAGGTAGAAGAAATCCAAAAGGATAAGGTTCTGCTCTCTGGTGTTGATCTGGTGGATGGGACTGTAACTCTCCTTTCCCTTTGCATGTTAAATTGTTTCTGTTCCTTATCAGATGCTTGAGTAGTTCATTGATTATTTTAACGTTTTTTGGACAGCCTGTTCTTGACATCAAGCCTTATTTGCCATACTCAGACAGCATTCAAGGAGCTTCAGTTCCAAACTGGGTACAGGTATGAACATTATGATGTATTGACTTTTCTAAGTTTTTTTTTTGTCATCCAAGTAGCTGTGACCAGTGGTGAGACTTTTTGATTAACTTATCTGAGTTGGTCAAAGCAGTGATTAAGATATCAAAAATGAATTTCAGGAGGACTGCTTATTGGCTGTGGCTTCTGTGAGTTTTTCAGACGTCTTCTCTTCATCCATCACCAGCTGCTGGAAACTGATTGTGAGTGACTTAAGTTTTGACCTCACCTGACCATCTCTTGTTCATTTTCCACTTTGACAAAAACATTTGCTTTGTTTTATGCAGGAAAAGAAGTCTCTGTATGGTTCAGCTGACGAGTTCAAGAGCTTGATCACGCAGGTCCTGTCATGGGACATACGATCAATGTCGCAACGGAACAAGCCGCAAGACACATCAGATGCAGACAGCACCGTGTATCACTTGATTCTGGAAGGACTAGACGTGTCTTACATGATAGATAATGAAAGTAACATCCTCGTCCAAGATGTTTCTCTTCCAAACAACCTGGAAGATGTTGCAGAAACCTAATCTTCGTTCAATGAAATTAATGTTTTATTTACAAAATCTCTGGAATTAATGTTTCATATGACAATACTAATCAGTGATTCATATACATGAAAACTTTTGTTGAAGATGTAAATAGGAGAAGATTGGTGTATTAGAGGAAATAAGAAGAAAAAGCTGTTCCTTCTTCCTGGAGCCTCCTTACTGCTTCAGTTCATTCATCCCTGCTCCTGCAGAACTAGCAGCAACCTGCAAATGCAAATCAGTAAGTTTTGTTGTGACAAGATCATCAAACACAACTAAGTTGCCTTAACTTACCTGGCTTTTAGCTATTCTCATGTCTTCCATGCTCAGAGCTCTCAACGTTATGACTCTCCTCTGTTGCTTCTTCTTTTGCTTCAAACCCCTCTTCACTACTCTTCTCTGCTTCCTCTCCTGAGTTTTATGAGAAACATTCATTCAACCGCTAGAGAGTGAGTGAGAGAGAGAGAGTGGGGACAGAAGGGAAAGTTCTCACCTTTTCAAGCACTCAATGCTTTATCAGCTCCCTCACCGGTCGATATGCAGCTGTTGTACAAAAGTTCTGTTTGCATAAATGGTTCACAATGAGTTCATAAAGTGAAGATTCAGGTGTCTAGTAAAGCTTGATGAGAGTAGTGTCAAACCTTTAGATCACTTCCACTATAACCATCTGTCATCTGCGCAAGAATCAAGGTTCTCTGTTTGCTCTTTTGAAAATAAAGTTCTCAAGATCTTCTCTCCGCTCTCAACCGGTGGAAGACCAACCATGATTCTGTCTCACAACAAAAACAAAACCATAAGCTGAAACTTAGTACAACTCAGCCTCAAAGTTTCAAGTGAAAGGAGTATAAGTTCCACTTACCTTCTCTCAGACCTCCTAATGATGGCTTCATCTATATCGGCCTATTTGTTGCTGCAAGAACAAGAATCCGATCACCTTAATTCGACATAAGCCCATCCCAATGTGTCATGAACTCGTTTTTAATCTTACTCATAGCTTCATGCTCTCCAACTCTTGTCCTCTGCCCCAACATGCTATCCACTTCATCCACAAATATAATAGTTGCAGACACTTTGGCTGCTAAGGTGAACAAAGCTCTCACATTCTTCTCATCTTCTCCAAACCATTTTGAAGTGATTGTGAACATGGACACGTTTATAAAACTAGCTCCAGCTTCGTTTGCAATGGCTTTTGCAATCATCGTTTTCCCGGTACCAGGTGGTCCAAAGAGGAAGCAGGACTCTTGAAGTGATTCTTTGGTTTCATCTAATGAACCTATCTCATTTGCTGCGATAACCTCTGGTCTTATGCGCTTCTCAAATTCAATATACGAAAACAATTATTGACATATGAATGCCTAATAGTATGTTTAGTTTACATTGCTTTCATTAACTCTTATGGTCGTTGACCAAAAAAAAAAAAAACTCTTATGGTCGTTTAACCCTTTGCCGGAAAAAATCAACCATTTGGAACGTTTCTAATTAAAAATCGTGAAACTAAAAACAATGAGTTTACCCAATGCTAACAATTTGAATGGTGATCCATTTTGAGGAAAAATAAAGAGACTAGAGTTTAATAAAAATAATGATAATTGTTAATGCACTAATTGTATTCTTTTTTTTTTAAGAACAGATCTATATATATATATATATAAATGTTTGCCTCCCTCCTGTTGCGCCACGTCATAAAGTCGTTGATTGTGAGTGCGACACCTGTTTTCTTTTTCTAAAACTCATCGTTTCATTAAATTTTGATGTAGGCTGCTGCGTTTCATAATTGTTTACGGTTTAGTGGGCATTTTGTTCACACCGTGATATAGCCCAAATACATAGAGATAGCCACTATAATGAAAACATTTGTAAAGACTGAAACTTTGGAAACGAGAAAGAAAAGAAGGAGCGTACCGTGAGTTTCTGGATGCTACTGACTTCGCCTTGGTTGGAGGCGATATCAACGGTGATGGTTCATTTCGCCGCCACCTCCGGTAACTCAATAACATTCAAGAGTTTAAAATTATTGGCGATGAGTTTTGCAGAGTATGAAGAGACAGAGGTAAGATGATGATGAACAACAACACTGAAAAGGTTAAAAAAGAAAATCGAGCCAATTAATAAAAATATTCCAGAGTTTAAGCGGTGGCGAGTAAATCAGATCGGTTTCTCAATTCCGCTATGACTCGATCAAGAGAGAAATGTAGTTTTTTTTGTCCAAAGAAATATAGATATTATCAAAGCAAAGATTGTTCCGAATGAATCATAAGAAGATAAGGGAAGCAATCAAAGGTTTTTATTTTATTTTTTAATTAGTTATTGGGAATTAACATGAATGGAAGTGCCATACACGCGTAGAGACATGCATGTTGGTGAGATATGAGATACAAATTTTAAACTTAAAAGGGAAATAGACAGGAAGCAATGCGTTCAATTTCCATTGGATCTTTTCTTTTGAGCCTTTTGTTTCAAAGAAAAACGACATTACATAACCGGATTTACTTCGGTTTAGTTTAGATTCGATTCAGCTTAAACGCATGCATGATTTTAAGTTACACAAGTTTCATTCAATAAATAAATCAACGGAAAATTTTATTGTAAGAAATTGAGTTAATTGAAATTCATAAGACAAAAAACAATAAATAATTAAAAGTCATTTTATAATTATCTAGCTATTTATCTTTTTTTTTGTAACACTACTTATCTAGATACTTATCTAGCTACTTATCTAATTATATAAAATAGAGTTTGAATCCTTCCTACGCCCTCCACCTAGGATTCCAGCTAGGAAATTCGGATAAGGAAACAGCGTGACGTGTCCGTTATTCAAAACGCGTCATTTCATTTATAGAAAGTAGTAAAAATTTGTGGGCTTTCTGTTTATGTTAAGAATTAATGCCCAAAACAATACTCTTTAGTCCTCATCGCTTACCACGCCGTAACTAGGGTCTTCTTCTTCTTCTTCTAACGCCTGGTATCTAAATTTTTTTTCTCTGTTATCTGTCAGCATCAATGGCGCCTCGAGTAATTGGATTACTGAAATCGAGTTGCAGAATCTCTTTGTTTGTCTCCAATAGTCCAATCGCGTCTTATAGCCTTCTCTTCTAATAATCCGAAACGTTCCGAGTTATTCATCGCATTTATCACCTTATTAACTCCATAGGCGACGTGAACCACGATCTGACTTTAATTGTGAGTTATACCTCTGAACTACACCTATAAAAAGGTTAGCTTTCTTCACTTGAACATCATCTTCTCAATCTGTGAAAACACTAATCTATATAATACCTGTGAAATGGCCAACTCATCAATCTTCCTTTCTGATCTGAGCTCCTCCACCGTCCAAGTGCCGTTGCTCAGGTTCTGGAAAGCCAGAAATGTCCGAGTGGAGGGGAACTGATGTCTCTTGATATGCTCTTACTGGATTCAAAGGTAATTATGTTCTTAAACTCATGTTCAGATTGCTTTATGTTCACAAAACTCATGTTCAAACTAGAGATATTAACAAGGATTAAACCAAATAATAATCTACGACCAATCTCTTCCTATCAAGGTATGCATTCATTACCCATTAAATGGTGTAATGATGAATACAAACCGTTGTTCATGAAAATTGTTCATCGACTCTCCAATGTTTATACTAGTCAGTTGCGTTATCACTAGTATTGAATACATTAGTATGCTAAACTTACTAAGGTAACATTTGCTCCTATGTCATATTTTCTTCAATACTATTGAAAAGTGACTATTAATCTATTAATCTATAGTACCTTTGTCGAACTTTTTCATGCAGGCCGTTTGTTCCTTAATGCAACTTCAGGAACACACATTTATTTCGATAAGGAGACTAATGTTAGGAGAGGTCCTCTTCTACAAGTAAGTAGCATGGTGATTGTGTATGCATTCATTCATATACTAATGTGACGAAGACATTGTTAAAATGCACCTGTTGGTATCCACAGACACTGGGCTTCAGTCAGTAGCTCCGCTTCTGAAAGGATATGCCACGGTTGAGAATCTGACCATATCCGAGCTTAATGAGTTTGTCATAGCTGCACTGTCTCAGGTAGAACCTCTAACCTTATGATTTTGTTTTAGTAACAAGGTTGATACCATTGATATGATTCTGGTATTCCAACATGTAGGACATCGATTTCATGTGTTCTGGGAAAGTGTTGATTTAGGAACTGATAAATTCAAAAAGAAATGTTCCTAAATGTTGCATAATGAGAGATATGCAATGTGATTAAATTTGTTAAACTTGCGGGATTATAAGTCGACACAAAAATACACAAACCATTTAATTATTAGTCACTTATTGATGAGTTAACTCAGTGCTACACTGAAAAAAACATCACAACATCTCGTAGAACAGAGGCCTTCTCTATGATACGGGACATACAAGCTTTATCAAGCTCTCACAATTATATTTTCTTTTATGTACCCAGGAACCTTCTGTCTTGTGTTGATGTATTAGCTAAGAAAGCTAGGATAAGCAGGCAAAACTGCCTTTTTCAAAATAAAAGAAAAAACAAATAGTTGCACAAAAAAGAATAAAAGGAAAAGATTAACAAATTTAAAAAAAAGGAAAGTTTCACCGCCAAAGGTGTGTCTGGTCCCGCCGAGAGTTCTGTTTCAGTCAACCACCGTATGTTCGATTGAACGGTTTGCATCTGGTGACTCTGAGACTTTGACCTCTCCGCGATTTTCTTGGCTTCGCTTTTGTTTTGTCCAGACTCTTTATGAAGAAGCAGAGTGTTGGTTAGTGATTCCGGGGATGTTCTGCGTTTTCTGACTTGGTAAAAGTATTTGGGTTTCAAGGCATTGAGCAAAGGGTCTTTAATGGCTTCCCGGATTAACAGACTCGGCCTTCTGGTCGTTGAAGGAGATATCGACTGTGACGTTTGATGGAAGCTTTTCTGCAAAACTTTGAGGAAATCACGCCTGAGACTTTGTTCTGTGATAATGCAAGCTTCGCCCTCCTAGACCCCGAGGAAAAGAGCCGTTCAGAAGATTTGAAGAAAGATCAAGAACTTGTACTGCTTCAAAACATCACCTGAAAAGGAGTTCTTTGCCAAGAAGGTGTTTGCTGGGGACTACCAATCTTGTTACTGTTAACATGTCTTGTGTGTGTTGGGCTGCCCAAGATCTGAACACGTGATACCTGTCCACAAAGCATGATGTTTCATCATCATAGTTTCAGTTGCGTACAACAAAGAGAGAGAGAATCACTGAAGGATAAGAGTATTTGAAAAGATAGCAGGAGAACACCATCAATGCTGAGGGCTTGGGAGTTTTCTGGAGGCTAGAAGAAGGCGAAAGAGGAATAATGAGAAAAGGTTGCTTCGGTTGGAAGTCATAGTTTCTCAGTTCTAGGTATCTATCTCTCCTTCTTGCATTAATAAATAACTAGTTACTCTTGTTCTAGTTACACAAACCAACCTTCTCCTTTGTGGATCCACGTTTCTTCATGTAAGACCATGATATGCTACAGAGAGTGTACGTGAGGAGGAAGAGAGGAGAGGAGAATGAAGAGTAGAGAGAGGAGAGGAGTTGTTATGAGTTTAATAAAAGGTTACACGTGTGCTATAGAGTTTGTTACAGTTGTTATTGGGCCTCGCACTATATAAGAGGACCCAAGAGGAATATGTGAGGGGGTTAGTTGGTGAGTCTTGAGCTTGCTTCTCTTGATGAGCAAGATCGTATTGGCTTGAGTCTCTGGTTTGTGGAGATCAAGAGTGGGAGGTTGGGCGGTTCTATCAATATACACCTTTGGTTCTATCAAATTGGTGCGTCGTGAGCGTTCTGGATCGAGACTTCGCGACAATCGCGCGCGATGACGAAGAAGACGAGAGATGGCGGAGATTCGCAATCGGAGCTGCCGATAACCTTGGACGGTCTAGCGTCGACACTTCAGGAGCATACGGCATCTCAGATCGCGACGAATCGTCGATTTGCGGATTCGTTTTGCGAGTTGGAGAAAAACGCGAAAGCAATGGAGTCGCGAATCGAGGCTTCGTTGGAGGCGAAGATTGACGAGTGCTATGAGAAGATGTGTGCGCGTTTGGAGAAGAAACTGTCGAAGAGCATCGAGGTTCCCGACGATTCGCCACCTCCGTATCGCCATCCGAATTATCAGGTACATCACTCGAATATGGAACCTGGCCGTAGCGTGCGAATGGATGAAATGAGAGATCGGAACTCGATTGTGGGGAGTAGGGAACGTATGTTGAAGAGAGTAGAGTTACCAATCTTTGATGGTACGGATCCTTATGGTTGGTTTGCTTTAGCGGAAAGATTTTTTCGGATTGGAGGTTTTGATGAAAGAACGAAGCTGGAGGTTGTATCTGTGAGCTTAGCGGGAGATGTATTAAGCTGGTTCAACAGTGAGATGCATAGAAGAACCTTTCAAAGTTGGATGGAGTTTAAAGAAAAGATGATAACGAGGTTCAGTAAAGAAAAGTTCAGAGATCCCAGTCAGCCGTTCTTTGCGGTAACACAGACAGGCTCGGTAGCACAATACATTCACACTTTTGAAGATCTCTCAACACAAGTTACAGGGTTAACTGATCGTCAACTGGAAGGGATATTCATGAATGGTCTGAAGGCTGAGATGAGAGAAGTGGTTAATATGTGTAAGCCTGTTGATTTGGAGGAGATGATATCGACAGCGTATGAGATGGAAGACAGTGTACTGTATCGAGTTGTTTTCGGGAGCGGCAACAAGACGCAAAGGCAGGTCAGAAAGGAACGTTTACTAAGTCGTTTACGTCCTCTAAAAGCAGTTCAGGTTGGACACCTAAACCTCCGCAAGTTAAACAAGGCGAAACAAGTAATCAGAGACCACAGCTACGTTTAACTGAAGCGCAAATTGCAGAGAAGAAACGATTGGGATTGTGCTTTACATGTGATGAAAAGTGGTCACGACAACATTGGTGTTCAAATCGAGCCTTACAAGTGCTTACGGTGGTTAATGGTTTGGAAATGGAGATATTGGATCAGTCATTGATAGAGGTTGAGGAGGAAGTAGAAGGTACAGAGGCTTCAATGATGGGATTGTCTTTCAGTTCGTTTTTGGGGTTATCTTCTCCGACGACAACAAAACTCAGGGGATTGATTAAGAAGAACAGCGTGGTAGTGATGATCGATAGCGGCGAAACACACAACTTTATCTCACTGGCAGCAGTTCAAAAGATCAAACTCACAGCTACTAGGTATGACAACCTAAATGTGCTGTTGGGAACGGGTGTATCGGTGCAGGGAACAGGTGTCTGTCAGGGTGTGCAGGTGGTGTTACCGGAGATGTCATTCACAGATGATTTTATAGTACTGGAGTTGGGCAATGTAGATGTTATATTGGGAGTACAGTGGTTGCGGACATTGGGCAAGTGCAATGTGGATTGGGAGAACAACGAATGGTCTTTCTATTATCAAGGGAAGATGGTGACATTGAAGGGAGATCCATCGTTACATGCGCAGAACATGTCATTAAAAACTCTATCCAATAGCGTGAGGACAGAAGCGAAGAAGGGAATGCTTAATATGGAGATTACGGAGGGCGTAGGGGAGCAGTTACCGACGATCGTTGAGCAGACATTGAAGCAATATGAGGAAGTGTTCCAGAAACCAAAAGGCTTACCGCCAATGAGAGGCAGAGAACATTCTATTACTCTACAACCAAACTCTCAGCTTATTAGCGTGAGGCCCTATCGATACCCTCATGCGCACAAAGAGGCCATGGAGAAGTTAGTACAGGAGGTGTTGGAAGAAGGGTTGGTGCGACCGAGTCAGAGTCCGTATTCAAGCCCAGTCCTTTTAGTAAAGAAGAAGGATAACTCACACAGATTTTGTGTAGACTACAGGGCTTTGAACAGAGCAACCGTTGCAGATAAATATCCGATACCTATGATCGACCAGTTGCTAGATGAGTTACATGGAGCAAAGTTATTTTCGAAGTTAGATCTGAGAGCTGGGTATCATCAGATAAGGATGACTGAGAAGGATATTGAGAAGACAGCTTTCAGAACGCACGATGGTCATTTCGAGTTTCTCGTAATGCCATTTGGGTTGACAAATGCACCGTCGACGTTTCAAGCGCTAATGAATGATTTGTTTCGAAAATTTCTGAGACGTTTTGTCTTGGTCTTCTTCGACGACATTCTCATTTATAGCAATTCATTGGAAGAGCATGTGGAACATCTTAAGTTGGTGTTAGAAGTGTTTGGGGAGCAGAAATTGTTCGCAAATAAAAAGAAATGTGCTTTTGCTCAAGAAAAGGTTGAGTATTTAGGCCATATAATATCCAGCTTAGGAGTGTCTACGGATGGAAGTAAGATTGAAGCAGTGGTGAAATGGCCTATTCCGAAGACGGTGAAGGATTTGAGAGGATTCCTTGGTCTGACGGGGTATTACAGGAAATTTGTGCAAGCATATGGGTCTATAGCAAAGCCATTAACAGAGCTGTTGAAGAAGGATCAGTTCGATTGGTCTAAGTTTGCGGAAACAGCATTTGTGACGTTGAAGGAGGCTATGGTTTCAGCTCCGGTACTGGCTCTACAGGACTTCAACAAGCTGTTTATCGTGGAGTCTGACGCGCCGGGATTCGGGTTAGGCGCAGTGCTCATGCAGGACAATCATCCGATATCATTTTTTAGTCGCGGGTTGACTCAGAAAGAGCAGCAGAAGCCCATATATGAGCGGGAGTTGATGGCTATTGTGATGTCTATACAGAAATGGCGACATTATTTGTTGGGGAGAAGATTTCTTGTGAGAACTGATCAGCAGAGTCTGAAATATTTACTGGAGCAGCGAGAAATCACTTTGGATTATCAAAGGTGGTTAACACGAATTTTGGGGTATGAGTTTGACATTGAGTACAAGGTGGGGAGTGAAAACAAGGTAGCTGATGGCCTATCTCGCATTGATTACTCAGCGGTGACAATACAATCTGCGGAGTTGTTGGCGTTGACAGTTCCATCTTACTTACAACTTCAGCATTTATATCAGGAAATTGATGAGGATAAGGAGATACAGGAGGTGTTGTTGAAGTTGCAGGAGGGGAAGGACGTGAAGAGTGGGTTTGTGATTGTCAGTGGCTGTTTGATGTATAAGAACAAGTTGGTTATTCCGGCAAACTCTAAACAGATACCGCTGATTTTGAGGGAATGTCATGACAGTATGTTAGGCGGTCACGCAGGGGTGTTGCGGACATTGCAAAGGGTTAAAGCAATCTTCTATTGGTCCAAGATGAGAAAGCGAATTCAGGACTATGTGGCTGCTTGTATGGTGTGTCAATCACACAAGTATTCAACATTATCACCAGCAGGGTTGCTTCAACCTATTGATTTACCGGTAAAGATTTGGGAGGATGTGGCTATGGATTTCATTGAAGGATTACCAACTTCAAACGGCGTCAATGTAATCTTGGTGGTGGTCGATCGTTTGAGCAAATATGGTCATTTCATTACGCTGAAACATCCGTTCACAGCCATTGACATCGCTCAGAAGTTTGTTAAAGAAGTGATCCGCTTACATGGATATCCAAAATCGATCATTTCAGACAGAGATAAGATCTTTTTGAGTTCGTTTTGGAAGGAGTGTTTTCGAATGTCAGGGACACGTTTACGATTTAGCACAGCCTTTCATCCTCAATCTGATGGGCAAACGGAAGTTCTCAACAGATGTTTGGAGACATTTTTAAGGTGCTTTGCTTCAACTCACCCGAAGACGTGGTCCAAATTCATTCCCTGGGCGGAGTTGTGGTACAATACTTCGTATCACACAGCTTTGAAGTGTACGCCGTTTCAGCTAGTTTATGGGAGAGAACCACCTTCTTTGTTGAACTATGAGATGGGTGCGACGCAAAACTTTGAAGTAGAGGCGATGTTGTTGGAAAGAGAGAAGTTCTTGAGTTCCATTAAAGAAAATCTGTTACGAGCTCAAGAAAGAATGAAGACTAATGCAGATAAGCACAGGAGGGAGTTAGAGTTTGAGGTAGGATCTAAGGTTTTCCTGAAGTTGAGACCGTATCGTCAACAGTCGGTGAGTAAACGATTGTTTCAGAAGCTTGCTGCGCTATATTATGGCCCATTTGTGTAACGGGTCGAGTGGGGAAGGTTGCTTATCGGTTGCAGTTACCTGAGACATCACGGGTTCACCCGGTTTTTCATGTGTCACAGTTGAAACCGGTGATCGGTGATTCTGGGGTCACAACAGTACTGCTCGAGGCTATGGAGACAGAGCTGGTGATTGAGCCGGAAGAGATACTAGAGACCCGTTATAATGAGACAGGCCATTTGGAGGTGTTGCTGAAATGGAGGAATTTACCGGACCATGAGACGTCTTGGATGAAGGTTGGCGAGTTGAAGAATCAGTTTCCAGGATTTTCACTTGAGGACAAGCTGAATCTTACGAATGGGGATATTGATATGCTACAGAGAGTGTACGTGAGGAGGAAGAGAGGAGAGGAGAATGAAGAGTAGAGAGAGGAGAGGAGTTGTTATGAGTTTAATAAAAGGTTACACGTGTGGTATAGAGTTTGTTACAGTTGTTATTGGGCCTCGCACTATATAAGAGGACCTAAGAGGAATATGTGAGGGGGTTAGTTGGTGAGTCTTGAGCTTGCTTCTCTTGATGAGCAAGATCGTATTGGCTTGAGTCTCTGGTTTGTGGAGATCAAGAATGGGAGGTTGGGCGGTTCTATCAATATACACCTTTGGTTCTATCAGACCATAACACAGCGAACTGGTAAGTCTTCTGACAGAACCTCCAAAGGTTGAGCTGGCTCTGTGACTAGCTCATGAAAATATTCTGTCTTCCCAGAAACTTCTATGTACGATCTTGCCAATGAAACCCCCATATATATATAGCAAAAACCTTCTGCAGCCTGGAATGGGGTGTGATGCGCAACATAGGTAACTCTGTCCTTGACCTATTCTAGCACCACTAGAACCATATAAACGAGCGCACATTTTCTGTAGAATTCTTTCAGTATCTTTTTTTCTTGGCTTCCCATTCCATAGACTTACCATAGCTTATTATACCCAAGGAGCAAAGAAGAGTCTAGTGATTCGTTGTGGTGTGTCTAAGATTAGGTTCCAAGGGGAGGACATGTACCAGCTTGCTTCAAACTCTCAAAGAATCTGTAACTAACCTGACCCGACTGAAAGTAGCCATTTTGGCCACGGAGAATAAGTTGTCCTGTAATATTCAGTGGCTGCTCATCATTATGCCTTGAAAGTAGGGATCTGATCTTTGATAGGATCTGCGCACAAAAAGAAAGCACTTTGAGATCTGTTAGATGGTTTTCTAATAGTTTTCTTTAGCACACTTTTGGCGTTAAAATAAATTACGTTCTTACTCTTTTAGAATGGCATTCCATCTTATTATTTCACTACTTGTATTCTGTGTTGTACTATATGTTTTCTAGGCAGACAGGGAACGTTTTTTCATCTATGGAGAGAACATTATGACCCTTGTTTAATTAATTAGAAGAAAGCGAGGATATACCTCCAAAGATTGTTTTCACCAATTCATTAGCTGCTCGTGCTACTGAAGAAACTTCACATGAACCAAAACACTTCTGAAGGTTTGCTTCTTCAAGTCAACTGTTCCTCCTTCAAAGATTTAGATTTAGATTCAAATTTTACATGAAAGGATGCATATTTTCATTCAATTTTTAACTATATAAGACTAAAAAGGAAAGAAAAAAAAAGAGAAAAGCCATACATATTAGACACAACATGAAAGGGAAATTGATTAAAATAAAAACCTGAATCTATGAGTTCATGGCCATATATGTGTTATCGGCCTAAAAATATCTTTGGGGTAAATTTCTTTGGTCGGGGGTTGCGGATATCATCACGACAAGTAGGACATGAAGGCTTGCGGCCCAGCCACATGAGAATACAATCCCTGTGAAAATTGTAGTCGCAGCAGCGCAACTTGGTGATGATACTCCTAGGACCAAAATCTTGTAGGCAGATTGGACAATCTGGTTCGGTTGGTATTTTACGACCTTCAGAGTTGTAATCATTCACATCAATACAATTATTGATATATGTTTGTTTGACTGCTCCAACTTGAGCTTCAACCATGAAACCACTTCTTTTGCCCTCCTCCGTAATGGCGTCTTTGCAGATTTGAGGAAGGATGAACGGTTGAATCCAGGTGGGTATGATTGTCTTAGACAAGGCCTTAACAACATAACCTCTGCAAAACAAGGTGGGATCTCCAATCCAATAACCGGTGAAGCTATGGTTCTGTGTTTTAACAGATTTTCGCGAAGAACGCTACCATCCCGCACAAAACGCAGTTCAACTTCTCGGACCCGTATCGAGAATGATACTGGAGTATTGGAATCAACGGCACGCCTCTTCGATTCATAGTTTACAGTCTGCTTCGTTGAGATGATCCCGTCCAGGTCCATGATCGTTATTACCAAAGCGTTGCTAATCTCTTTTCTTAATTTGTTTCTCTCTGTTGTGTTCCTCTGATTAGAGATCGATTGCTTAATATTTATAGAGAAGCAAGGGTTCGTCAAAAAGGAAATATGTTTAGAAAAAAGGAAAAAAATGCGTTTTCTAAGAAAAAAAGAGGAAAAGGTTAACAAATAAAACAAAGGAAGGTACCTTCCACCTCGCAAACGGTTGAATTAAATCACAAACGGTTTTAATTTATATTTTTTATAAATTTATATTTGTTTTTCATTTTAAGTGTTCTATATTTTTTTAATATAAATTTACATTGTAGATGTATCGTATATTTGTCATAATCTATCTATCATATTGAAAGTAATGTTTATTGTTTATTAAATAATAATATACTATAAATTTTTACGATTTTATATAAACAAATCTATACCTCACAAGTGAATTTAATGTTTTAATGTATTTTATTAAATCAGTTTTCTAAACAAAATAATAATCACAATCTCAATGAAAATGAAATTATAATTATGATTTGGGCTAAGACGTTTTAATCTTTATTTGGGCCAAGATAAGATATGATTAATGAAAAGCCTATTAGGTTTCTGTTTTTTTTTTCGTGAACAAACGGCAAAAATAAACAGACTTTTTGTTCTATCAAAACAAAGATAAGATTCGGATTTCTTTGTTTTCTCTGGCATAAGAAAGTCAGTAGAGACCAACATCTTTATGATTCACAATCAATACTAAGAATATGTATGCAGATCATTAGTGAAAAACGGTAGCATATAAAGGTTTGGACATTTTTAGTTTTTATTTACAATCGATTTCTGATTTTTATGATCTTTAGGTTTTGTTTTATTTCTTATATAATGTAGGTGCGGATCTAAAACATATAGAACGTGAGCACGAGTCATCGCAGACAAAACTAACTATAGAAGATTTGTCTATAAAAACTCATCTCCTAACACACCGGCTTCGGAGGAGAAGACGAACATAGAACATCAAAGATGATTTGAGATAGTAGGAGTCGACATGGAAAGTATTTTTTGATAATTATTCAATTACTTATAAAATTTGGTAGCTGTATAGTCATGTGGTGATGATGTTTCTTGTCCAATTTCATTTTGTGTGACAAGCATTGATTCAGCTCTTGGAGTCGCCTTGATGAATCTGTCCTTACTAGGAGGATTGTCCATGTATGGGAAGAGGTGATTTTCTGATTTTAGTTATTTATTTCCTTAGTTTCTTTGTGTGTATATTGATTGGAATTGGTGTAACAACTTCTCTATAAGTACAGCGAACATAGAAGCAGTTTATTGGAGCTGTAGTGAAATTGATATATATATATTATTTTCTATTGGTTACATGCATTTTTCTTTACTTTTTTTACCCCAACTATTTTAATCAAATATTTGATAGTAAATTATTACTCTTTGTTTTATTAGTTTTATATCAAAGATTATCATTTTAAAAACTCTACAAATAGAAACTTATTTTATTCTATTTTATTTGATTTGAACATATAAAAAATCGACTTTTATAAGAAATGAAATAATAGGTGTAAAGCTGATGTGGAATTGTCAAAATAAAATTAGGGTGTTGAAGCATTGATGATAGTCTAAGATGAATCCACCTCAATTTTTTCTCTTTTTCAACTACGTCATTGTAGCTATCAAACTGTTGAAAAATGATTCAACACCCACTTTATAACTAGCATTATACCCACAAAATATGCATATTCAACTACTATATGAGTTTCAATAATAAAACACTGAATTTCATATTATACCCAGAACATATAAATATTCAATTAAAAAATGTACAAGTGAAATTAGATTTTTAATTGACTTTAAATTATTAAGTAAAATAGTTTTGTACACATTTATTTGCTAGATCTGTACATAATAAATACTTTAAATATTAACTCAGTTTCATCAATACTACTTAAAATACACCAATTTGATAGATTTGAAGACTTTTATTTTTAAAATATATTATGTTTAATCAACACAGAACTATAATATAAATATATGATAAGACTTTTTTAAAAGCAATCGCTGAAATTGTTTTTGTTAATAACTAATTGTATCATTGTAAAATTGAATATTGATTATTGAAAATTGTACAATTAAAATTTAATTGTATCATTCTTTTATCTGAATGTATGTGGCGTTATCACCCATCCGGTCTATGTTTAGCATACCTTAATAACATCCAGCTTCTCTTTATATTTTTAAATAAAATAGTTTCATTTTCTATGACGTTCTTAGGCTTATGTTCATACTTCATAGTCTTCTTATGTTATTAAACCCATGTTCATAGTGTTCTTATACTAAGCATTATGAAACTGTTATATACGGATTTCAATTGACCTACTTCAGTGAGATTTATTTAGAAACCGGTTGTGATTTAACTCATGTTTATAGTCATCTTAACCGCATGTTCATATTATCTTGAAATCATGTTCATAATGTTTTCCTGATCTTAAAATCATGTCCATGTTATTATCAAATTCAACCTGTTATATAAACATCTTCTGCATGATTATTTTTGAACCGTTTGCAAAGAATGGTTTCTTTCTAAATGTGTTTCAGGCGACCATTATGCAAGCATCCGTGAACGTGAGCCGACTAGCAACTTACGGGCCTTATCTCTGGGCTTGTTCAATGTATTCTTTCACCAGTTTTGATGTAACTCAATGTAATCAGAACTTCAGGCTCTCGCACTCCTCTCTGCTGATTCGATTCAGTGACGCTACCACTCTCGCTGAGTTAACTGAACCATCTTCTCCAATACCTAAAGAATGTTTCAGGTTCCGTAATCACAGCGAGATGCTTGGTCTACCCAACACCAATACCCAACTTCCAGGTATTCCTCCTATAATCTGTTCATCAATATAGCTGGATAAGATATTATTATTAATCCTCACACAGATATTATTGGTGAGATAACTGCTGTTAAGAGAAAGTTCTATTTCACTTGAATGGCTAACTCATCTATATTGCTCGCTGAAGGCTGGCCAGAGATGGGTTCTTCTTCTGTTTTGAACAGGAAAATCTGAGGATTCAGAGGTGCTCGAAACCAAAGGGTATCTCCTCATCATTCTCTTCCCGACTATATCACCTTTGCCGGAGATGCGTTCTTCTTCTGTTTTGGAGAGTGGAATCTGATGATTCAAAAGTGTTAAAGCTTTGGAGACTCCGGGAGTAAGTAAGGAGACTCCATCGGCTCGAGAGGCATCTCCAATGGCCGGTAAACAAGGTCTGTCTTGCAACTCGGAACCATGGCTTTTTCCATTTAGACAGAGGTGAAGGAAGTGAGAGAGAAAGTGGAGGTCAAGAAAGAGACGTATAGTATTGGGAGGAGACTTTTGGTGTAAGTGAAAGGCTTTTAATGGAGATATATTTATAACTCTGCTTTCTCAGCCTTAGTTTAATTGTTTTTTCTCACTCTGTTTCTTTTGGAGAACAGTTTTGATGTAAGCGAAAGGTTTCAATGTAGAAAGATTTTATTACTCTGCTTTTTAGCCTTCGTTTATTGTTTTTTTTCTTACTCTGTTTCTCTCAAGTCAATTACACTTAACAAATATGCTCATGGTCTGCAGAATGTGTTTGATTTTGGCCTTAATGGAGGTCTTCTTTCAAGATCACGTTTTGGGTATGATATTCTTTCATCCCGAAGCTTTTTATGTACTTTTGTGTGCGTTGTTCCTATTATGTGCACCTTTAGCCTGGCTGCAGAGTTTGTCAACATGCTAAGAACCAAAACTAAGCCTTCTGTTTATGTTTTTTCCCTTGCTTTTAGATTCATTTTGTTGCCATGCATGCTGGTACTGGTTCTTATGCGAGACCAAATTTTGCCGATTATCTTGGAGCCAAACCAGGATGTCTTGGTCACTAAGATGTATATTACATTCAGTTTTCGAACCTCCAGAGATTTCAGATGATTGATGTTGGAAAGTTTTGTAGGATTCAATTTCCAATAGAGTTCCTCTAGAAGATTTTGGACATGGCCATCCAGATCCTAATTTGACGTAAGAAAAAAACTAAGGGGAAGACTCACCATATACACTTAGTATATAATTTTATAAACCGTCTTATATATAGATACGCAAATTGCCAGTGTATAGAACACCAAGTCAAGAACAATTGCCTGTCTATCTTAGCAATGGGGAGTCAAAACCATGGAGCTCTTTTGCAGCTATAGTTTGCTTCACAAGCATAAATTTCAAATTATATGTTGGGTGTAAGGTTTTCTTTTAGATAGAAGATTTTAGTTTAAACAAAAAAAAACAAGTTACACATGGTGTATTCAAAAGCATTTTCTTGAATAAATTTTGCATATTATTCAAAAAAAAAGAAGATATGCAACTGGGTTGATGTCATGTATCGTAGCGATGGACCTAATTTCTGAGCTGCAAGTGATTGTATGTTTGTGAATAAATCTTACAAATTTTCTTGGTTTTTTAGCTTTAAGACACATCTGTCATAAATTTATTCACCATAATTGTGCATTTTCTGAAAGGTGATGGTGACAAAAATGGTTTTAGGAAAAAAATTCTTTAAATTACATAAAGTACCGTTCGCATCTCATAAAGTGCATGGTGCTCTTGATCGTGTTGCTGAGAAGTTGAATCTTTCTTTCTTTGGGGTCAATCAATTTTACCAAACAGTGTATATACCTGCTTTACAACCAAACTAATATAGATGTATGTATCACATTGTAAAGGAATATATAAAATAAAAGTATCAGTGCATAGATCATATAAAAAGAAAGTGTGTTTCAAAAAAAAAAAGATCATATAGAAAGTATATGATATCTAATAAGAATAAACATAATTAGTAAAAACTAATATTATTTTAATTTGAAAACAACAAAAAAATGAATGTTCATTAAAATTTAACATGGTTTTTATTGTTTGCTCACTTGCACACGTGACTGTAATACTATTTTTTTTTAATAACTACACATAAGAAATAAGATATGCTACAACTAAAAAAATATGAAACAATAAATAAATCAAATTATATCAACACATCAAACATATTAAAATATCTTCACATCCAAATAAGATTACATTATATACACATTAGTCCCATTTAAATTACAGTGTAAAGAAATGGTCATACGTATTAAAAGATTTAGATGTGTTTGAATTTAAAAAAAAAAGATAACAAAAAGATATGATAATAGTTAAAATAGTACAAGTTAGAAAATATGTTTGACAGCAAAATAAAAATTTACACACATCAAATGTAAATAAAGTTAAAATTAACAAAATATAATCTCTGCTGCTTGAGTAACAACGAGAGACACTACGACGATTTAATGTCGTCTTCTGTACCAAAAAACCATGCATGAACTCAAACCATCAATAAGCTGCCATGTCATTGACATGGATAACAACTCCAAGCTTTGCTTCTGTTTCAAGCAAGTCTATAAATTCATAACCATCTTTTGAGATGACTTTTCCGGCTCGACCATAAAATGCAGCAACAATGCACATCAATGTTCCTTGCATTCTGGGCTGTATGGAAAATATTTGCCACAAGTTTTAACAAAAATTAATATATGGATTGATTGCTATATTTGATGTTTCAAAACCAAATTAGTTGTCTAAGTAAATATTCTAAAAAGTACTAAAGTGCAAATATACGAATAACACAATAGGCTGGTGCAGACAAGACTAATCGATTGTATCACACTGCCAACCAAATGAATATACAAAATTTTATATCTTGGAAAAACAATATATCTACGCGCGGATCGAACCTAGTTTTATAATATAAAGAAGAGAGTGAAGCTGCCACGTCATAAATTACTTTCACCAGAGCGTGACATCTGTCCAGTCTATTACTACAAAACTCTGCATTATGTTAAATCAAACTCTGTTTCTGGTAGGTGATCTTCTTTTGATCAAGCTTTTCGTCTTCTTCTCATCCTCATTAATGAGGTTCTCCGTTGAAGCCTCTCGGGCTTTTCCATCTCGAGTTCTGCTTCTCACGCTGTCTAGGACCTTTCTCGATGCGAGCGGCTCCATATCTCCTCCTCGACCTCGTTATCATAAGCGACTCCAGATTTCTTTTCCTTCTCTTTCTGTCGCCGGCAATCATGGTAAATCCTCTTGAAACTGCTCTGAGGTATTTTTACCAGATTTTCGTCTCTTCGTTTCGTGATAAAGATTTTGATTATAATTTTTATTTTGCTACTCTTTCGTGTTTTTCAGATTATTTTTGATTATCAATCGTGTGTTTGAGGATCTTTTCGATTATGATCTGATTTCTTTGATATTCTTATTTAATGATCTCGATGCAGTTTCTGATTCCCGGGAAGTTATGGACAGATACAATGAACGAAAGTATTAAATCGGTTCATCATCATCTCTCATCTGCAAATCTTTTAATTGGTTTTATATAAAGTGCGCATTTGCTTTTCTTCATCAACAGATCTAAGAAGTCTCAGCATAATGATTTTTTTTGGCCCCAGTTTCAATCGCTTAAAAATCATTTGATTGGTAGATGCAATATTTAAGGTATCGGTAGATCGATGATTGATTCTCAGGTTTTGCTTTCATTCTACTCTGATTATTTTATGAAATCTGATGCAGGCTCTTCAAAAAGAAACAAGTTTCAATTCTTCGAATGATTCGCTTTTGAGGTTTTGTTCTCTGAATTTTTTTTTTTTTTTTTTTTTTTTTTTGCGGTTGTTGATGCAACTGATGATATAAGGAGACTGTGACGTAGATTATCATCACTACGGTTCAAACTCATCTCTCAGTCGAGATCCAAACCCAACTTTTTAGAAAATTTCGTTTGTTAACTCTATCACTCATACTCTATGAACGGCAGCGTGTAGAGACAAGGTTTTAGCATTTCCGGGAAGCCCGAAATGTAGAGAAAGGTGGTGAGCTCATGGGCGTTGATACGCTTTGGGTTGATGGAAAGGTAACTCCTTAGATCTGTCGTGATTTCCCAGCCGTTTGTCTCAGTCCTTAGTGATTCTGTTACTTTTTAATCTGACACAATATGCTGATTCGATGTTTGTTTGGTGGTTTAACATGTTGTTTTCTCTTGAGATTGAATGAATGTAGAATGTAGAATGAAATAGGATTGTGTTGGGTTTCCTAAAGATGAATTTAGATGGACGTTTATGGTGTGTATAACTAGAAAAGTTTCTCCAACAGGTAAATTGCTTGCTTGCTGCTGCTATTGTTCGTTTACAGAATGTTTCAGAAGAAATTTTTTTCTGCTTTCTTTGTTTTCAAATAGAACATTGTTGGTAAATGGATCAAAGCTATTCGCAATTGCATTTCTTGCAACAGGGCAGAGCTGGACCATACTCTCTGAACTTAAAGCAGGACGATACGTAATGCATGGGTTTCTTGATCTAGGACTCGATCCATGGCTCAGAAACATCTAACAAAAAGCTTAGCTGTACTCATGAGCCTAATCGTTGCTCTCATTGGTGATTGAGGTGGAGCTGGAAAGTTAATCACCATTTCCGGTAACACAATCATCCCCATCTCTAATAATCTCTAATGTTGCCACTATAATTTTTTTGATTACATGTGTTGCAAGACTCTAAATTAGCTGAGTCTTACTCTGTATATTGAATGCATATGCTAACTGTGTATTACTGGTTTTTCAAAGTCTTTATCTACCTTTTTCGGTACACTCTCTGCATAACTTATTAAGTCTCTACAGGTTGATAGGGATATGCGAGTCACTACTGATCGATCATATATCACAGCCAATAGTAAAGAAAGGAGAGCTGAAATTCAACGAGCTATGATGCTGCAGTGTACTTCGGATGTACAAGTAATGACTATTGGTAGTTAAATAGGATTACGTTATCAAAACTTGGATGCCCGTGGAACTCTACTTGAGATTGTTAATTTTAAAAGTATTAAAACTCATTATAAATCTCCTGTCATGATTCTGGTTTTCAGGAAATGGAGCCAGAAGTGCTTGGAATTGTCAGTGGTTCAATATAGCAATGGTGGATGCAGCTATGAAGGTAGTTGAATGCCAACCAATCAAGTACACATAGAGAAGTAGGTGTATATCTAAATACAGAGAACTGAAAAGTAATACAAGTCTATGTTTTGTTTAACTTGGTCTCACTGTGGGGTTGTAGGCTGCATCTTCGGTGAAGATGACAAAGACGCAGGAAGCCATTAGATAACATTTTTATTACTCACATATTTCACACGCCAAAACATAAATGGAAAGTTAAAATGATTAAAGTTTTAAGGGTGTAACTCATTGACTTCTACATAATAAGAATTTATAGATTCTCTTTTGAAAAACTCTGATTTCTTTCTTTCTTGTGGTGGAAAGACTTCTAAAAGTAAAAGAATCGTATAGATCATAATTTTCCGAAAATATTCCGAATAAGAAAAAAGACTTCTGAATGTTCAACAGTTAATCGACCCTGAAAAGGAAAAAGTAAGGCACGGTAGTCCAAAAAATTAATACTAATGAATTCAATCAACTTAAATTAATCCCACATTTTATGTAAACGATCATCATTACACAATAAACTTAAACTAATTGTAATAATAATATCAATAACATATGCATGGAACTAAATTACCCGATCTTATTCCAGTCGGGAATGAATGATCTCATAACACCACATTGGTTACAGGCTTACAGCATTGATTCAGCGATCCACAGGCTCACATCGCACCTTAAAGTAGAGCTACTCACCGAGCCACAATAGTAAACCAAAGAATACCGCAAATACCATTGATCATTTCACGAATGGCATTGGTTTCAAGAAAAAAAATTTGAATCGTCATGGAAACAAATCTATTCCTTGCAAAAGCTGCATAAGATCTGTGCGTCTACATGATCATCAACCTACACGCATTGACAGTGAACCCACTAGCATCACTTCATAGGTACAATGGTCTTATGGAGCAATGTCTTGCTAGCGGTAACTTGAAGGCACATTTCATACGAGGAGTACAAAGAGTGTTTTCACAAAACAACACTGAGAGAGAGGCCTTCCACATCTTCATAACAGTTGAAGGTTTGTATAATAATAGTATTTACCTTTATGGTATAATCATGTTATGCAGAGGAAAACCAGAGATTCGTGGATTTAGATACAAAAACTTGATTGTTACTTGCAGTGCCATGCGAGCCTTTCTTGGGATCGACGGCAAGTTTTAAATACATTATTAAATATATACTGATAATAATTTATAATATAATCTCAACTGTAATAAAATAATGAAAAAATTATAAAATAAAAATGATCATGTTTAGATGATTCTATTTTTGTTTAGTTTATAATATAAATCATATTCATATCAATTTATGAATTTACTTTTTAATTTTCTAACAAAATCAGAAAATTAATATTCACATGAAAAAATACTTAACAATTTCCTGTTTTTGCATATATCATAAACAAAATAAAAATATAACATTCCAGTAAACATTCATACCATTAAAGAATCATTAACATTCATACCACTAAAGAATCAGTTCAAAAAAAACATTCATACCACTAAATATGACAAAAATAATTATAAAATAAAAATGTACAAAGATTTTGTGTAAGAAATTTGGAAAAGACAACAAAAATAACTAAAACTTTTAAACTCAAATAAATATATATATATATATATATATATATATAAAGTTGAGATTGTTTCTCTCCCAGGGTGTCCACCTAGGATTCCAGCTCACTAATTCGTGCATCTTAGAGCCGCCACGTGTCCCGGTCTTTAAAACACATCGTTTCATTTAATTTGGTAAGCAATATTTGTGGGTCTCGATTAGAATTGAGTTTTATGTTTTGCTTAATAAAGCCCATTCACTACAAGAAAAAGAAGTGATACACGACAACCATATTAAACAGAAGTTTATCGGGAACGAGTGTTTCCTATCATTTTTGACAATCATAATTTCATCGTAGTTTGGATCTAGAAAATCACCATTTGTTGGAAAATTCTCGGTAAGTTACAATAACATATATTGTCAAAAAAGTTTGTCTGAAAATCATCTGAATGTACCGATGACTTTTTGAGTAATCCACCTCCGATTAATTTTCGGCAGCTGAAAATATTTATACACAAAAACAATTATTTTAATTAAATTATAACAAATATTAAAAATCTTCATATATTTCATTGCATAATAAATGTAAAAATTCAATAACAAAAAACTTGAAAGGAAAGAACAGATTTCCTGTTGGCAATAAATTTTATAAAATTGGTGGTGTATGATGCAACGGTGGAGATAGCGGATGAGAAGTGAGCGGAATCGAAGTAGTGGTAAACAGAGTTGTACCGGTGGTCGTGCAAGGAGTTGCGGTGGCTGTATGCAAAGAAAGAGGCATGGCGGTGCAAAGAGTTGCGGCAGCGGCGGTGAAAAAGTTGTGGTAGCAGTGGTGAAGGAGTTACGGCAGTGGCGGTGCAAGGAGGGCAGAGGCCATGAAGGAGTTGCGGCAGTGGTGGTAAAATATGTGCTGACAGTGGTGGTGCAAGGATTTGCGTCAGTTGCGGTGGAACCGGGAGTTTCACGGTGGTTCTTTTGCACAAGAAAGTAGATCTAAAAAAAAGAGAAATATTGGGAAGAATGAAAAGAAAAATATGAAATTAAAGATATAGTGCTTACAACTCTTCTCCATATATAGATAATATTAAAGACGATTAATAAAAAAAATAGTTCTATGCTACACAACCATTTTGTCCAGAATCTTTTTTCCATTACACGTTTTAGTTGGATCAAATTAAAACGAAAAATTATATATATATTGTCGATTGCAAAATTGTGAATATAGTTAGATTCATAAATCTATTTAATCACTAAACCAAAATTTTATATGTCTGTTTGTTTTTAAGATAATTCAATTATTATAAAGCTCATTTAAAAAAAAATCAGTTGTAAATTAAATTAATTTTTACATAAAATTTGAATGAACAAGAGAAAAGATTATTTTGATCGTATCTAACGTTTAATTGACTTTTATTCGTGTAGCTTGCTTTCTTGAATATAATTTTCCAGTTATGGAAATTAAATAATATTAGTACAAATAATTTTAGTTCGTTCATAATAAATAAAACAAAACAAAATTTTTATTTACCTACCATAATATATTTGTGTAACCGGTCCATTGTATATTTAAGGTATATTTAAATTCATATGAAACCAAAACTTAATTTAAAATTATAGAAAACAACATAATCTCCATTAGTACACTTTAATATAGACTCAAATGTTTGTAAAATGAAACAACATGAAGACCATTCAAAGCGTTCACGGTATATCAATATCACAATTTTATAACATAGAGACAACTATTTTTTTTTTGGACAACATAAACAAGTGTAAACAAGAAAAATATATCTTATTACATATAATCTCTCCTGACCTAAAACTTTCTAAAAGACAAATCATTATCATACACATTTCTTGAAAATAAAATCTTGAAGCACGAACCAAAAATATTATACCAAAAATAATAATCTAGATCACAAGTAAAGTATATCCCGCCCGTAGGGCGGGTCGATCCTAGTATATATATATATAAATATGTTGGTGACCCTCCTGTGATGCCACATGGAAAGTCATTCTCTGACAGGCCGACACGTGTCCGTCTTCTGGGTTTTATTTCTTTGGTTGGGTTTGAGTTTAACTTTGGGGTTATACTATGAACAACTAGATTAAGACCCGCACCTTGCGCGGGATAAAAATTATATATATAAATTATTTTATGTATTATATGTTCTTACATATTATGAAATAATAAATATATATTAAATAATTAAAAGTCATTAACTATTACATATATAATAAAATTGGTGCGAACGTATAAATCAATTTTATTAATACAAACAATTTTTTTAAAAAATTTGATAGGATATGTAATTAAATTTAAATGATATTAACATACATAGTATATTTTTAATATTAATGTCTATTTTTTTTTTAATGGTGTTTTCTACTCATATGTTTTTTTTATCATGTGTATCTTTAATAGCAAAAACTTTAAATTACTGATAACAAAATTTTCATTGTGGGACTAATAATTTTAGTAATTGATAATTTAAAAAAATTTATCAATGTTAGTTCAAAACTTTTATCAAAAAAATTATTCAAAGTAAATTTTGAAACTAAAATATTTATTTATTCAATATGGTTTATAGTTTAATTTAGAATGATATATATATACATATATATTTTAAATCTTAATGATTAATTAAATTAGACTTTTACTTATATGATTTTGTAATCATTTGTATTTTGTCATAACAAAAATTTTAAATCATGGATCGCAAAATTTGAATGTGAGACTTTTAACAATTTTAGTAATTTATAGTCATTTTTTAAAATTCAAAATATAAAATATACAGAAAAATCTAAAATTTTATAATATGGTTATTTTGTTTTTTTAAAGTTATTTTAATAGTTTTAAATTAAACAAATTTGATAGAAGATACATTTTTTTTATCAGATCTTTTTTATTCAAAATCATTAATTGTCATATATACTTTATCCACATTAAGCAATTCCGTAATCTTTATTTAAGGAAATAATAATTGACATTAATAATGAATTTATGGTTAGTTTAATAAAAAGTTTATTATATAATTAGATGGACCAACCTATTTCTCTAGTAATTCTAAGAATCATCCTAGTGATAACATGTGGCTACAAAAAGAAGTTGTAATGTTTCACAAATAATATATAGGGGATTGACAGGTCTTTTTACTCTTTAATATTATTGAATGTGTTAATTATTTCTTAATACATAGTAGATAAAAAAAAAACACACATTACGATATGGACGTTATATTATCATCAAAGCAATCTTTATCCTATGTACCTCGTCCTGCGGTAATTTATAAAGTAGCAACGAATCTATGAGTTCAGCAAATTTGCAATTACTTACGTCAGAATTTTAAGTATATAAACATTCAACAGTAATGTGTTGAATATTATATTCATATGATTTAAAAGCCTTTAGAAATTTTTATTTTTAAACATACACCAAAAACTTTATGAAAGTAAATATCCATTCAGGTTCTCAACCACTTCAAATACCACCAACGCCAAAAAAATTTAATCAAGTGCACGAAAACTAGAATATATTTAAAACTACAATAAATACATTAGTTAATGAAAAATCCTTTTTAAAAAATATCATGGATGCATACATAAATACTAAGAGAAATGTATAAAAGGAAATAAAAGTAACAATAACTTGAAGAACAAAATGTATAAGACTGTGAATATTTATGATTTGTGGTCTAAGATATATTCAACTTATTGTCCTAATCAAGGCGGAATAAACATTGAATAATATTTCTTTAAAAATTATATATACATAGAAATATTTTTAGTGGTAGGGTATATTTATAATTTCCAATATTTGGCCAAATAAAGAAAAAGGAAACCTGCATGTATATAACCATGAAAAGAAAACTACTTTAAATAACTTAATCAAAACAACAACCACGTACAAGTAAATCCGATGAACGTCCCAACCTCAAAAGAAATAAGGTGTAAGAGTTTTTTTGCAAAAAAAGATGGTATAAGAGCAAAAATCCCAAGACATGACATATAGTTTTGTACTAACAGCTTACCAACCAATTTAATTTACATAGTTCATTTAACAATAATCAAACTAAGCAAATATCCCTAATCAAAGCAAATATTGGTAGCTTCATAGTCTATTTAGTATTCAAATACATTAACATGTACAATATTTAACTAATATGTATATTTTTATATGATACAAATTTATATTAAACATTCATTCTAACTATTTAAATTGTTTTTAAATTTTTATCCCGCCAGTAAGGCGAACCGGCCCTAATCTTTATATATAAAAGACTGTTTGCTTCTCTCACAGGCCTCCACGTCATCGTCCACGTAGGAAAGTCGCGCGTCTTGGAGTCGCCACGTGTCCCCCTCCTGAAAAACTCACCGTTTTCGTACGAGTTTTTTTTTGTTGTTTTTGGCAAATTTGGGCTTCGGTCCGTTCGTCGCTTCCTGCGAATAACATCATAAAGCGTCACCCCGCTAAACCTAATTATCACCTTCGTTCATCCGAGTCTGATCTCGGCGGCGAGAATGACGATCCATCGTTCTCATTCTCCCTGTAACAGAACTTGACTTTAATGGCATCAATGCGTTCGTCGAGATCTCCGTTATAAATAGGTTAGTATTCACCCTTCTGGAGATCTTGCTCTTTTCATTTCTCTGCTGCTTATCCTTTATTCTTGATCTTCTACTCATCTCTCTAAATGGCCATCTCTAGGTTTTTTTTTCTGATTTGAAGACCAGGAAGTGTTCAAACGTTAAGCGGGATGGATATTGCGGCTTCATCTAATCTCTTTGCAATCTAATCGCGTCTTCACACAGCTTCTTCCTCGTTTATCTGTAACATCCTCATCCTCAACATTATTAATACTATCCTCTTTCTTTTCGTGACAATAGTGTTTCTTTTTTAGCCGCACCAAACAGGAATTGAGTTTTTATCCTCGCCAAATCATGCCCAGACAATCAGAGCTTCGGTTCGAACGATTCCAATTCTTCACTGGAGACAAACCAACGAAACCCAGGTGCAAAGTCTGGGTCTTTTTATATTTATCAATATTAAATTCACTATTTTGTGAAAGTCAATATCTTTTTCTTGGCTTCCATTGATGCTAAGAACATTAGTGTATGTATTTAAATGTTACTGGTCACTGTAAGTTTGGGAGCTGAGCTAGCTGTAGTTTAAAATCTACACTTGTGTATGCACGTGCTTTACATTACCTTTTGGTAAGAAAAATCTCAGAGTCTTCTTAGTTGGGTTGTGTTCTTGGTCTGCAGGGCATCAGCAATCGATGTCAAGGAGACAGTGAATGATGACATGTGTGTGCTTATCTCCAGCTTTAATTACCAATGCCTACACTTTGGTCTCTGTACAAAACGCAGATGCTTTAGACAAGAAACCATGAGTTTGCCGTAACTGCCAGGGCATTGGTACTGTTCTTTGTGAGTTACATTTTCTTAGCCTACTAAACTCTTATATATATATATATATATATATGATTACTCTGCGTAAGCTGACATCTTTCTATGTTCAAAGTCGTAACTATTCTCTGTTTCCGTTTGATATGCTTAAGCTTCAAGAGCTTAACATTGATGCCCTTATGTGTTTATATGATTAGGTGATATGTACGGGGGTACAAGAAAATGGAAAGCTCCCAACCGAAAACGAGCCAAAGATAGGTTTGAGTTTACAGAATGTCCGAACTGTTAAGGTTTGTCTCTCCCTCTTTCCCAACATTTATTTGTAATGTAGTTTGGTTTCGGTAACCCATGTTTTATTTGGTGGCTCCTGTTTGCAAACAGGTGGAGGGTTTTCCCAGTCTGTTTAGGTACATGTTTACCAAACAACAAAGGACTCCTTAGAAGGTGGTGCTCGTACAATGTACAATGGTTGCCTTCTTCCCAATTCTTGAGCAGGTATATAGTACATGCCCTCATTTTATCTCCACATAAAGATAATTGGTCTGTTTTGACTGGGAAAAATGTGTTACTTTTTCTCTCAGCACAATGGCAATAGTTATGATTATAGAAGAGGAAGAAAAGTAATACATTGTCGACGCATGTGAAGCTATAGGAGAATGGGATGCTAGAACATGTTTTTGTAATGCTGCTAGAAATGTGTTGTTAATTCTTTACAAACCTAAGAGTTTTCATCTTCCTTAGACAGTCTTGATGACTCAATTTCACATTCCCTACATCGATGACAACGATACAAACTTCAGTCCTCAGACATGAACCAGTCCCTGAGAAGAACCTCTTCCCTATGCATTTGAAAGAAAAAAATGTAACACCCCATCAGCCTTATATGTTGGATTGAGATATGACCGAAATTGATAGTAATCCGATATACTTATTTAAACTAAAATAACTTGACGCCTGATCCTTATAAGGGAAGGAAAAGACAAAAAAAAAAAAATAAGGAGGACAAGAGAAAAGAAAGGAATGAGGAGGAGAAAAAAACTAGACGACTGAAGGAGAGGAAGATGATGATAATGGCAGCGTCGATTTCTTTAGAAAGAGGAAGTTATAAATAATAATTTTTAGTCAAAAAAAGTTATATAAAATTATGTATTGTCTTGACCAGAAAATAGGTACATAGGTACACGTCTACACACAACACACAGTAAAACACACATAGATGGTTTAAAAGTTAACTAATTCATTAAATAACTAATCGGTTAAGCAAATCATGTCATTACAATTTTCTAAAACACAGAGAATGTTTCTGTTCAAAAGTTAATTCATTCATTAACAAAACTAATTGGTTAAGTAAATCAGGTTAGGTAAATTTTGGTGTTATATAATTAAAAAAAATTAAAGAATTTTTTACCTCAACATTCAAATTTTTTTATAATGATGAATCACATTATTTTATTATTTATTTCATATTCATATTTCATATTTTAAATTTAAATTTGCCTATTAACAATTTCCAGTTGATTATTTTAAATAAATAAACTAAAACAGCATTTTCATCAAAAATCCTAACAATTAATAAATCTAATTTATTTTTATAATATTGCAAATGAGAATTTATTTTTTAAGTAAATATAAATTCACTAACATTGTTAACTTCGTTTTCGTATATAATATTTACATACTGTATAACGCAAAGAAATGATTTTGTATAGTAAAATTAATGTAAGGATTATATATTATAAGTTAGTCAGTTATATATATAAATATTTTTTTTTGGTCAAGTTAGACAGTTATATTTGTTTCAAAACTTCGAATTAATTATATTGATAGCATGATTATTTTAGTTATAAGATAGCTCTGACATCTCTCCAGAACTGTTGGATTTTTTTACTTTCAAACCCATAAGAACTATAAGTACTATATTCAGTTTAGCGTAGTTTTTTTTAAATTGGTTTTATATTTTTACACTTTCACACCAGATGTTACCTTTCAAAGAATAAATTCTCTTTGCCTACGTGTGTTGTCCTTATGCTTCAAATTAATAGCTATAACTTAATCTCCTTTAAAACAGAAATGAACAATTTTCTTAAAAACAAAAGACATACCAAACCGTAATGCACACTTTAGTTCCAACCCAATATATTTCAAATAAGTTTGTAGGTGTTCAGCACCTTATACTCTGACATGCAAATCAAATATACACATCCACACATTTAAGAGCCCAAATTAGAGAAACCCACAATTAACCAACAAATTATAGATTAATAATTGTAAATAAATACAATAAGAAAGTCCACATACACCTCAGACATAATCTCTACAAACCCTAATATTATTTAAGACCATAAACGTCAAAATACACTGTTTTTGCAAAACAAACATAAAATACAAACAACGGAAGTATATAATTATATAGTTACATAGATCACATGTAAACCAAATTCCGCGCTACGCGCGTACCGACCCTAGTCTATTTATATAAAGTAGAGTTTATTCACTCCAGAACACGCCACCTCAGCAGACAGGTCAGAAAGTCATGTTCTAAAAAAGTGACACGTGTCTCAGGAAGACAAAACACATTCTCTCCCCTTCATTCTACGGCGTCGACGCCTGAGTTTCTTCAGATTATCTGAAACGGTCCGATTTAAGGCTTTCGTGTTAAATCTCATTGATTCAGTCGCTCACGATGAGTTCTGCGAGACGGTGTGTGTTAGGTATAAATATGTGAACATAAGGGCGATCAAGCTTCCATGCGTTCATGATATTTTGAGATGCAATCAACTCAAGCTTTAAACCAGGTCTTCGTGGCTTCATCAAAACATGAGTAACTCTTTCATCCTCATCTCTCATCTGCAATTTTTTATTGATTTGATATACAATGACAATTTTCTTGCTGCAGATCTAAGAAGGCTCCGTACAATGATTTTGAGGGTCCTGGTTTCAATCCCTAATACCGTTTAAGAATCAGTTGACTGGAAGCGGCAGTACCTAAAGTTTGGGTAGATCGAGTTTCCAGGTTTTGCTTTCATACTACTCTGACTACTTTATGAAATCTGATGAAGTTCTTCAAAAGGAAACTAACGTTAATTCTTTGAACAAATTGTTTTTTGAGGTTTTGTTTTAAGCCTTCTTCTCTGACCATTTTATGAAAATCCGATGTTATCACTTACAAGGTTTTGAGAAATTAACAGAGTCTTGGGAAGGAATTGAATTAAAAGAGGGTGAACAACTTCAAACATGCAAGGCAAAACAAACCACTTTGGCCTCGAAATTACCTTCTTCCCAACTTATTATCCACTGCAAAAAAACCACTGGAAATGTAAAGCGTCAATTATAGAGAAAGTTAGCCTTATTTTCAATTTAATTGCTTATAGATTGAGAACTAACCTGTAGGAAATGTCGGTGATGGATTGTTTATAGATTCTATATCAGATTGATTAATGGGCTAACAGGGTTTAATGATGGCAAGAATTTTCATATAATATTGTAGGAAATGTTTTCTCACAGATTAATTGTTTTCTGGTCTGGTCAGGTCAACAAGATTTGGTTTCCTAAAGTTTCTGGTGTTGTTCCTGTCATCCTGATGTGATAACTTCTAATTGTTCTGGTAAGTGGCTACTGGTAATCCGAGGAGACCAATAAACCTATGTTTATTCTTGATATAGTGATTGTTTTGCCTGATGTTGCCACTTACAATGTGATCATATGTGATTATTAACACGATATTAATCGATGGTACTTGCAAACAGAGCAGTGTTGGCAAGGGGATAAAGCTTTAAGATTAAATGAGTGCATTGTTAAGGTATCAAGATTGTTTTTTAAAGTTAACTTTCCAGAACGTTTACAATTTTCAGGTTTATTAATGTTGTTTTTTTTTATTGTAGGCTCCCTTATCTCAGTAAATTCATCGCTCAAAAGATTGCGTTGCAGGTTAGATCATTCCGAGAATTTCAAGAGCTTCACTTGGAAGAACGTCTTCAACTCCTGCGGGGGTTGCTGGTTTGTCGGAGAGCAATGTTGTAGACATCGAGAAGGTGTATAGAAAAGATACCTTCTTTGAAAGTAGGAGTCACGTGCAAAACAGAAGGTGATAGTTCAAGCTTGGATCACTCTAAAACTTTTCAATTGACTCTTAGGCGCTATTCCGCCCTCTCCTTACCACAAAGAGAAAGGCTTATGGGCTCTTCTTGCGGATTCAAACAATGTATGGCTCTTTCAAAAGGTTAGTTTCATGGATGGAGCTGAAGCTATACTCTTCTTCAACGATGTTTGTTAGACATTGAAAAGTTTAGGAGCAAGCGTCGAGGCAAAGAACAATGAAGTTAGAGAAGGTTAAAAGCCGATCAAGATTGGAAATGGGGAAACGCTAAAAACTTGCAGAAGATACTAATAATTTGACTTGCTTATGAGTTTGGCGTAAGAGATGCTTGGATCAGTTGTGATCAAAAGACATTACTTAAAGTTGAGGTTTTGAAAAGAACCAGTGATTTGGAGGGTGAGGTTACAGAAGAAGGCATGGAGGAGGAAGAAGAAAATGAGAATGAAGAGAATTATGAAAGCAAATATAGTGAGGAAGAGGAAGATAAGAAGAAAGGATCAAAGAGAGTAAAAAAGATGGGATCAGATGAAGATTGAAAAACAAAAAGGCGTCAAACCTGCACTGTGTAGGTTTTTGCCTCCAAAATTTACAGTGATACTCAATGACTTTAGCCTGTTATTTGTTCTTCCGCTGATTTCGTAGACGTTTTGGATTTTGATGGTTTTGGACTTTTGTTAACTCTTTAATTTATGTCTTGATCCGACTCTTCTAAGCTTTACTGTAAAATAAGTTAATGCTTCCTGTTTCGGTTATTTACCTGGCTTTGGATGTGTTTTAAGGGTTTTACTGGGTACAGAGGCTGTTATGAGAACTTATGGTTTTGTTGCTGTTTATCAAATACACCAGATCTAGAAATAATATAATTTGGTAAGGTGAACATAACCCTTATACAAGCAACTATACAATAGAGAAAAAAAATATAACAAAAATGAAACAGATCCACATTTGCGCGGTTGAAATATGTGAAGAAAAAAACACCTACTTTCACATATTATTGAACATCAAAAACGAAAAACATGTTGGTGACGAGTCACGAGCAAAACAAAATTGATAACAAACATAAATCCCAATATATTTAAAGATTTAATAACCCACGTTAGTTAACCATCTAATCTAATAGTCTTTCCATTTCAAAAATATATATGGTTTAGAACTTTTACCACTATTAAGAAAACATACGAAATTTTGATTATCAATAGATTAATTTCTAAACTAACTATTTTTCGTAATTTTTAACCAATAAAATTTTAATAAAAAACATTTATATTTTTTTTGAAATTTACAATTAACCATTTAGTAATGAATTGAAAATGTAAAAAAAAAATATTTTTAAAACCATTTTTTTTTCTATAATGTGGATTTTCGATACAGAAGGAAGTATAATATATGTTAATTAAATATCATAATATTTGTACTATTAAGTTAAATTAAAAACAATTTGTAGAAATTAAATAATTTTTATCTTTTGTAAGTAATTTTATAATATAATCAAATATTAATTATAAACTGAGGGCGCCATGTCAGCAAGAACATTCTGGATGCGAATGTAAATTGTGAATGATGTAGTTGTGATGATATAACTGTATTATTATTATTTTTTAAACAAAAACTTAGGTCAGAAATGGAATCTTCATAGTAAAGTAGCCAAATGTGCATGCTAAATATTTAAAGAGGTAATTGTAGAAGTTTTATGTTATAAAGTATACAGAGATGATAGTATATAAAAGTTCACAAAGAACTTAATAATTTACTTTGGCGCTGCACACGTAGAAATTCCAAGACGGACCACTGTCCAGGATTCTTTTTAAACATACGATTAAATTTTTACCAATGCATTTTTCTTTACTTTTTGTAACACAGAGAATTTAAAATATCCTAAAACCGTTCAATTCATTTCAGATCGACGACTGTAAAAGTCAGTGTATGAGAGATTAAATAAGAAAATTTTTACTTATTCTATACAAGAATTAATATTAGGAAAACAAACAAACAAATTTGACATTGAAACAAAACCGCAATAAGGACTAATACATCTTTACATATGCAAACAACAATTGTGGTAAAGATAACTATATCTATGCCATAATTTTGCTATGAACATGAGAATATGAAGAATCCATGAAATTTATGTATTGTCATGAACGGCAAACCGACATGTCTCGAGCTGAAAAATGCTGGAGATAGATTAAATGTTCCTTACGTGGCGTCTCTATATTGAAAATAAATATTATAGAACTAATATGATCTTTATAATTTTGAGTGTCAATGTTTTCTTATTTTGATTAACTTTGCTTTATTACCCTCTTTGGATTCAATATAACATTCTACTTTTAATAAAAAAATGCAACTTCAAATAATCACCACTTCCACTCCTTTAGCATGTCGAAAGATTATTATTTCAACATAAAGAGTAATTATTCTTATAACATACACAAAATAGTTATCCACAACCCAATCATTCCGAACCCGAAATATTGCAAACCACAATGCACCGAATATGAGATCAAATTTTTGTAAAAGAAAACAACATAAAAACCATTCGAAGCCCTCACAACATATCAATGCCACAACTCTTAAACAACTATTGTGAACAAGCAAAATATATCTTATCATATTTAATCCCTCCTCACGTAAAAATTTCTAACAGACAAAAATCATTATCATATCTATCACTTACAAATGCAATCCTAAAACATAAACCATAAAATCATACAAAAATAATAATCTAGATCGCAAGTAAAGTATATCCCGCCCGTAGGACGGGCCGACCCTGGTATCTATTATTATAAAAGACTGTTTCCTTCTCTCCCAGCCCTCCACCTCAGATTCCAGCGAGATATGTCGAAGTCTATCGTCGTGACACGTGTGCGATGAATCTGATGATGATTTCTTGGATTGAGAAGTCTTGGTGTCGTTTCATCTCATGTTCTTCTCCCAAGAACCCTTATGCAATGAAATGATTGTCTTTCACTAACGACCCATCTTATGCACACACACAAAAAAAAAGCTCTACTCTGTTTGATGTTGGCTATCTGAGTCAGACTTTGCTTAATAGTTTAATGTATGATTAATGAGAAAGCCAGGGTCTGCTTCCCAAGGTTCGGGTGACTCATCATCTTCATTCCCTTACTTACTTGAACTAATATGCTTCATGTTATCTGATACTGAAGACTTTTGCAGATAGAAGAGGTGGGTTTGATTACAGAAAAGATGAAATTAACCAGACACATGAAAAGGTGATTAGAACACTTGAATCATGCAACTTGATAGGAAAACTCGGAACCTAACATCATCTTGGAGGTAAAGCTTCCAAGGCTCTATTATATATTATTGTACCACACAACTTTAGTTCCAAATCCAAGATGGACTTAACAACGAGTGATAATCTGTATGATTGGTTTAGTTGTCATGTTGGAATGTTTGTGACTCTGTGTCTTTTACAATTAAAGATGTTCGCAACTGGAGTACTCTTTTTGTTTGTCTTTGCAAAGGAAGTTGTTTGAGAAGTGAATGTAATGTTCCCTTCTCTTTTTTACACTACAACACAATTGATGTTATAGCTTTCTTTGTTGCTTAACATTTTCATTACTGATTGCTGACTCTTTTTCCCAGATTGGGACTAGCAGAAGAGGTAACATCAGGCTCTCATGACGTCTCTGATGCTGTGGAAACATGACCAAAGGTGCGTTTCCTTGGTTTCTTCAATATAGAGTCCACGAAATTTTTTGTTCAATAAACTCTGTGTTCTACTTTGTATCTTTTCAGTTGTAAAAAGGTATAACAAATATGCAATGTGCCTATTTTTAGAGAATAAAGTTACTGTACTTATGTTTCTTAATATTCTACTCTCTTTTTTTTTTTTTTGTAAAAGAGACTATCAAAGTTTTTATTACCAAAGCTAATGATAATCACCATGGCAATGTAATCTTTAGCTGTTTTTTGATTATCAATAATGCAGATCTCTGCAAGGGTTGTACCGGGTCAAGAGTTATTCTGTTTCAGTAGAGATCCTGAAGAATGTTTCTTGCGATTGTTTATGAGAACTTTGTCGGCTGTGTTGTGCTTATTGTAGAGGTAAAATAAGAGGCATTTCCTTAAATTTGTTTTTGCATCAGAAACATTGCTAAGAAGGAACCAGTTCATGAGATTGTTGAAATGACAGATTTGGGATGCTCTTTAGCACTGAGGGGTTTGATATTTTTGCGAACGATCGAGTATTTGGAATGGTCTCTTAAGTGGCTTCTGAAACTACACAATATCAGAGATTACTGTGAATTTAGCCAGTGTGTTAGTCTTGGAAGATGCTTCGGTTGGACCGAATTGAAATATATGTAAACATGAATTATATATATATAATTATTTTATAGTCAAGGCAACCATTAAAAATCCAACTATTTCTTTATACTAAAACCTTCGGAAGGAAGATGTATTTCAGGCTTTCAAATATCACATAAGTTACTAATTAATGAATTTGTGCACAAGTTTGTTACTTGGTGTATATGTGAAATACAATTCGTATATATACATATAAGATTAAAATATGTCTTTGTAAAATATATTCTGCCAAATAATATAAGCAAAGTAAAATGAATTTATGCATTAATAAGTATAAGTCACTAGATGGCAGTAACAACAAGCTTGACTTTTGACTTGCGAGTAATTGAATTTTGTTTTGTTTCACCGAACCTAGACTTGCAAAAAAAAAGGGCGAATATGATGGATTTAAGGAAAAATTTGTATAAATACATACATAACTCCATTACAGGATAACTAAAATAAAATAAGGAGTGAGTCTAAAATAACTTTTTCATTTTTTAGTCGCAAATTCTAGTTTTGAAAAATTAAATTTGAAAATGATTAAACCACAGCCAATAGTTAATACATAATCAGAAAATTGTAAGAAAAATAAAAACTAACAAGATATAATAAATATAATGACAAAATTATTGAAATACATAAAATAATCCATAATACATAATTTCAAGAATAAATATGGAAAATTCATAACAACAACAAATAGAAGTATATAGGTTTTTAAAATATATATGTTTTAAATGAAACAACACATCTGATTACATAACACATAAATATAATAGTATTTTTTTAGAAATACACAAAGTAACTAATCAATACACACATAATATTGTTGGGTGAAAAAAAAACCCTGCAACTTCAGATAGAAAGTTATATGAATAGATATATAAATATTTATACAATTCATTGATATATAATAGTTTCAAAAATCTCATATATATATATATATTCCCAAAAAATAATTAAACACTGATTACTTTTAACGATACTATAGTTATGTAGTTCTCGGATTACAATGCCAAAATTTAACAATCTTATTAACATATTATTCACAGCTATATGTTTCTAATCAATTTATTCCACTTATGTTTATTTCATCCCATATTCAGATATAAATAAATATATATTAATATAATACTTACTAAGGGTTTCAAGGAAACAATTAAAATTACATTATTTCCATTCGGAAAGACAGAGCAAAAAAGCAAAACCATCAAAAAATATTACTCGCTTAGTTTTCAAAGTTCCATAATCTTAAATTTCATGAATCTACCAATTACTTATCAAATTATAACAAAACTCAAACAATATATCAAACTCACATATATGTCTCTCTCTAACAAATGTAAGACTATAAAACATAAAAACAACCAATGCTTATTAAATAATATTCCATAATATCAGACATGCCTTGCAAAAACAAACGAAAATATAAATAAATTAAAACAAGCAATGTTTATTATACATATACTTTAGTTTTGAAATTATTTTTATAATTCACATCTCATCCCGTCCGTAGGGTGGACCAACCTTAGTATATTTATATAAAGAATAAATTTGCTCTCTTCTCATCAAGACACGTCAGTAAATAGGTGCAGGAGAAGCTTACACCTGTCTTTCTTTTACCGAATTTTGCTTTAGTTTACAATCTGAATGGGACTTTGTCTTATACTTAGTGGGTTCTTATTTTGTTATTAATTTTGTCAAAGTCATAATTACAGCCCGATACAGAGAGACCAATGTCTTGTTCGTGAAAATACCAAAAAAGGGTTCTCTTAATCTTCTTCGATTCTCAAGCTTTGAGTGCGCCGTTTCGTCTTTTGTTCTTATCCTCCAAATGGTTACGAGATGTTTCAACGCCATTACGACCTTCTTAACTCCTAAACCCAATTCAACCACAATTACTCATTCAATGCATCTTACCTCTATTCAAGGCGGTGGATCTCTAACTATAAAAAGGTAAGAAGCTTATCTCATAAATCTCATCCTCACCGCAACCAAACCTGCGAATCCTAGCCTCCCAAATCGAAACTCTCATCAGACAATCTATCTCCAGTTCTATCTCACATCGCTGTCCAAATCCGACATGAGCCAGACAATCGTTTGCGGAGGAGGACTATAATGATCAGACTCTTGCTGTCATGTCTCGATTGCCTAGAGTAAACATTGTCTCACATGTCCCCACCGGCCCCATAAACATTTGAAACATAAATCATACTCTAATGCACCAGCTGATGACATTTGTTCATTTTAGTGGTGTACGTATTGTCATGTAATTTGGTGAGATTTGGTCGTTTTTGTTTCCCTAGACGTGTTTTCTTTTTTTTTTGTTTACTTCCAGATTCTTGCCATGATACTTGGTGCAATGCCTTTTACAAAAAAGTTGATATTTACAAACGTTGCAACTCTTTTCTTATCGACAGATAGATGCATGTTTCTTAGTTAGGCAAGTGCACTCACGCTGCAGATCCAAATCAAATCAGATCTTGAAGCCATGGATGCAGCAGTCTCCGCAGCAACCTCAGTCTCTGGAGACCAGAGACCATGAAAGAGAAGAGACCAATTAAAATTGTGCAGACACTCCAGAGACTGAGGTTGCTGCGGAGACTGCTGCATCCATGGCTTCAAAGTATTTGGTGTTCAAGGATAGTGATCCTCATGATTCAGCGTTTCTAAAAAATGCGAAGCATCTGTTCAGTTTTGCAGACACTTAGAGAGACTCTTACAGTATACTAATAAGTCTTACAATTCAACAGGGTATGGGAACGAGCTACTATGGCAGCTTTGTCGCCACAGAAACTGAAGATCAGTGTTGTTTTCTCCGCAGGTCAAGCACTTGGCACATTGTCATTAATGGACCATTTCTGTGTGTTTCCGAATGATTTATGTATTGTTGTATCTTGGAGGTATACTATTGATTTGTAATTTTCTTTTGGCTTCAGATCACTTGCAGCTAAAAAAGAACATTTTACGGATTTAAAGATGGCCCAGATGGGATCATGAAATGCAAATAGGTTAACTTGAATGCAGAATTCATTCAGCTTTTAAGAAACCATATACTTAGACTGTAATGATATATGGATATTTGCTAAAAACTTTATCTAAGAATGAGATTCTACAAATTTTCATCATCATTTAGATCTTTGTGTTATAGACACTCCGGTATTCAAGCATGTGTATATAGCTGCACCTCAACTGTCGAATCTTTAGCTACAAGTTAATTTCTCTTTTGGTGACCAACTGACCATGAATGAACTTTATACAGTACATACATAACCTTTTATTTCAGAAACAGAACTGCAAATTTCTCCTAATTACACCATAACGTTATATATAGAAAGTCGAAACCTTATTCTACACCAACTACTCACACCATATGTCTATCTTAAGAGTCAGGGCTCAGGATTCATCTCATAAAACATACTTAAGAAAGTGGAGTAGCAAGAACAACATAACACTTTAAAAATATGCAAAAGTAACTATTAAGTAAACAAAATAGAATTATAAACAAATTTAAAATAAAAATTTTTAAAATCAATAATGAAATAAAATCAGTTGTTACTATAAGAAATAATTATAAAATAAAATTACTGGAAATTCATATGCCAAAAAGTAATCAATAACACTTGCATTAAAATTATAATTAATTATCAAGTAACATAGTTAACATGGTGTCCAAATATAATAAAATACACAAAAATTGATATTTTTATTGTAAATAATGATTGATATTTTTAACATCTCTAAATAGTAAAAATTGGGTTTTTAATATATATCTAAAAAAAATGTAACCAATTTAAAATAGTTAAAAAAAATCAAATAACAAAATATAGTAATTTTTACAATAAAATAACTTATAAAGTTAATGTAAATTCATATTCCAAAATTAATCCATAAAACTTACATTAAAATTATAATTAGTTATTCAGATAACGTAATTTTCTTAGTGTCCTAATATAATAACATATACTCAAATAAATATCTATATTTCTAAATAGTAATGATTGATATTAGGATTTCATGATACGTACCTAATATAAATTATTCTTTTTTGGCATTGTCTAAAACGAAAATTTCTAAGAGAATTCTAAGTAATGGATAAAACAATTCAATTCGAGTTACAATAGAGTAATCATACATAAAATAAGAATAATAAAAATCTACACTGTCAAAAATCTTGAACCTGTGCATTTCAAACTATTTCAAGAATCGTATGATGCAATAAATAACAAAACTACGAAATAACAATTCACACATAATATACAATCAAACCAAAAATAAATGTTAAAAAAATTAACAAATATAAAAATTGCCAAGTACCATTTATTATGAAGTTATATGAAGATTAACACATGTTTGATGAAGTTATAATTACTATTATGCTAATTGCCAAGTACCATTTATTTTAAAAATTCTAATCAGAAGTTACTTAGATTACATGATTTGTTTTATTTTCAAACATAATAGTAATATATTTAAGCCTCAAACAAATATGTATAACTTTAAATAGTAATGATAACTATTAAATTTTTGTGTAGTCTACCTGACTTAAATATATTTCCAGTTAGAATGAATCAAACTTCGCAACTTATTACTTACAACTTCATCAAACTATGCACTTATTACTTATAACTTCATGAAATTCTTCGAGCAATTTTTAAAAACTAATTTAAACTATTACAGTAGTTAAACTAAAACACACATTAAAAGAAAAAAAAGATATAATCTCTTATAAAACTTTTAATAATTAATAAGTACAATTTTTAGAATAAATAGATAAATTGTTTTAGTAAAAATCATGAAAATTAATTTTAGTTTCAGTTAAAAATAAGTTAAACATATTAAGTAATTTTTATTGTTTATTTCTCGTCCGTAGGATCGGGCCTACCCTAGTAGTTACATATTTTAAAGTAGAACAAATTTTTGGGTTAAAGAATGTGTTATTTTCAGATTTTTCTTTATGTTCCCTAAGCTTTTAGTACGAATACCAATTAGTCAAAAAAAATTAAGAAAATAATTGGCGAAGTAACATTTCAACAAATTGACATGTATTGATGTTATGTTGACAAAAAAAAGACATGTATTGATAAATTATTTATAGAGTTAATTGGTGAAGAAAGTATGGATCATTTTAAATGCTTATTTCTTTGACGGAACGTACGAATATTATGAAATTTCACAAACGCGGCCAAACGAGACTGGAAAGGCAAAGCAGCATTCTCCTATTGACTGAGTTTGACCTTTCAGTCCAAGGAACATTCTCTACTTATTTCGTTTCATTTTAATAACCTATAGTTATTTGCATATTTTATTCGATTGTTCTTGTACGGTTTCATACAATTTCTATATTCTGATATACATATTATTGCATTAGTAGGTTCTTTTCAGACCAGAGATCACCGCTTGGGGAGATCTGGTAGTTATAAAGAACAAATGAAACAAGTAAAAGTGAATGTAAGACAGTACGCTACTGGTCAAAAAACACAAACTGGTTGAATAGAAACAAAAGTAGAAAAACATAGAACTTTATTTTTTCTTCAGACAGCTCTAAAACTTTGTCTAGACAGCCCTATCATATCAGACATACAGTATACTCTGGTGGTCTTTCGGTGGAACTTATTTGACTTCACATATTTGGCTGCCACTGTTCACTGGCCACACCTAATCACTCCTCTCTTCTTTATAATGATCAAGATCTACATCTTCTTTTTCCATTACTTTCTCTTTCATTTTCTGTAAAATACAAGTAGTCATTATCTTTGAATGTGACGTTTTTTTATTTGGTTTATATATGGGATATTTATGAGTATAGTTCCAAATCTTACTAAATCAGAGAAAACTATGAATAATCCAAGATCAGTTAATTCTTCAGCTTCTCCGGCGAACCTAGATCTCGTGGAAAACCAGCGTCAGTCAAGTTCTGGAGAGTTTTCAAGAATAGAGAAACGAAACGGAGCGACGAAGATAACGTTTCACTCCAAGTCTATGCCCCGAGGTTGCAATGACAAGAAGTATGACCTATTCAGGACCATGTCAGGGAAGCTCGAACGTCAAATATCAAATCTCCGTGGAAAACCCATTGACACTTCGTTGCAGGATAAAGAGATCACTGAATCTCTAACCGCTGAGAGATTCTTAGAGGCTCTTCAAGGCCCTGAACTTGAAACTCTCAAGGTATTATTCATTTTCTTTTGTGTTTATTCTTGATTTTTCGTTACATTTTTATAATAACTAAGAGATTATGAACATGAAGACTAGTATATTTTCTTAAAACCATGTCCAAACCATATTAAATTAACTCTAAAATTTCTTTCAACGAAAATCAAATATATATATATATATATAACCGTTATGCTTCTACTAGGTGATCCAAAAGTTTTATCCAATACACTAATTTTTCCTTGGTATTTTTTGTTTTTGTTTCTTCACTTTATGGTGTTTTATTTTTTTTTAGTTTTTTAATGGTGTTTTATATTGGTGGAAGAACAGGAGATGGAGAAGATAGTGTTGCCTGAGGACAAAACATGGCCATTTCTTCTTAGGTTTCCAGTAACATCGTTCGGGATGTGTCTTGGAGTAAGCAGTCAAGCCATCATGTGGAAAACCTTAGCAACCACAAAGGCCGAGAAGTTCTTACATCTCACGCAAGTAGTCAACCACGTCCTTTGGTGGATTTCACTCGTCCTCCTCGTCTCCTTCTCCATCACTTACCTCTTCAAAACCATCTTCTTCTTCGAGGCGGTGCGCCGCGAGTTCAAGCATCCCATCCGAGTCAACTTCTTCTTCGCTCCTCTCATATCAGTCCTCTTCTTGGCACTTGGTATCCCACACTCCATCACCTCGAGTCTCCCCTCTATACTTTGGTACTTCTTTATTGCTCCGATCTTGCTTCTTGAGATGAAGATTTACGGACAGTGGATGTCTGGTGGACAACGACGCCTCTCCAAAGTTGCTAACCCTACAAACCACCTTTCCATCGTGGGTAACTTCGCCGGAGCACTTCTCGGAGCATCACTGGGGTTGAAAGAAGGACCGATGTTCTTCTTTTCCGTAGGGTTGGCTTATTATTTGGTCTTGTTCGTGACTCTCTATCAGAGACTTCCCACGAACGAAACCTTACCTAAAGAGCTTCACCCTGTCTTCTTCCTCTTTGTCGCTGCACCGGCTGTAGCTTCCATGGCTTGGACCACGATATCTGCGTCTTTCGATATTGGCTCGCGCATCGCTTACTTCATCTCCTTGTTCTTGTATTTCTCTCTGGTAATTATTATTTTTCTTTATTTACATAGTACCTTGCAATACAAGAAATGTGCATATCATGTGTTGGTTCTTGTTTCAGGTTGTTCGGATTAACTTTTTCCGCGGATTCAAGTAAGCTATTTCTCTAACTGATTATCAGAGTCTCCATACCAAATAAATTACTCCAGTTAATTTATATGATGTTAGACTGAAAACACACAAATAATAAGAAATTTATCTGGTTTTCAAAAAAATAAAAAATAAATTTATTTTTATCTAAAAAGTATTATCATGTATATATATATAAACTAAAATAATTCAACCAGTCATAAAAAGGAAATTATTAAAAATAATTCACTGAACCGTTTTTCAGTAAAGTTAAAATTAACATAGAAATACACCATGAACTTTATAAAACTTCACATATTTTTTGTTAAATGTCAGATTCTCCTTAGCTTGGTGGGCTTACACGTTTCCAATGACAGCGGTGGCCACAGCGACGATAAAATACTCAGGGGAAGTCAACGGATTAGCAACTCAGATACTGGCAGTTTTGATGTCAGGAGCAGCAACTCTAACGGTGATAGGTGTCCTGGTATTGACAGTGGTGCACGCTTTTGTCAAACGTGATCTCTTCCCCAATGACTTCGCTATTGCAATAAGTGCAGAGCAACCAAAGCAGAAGAAATGGTTGAAACAGCTCATAAATGGAAGTTTGGAAAATAGTACGAGAGGTCTCAAGGTTTTGGACCCGGAAGATACTCGAATAGATATAGAAGCCCCTCCTTTATCAAATGCAGTGTGTCACACGGTTTAGTTAGCCAAAAAGAGAGGTATGAAACAAAGTATACGCAGTTGATAAAAATAAAATCAAAGTATAAGTCACACGGTTGCAGCTTCGTCAGAAGACACAAGAAGGTTTACCAAGACAGCTCCACCAAACAGCTAGATCTATTTCAGCAAAGTCAGTCCCTTGCTTGATTCTACCGGCTGACTTGCAAAGAAACTCTATGATCAGATGGCTCATAACTCATGAGCAGGTTGTATCATGAGAGGTAGAAAAATCCATGCTCGTTTTATTCTTCTTGTCATTTGTATCTTTGTAATCTTCATACCTTGAAATATATTACAATTTATTTGGAATGGTGTACTTAAAAGAAGTAAATATCTTCAAGCTCTCTCTGGCACAATCGTTAGTATGTTCTTGGTAAATTAGTTTTCGTTAATAGTAAATAATTTTATCATCTATGGGATGTACATGGCAAAACAGTCATTCCATATCCAACACATCTCGATATGTTCAATTCATACTCGGTTTATAAGACCGTGCAAAAACATACTTGTATTTTTGAAAATTTTAAATAATATGTTATTTATTTTTTGACGAAAACATACATTAGTCGATACATCATCATCTGCTATATCACCTAATTTTGTTGATGCGGTTATTATGTCAGTTTTGCTAATGAATATGTCACCAGTAGCGGAGGTAGCTCAGTGGAAAGTGGTCATATGACCCATGTGAAATCAAAGAAAAATTTTTGGCTTGTGTTTTTACGAAGAATACTAAGAAAATGTAGTACATAGCCTTCTGGACCCTTGTGATATATCTCTCTGTTTCTAAATAGATGATGTTTTAGGAAGTTTTTGATGTTTCATAATAGATGATGTTTTCATATATCAATGCACTTTTTCACTTTATCAAAAACTGTGTAATCAATGATAATTTGTAGTCTGTTTTGTGATTGGTTAAATAACTTTCACTAGTAGAAATCTTGCTCATAACCACGAAATAGCTACGAAATTTTCGTGGCAAATTTGAAAATGCTATGAAAATACTATGAAAATAAAACGTAGCAAACAAAAGCCACGAAAATGCAATTCGTATGTAAATCGTAGCAAAAAAAGTCACGAAACTGCCACGAGATAAAAACGTAGCAAACTATAGCCACGATTTTGCTACGAAATTTTCGTGGCAAACTGTTACGAAATTAAACGTACCTACAATCGTAGCTAGTTTGTAAAAAAAATATTTTTGCTACGTTTTGGGAACTAAATTTTTCGTGCCTGTGTAGAAAAACCACAATTTTATCACGAAATAGCCACTGAAATTTGAAATCCCTAAATATACTTTTAAAACCCTAAACTCTAAATTAAAATCTTAAACTCTTATTCTAACTTTAAATCTTAAACTTAAATTCAAAAATTAATTTTTTCAGATTTTATTCTTAAATCTTTAATCTAACCTCAAAACTATATTCCAAACCATACACCTTAAACATAAACATAATACCCTAAATCATAAATCCAAACACCAAAACTAATATTTTCAAACTTTAAACTCGAATGTTAAACATAAATTACAAACTCTATACCCCAAATCATTAACATAATCTTTAAATAATTTAATTATTTAAACTAAATAAATAATGCTAATATATAATTATTAGTTATGTATATAAATATTTAAAATGTTTACACGTAAACTTTACCTCTTTGTTTGGTAAGCATGTAAACTTTATCTCTTTGTTTGGTAAGCATGTAAACTTTATCTAAAATTAAAACAAAACAGTATCTTTAATTCTAAGGCTTAAACTATTAAACCTAAACAAAGAGATAAAGTTTAATAAAATTGCTCTTAAATCTTAAACTATAAATATAAACTTTAATAAAATTGACACTTAACTTTATATTTTCATACTATAAACTCAAATTTTAAAGTAGTCTTTTATTTTGAACTAAATCACCAAATTATATATCATAAACATGACACCTAACTTTATATTTTTGTTTGAACTAAATCAACATATCTTAAATCATAAACATAATTTTTTATATCTATAATTAAAAAATATAAAATTATATAAAACATTCTCTTTTGTCTTCGATATATATTAAAACTAAAATGCTGTAAAAAAGAAGGTAGAATAAAGTAAACATAATTAATAATTACTCCTAAATTTCTATTGGTTAAGATAAGAGGGTGAGGATAGCAATTTTTGCCCATTGATTAAATCTAATCAATGGTTCAGATTCATTTATCTGTGTTTCTTTCTCTCTCTCCAAAGTCTCTTCTCTCGATATCTTTTTCTAATATTCTTCTCTCCAGAACTCTTCAACAATACAACTCTGTCTTAATCTCTCACAATCACTCACAGCCTTCTTCTTCTCCATCTACAACACGAAGTTTAACAACGACCGTCGCGTTGTTCACCACCACCACAAGTAGCGTCTCTCTCTCTCTCTCTCTCTCTCTCTCTCTCTCTCTCTCTCTCTCTCTCTCTCTCTCTCTCTCTCTCTCTCTCTCTCTCTCTCTCTCTCTCTCCCTCTCTCTTCTGTGCGTTGAATCTGAGTTTATTTATTTTGGTAAAGGAAGGTGGAGGAGGCAGAGGAGATTGATGGAGGAGGAGGTAGCAGAGGCGGTGACTAGTGAGATGAGCCGGCTTGAAGATTGAAGATAAGAAGAAGCGTGACGGCAGAGGAGGCGTGAAGCGTTGCTTCATCCATAACACCACCGGTGGCTCCAGAAACAAATCGAGTCGCCGCTTCTGGCGTAGTATCAGGAGGTGTCGGTGGTGAAGCTGGTGGCGGTACCGGTGGTTGAGCCGGCGTATATATTTGTGTATATATATATGATATATGTTTATAATTTGTTTTCTATATATTTTGTAATTTCATTAATAAAAATTGTTTTTTTCTAATTTAGTAATTTATTTTTTATGAATTTTTTTTTTAAAAGACACGTTTTGGCCACGATTTGTTTCGTAGCTAGAACAGACACGCAAATTTTCGTAGCAAAATGTAACAATATTGACCACGAAAATGTCGCAGCAAATCGTGGCAATTTGCTAGGTTTTTCCACACGGTCAATTTTTGCTACGATTGTATACGTACGATTTAATTTTCGTAGCATTTCTGTGGCTTCCTCTCTATATACCCACGAAATTTAGGTTATAGCCACGAAAACAAATGTGACTGTGGGGGTTTTTTTTACTTGTGTTTTAATTTATATTTTAATGATATTTTTAAGATAAAAAAAAAACAAATTTTCTAGACTATATTTCCGAAGTGATTTATACACATGTCGTCACTATAATCATTCTCACTGAAAAAAAGATGACATGGCACTTAAAATAGATGCATGGTTTTAGAAAATAGTGACATGACATCATATTAATTGTGAGATGTAAAATTTTCTTATAAAAATTTAAATTTTTTTGCAGAGATTTTAAATATAGTAATACAAATAACTCATATATCATCATTAATGTCAATTTTCCATATAAATATTTATTTATGGTAAACTATTAAATATATTAATAATTCATATATCACAACTAAAATAATAATATATATGTATCTCACATTAATAAAAATAAACTAAATAAAGTAACACTAATCCAAAAAAAATTTGATAGTTAAATATTTAAACATTATTTAAATTTATCCGTTCATCTTCATTATTTAAATTAACAAAAAGATTTTTCAGTTTAAATAAAACAAACAAAGTCTCAAATTTATTAGAATTTATATTTATATGTAAATATATATATATATATATATATATATATATATATATTTAAAATAAATAATCATTAAACACAATAATATAATTAAAACTATTTTTATAAAATCTAATTTTATCTTTATTAAAAATTAAATCAAATCAAATTTAAATAATTATACCAAATCAAAAAGAATAAGATTACAAAAATACGTTTATGATTTCTTATAACTATTGAAGTTAAAATATAAATTAATAATGTTGAAATATAAATCAAATTTTTTTTTTGAAATAAAAAATGTTATGTTAAAAATTACTATTCCTACGCTCCTAGTTTATTAATAGTTGTGCATGATCTTAAAATTTTATGTATTTTAAAACACACAAGTATATGTTAACTATAAAACTGACCCATATAAAAGATTTGGCTAGTTCCGCCACTGTATGTCACGTGTATAATTCTTTATGTAAAAATAAACTAATCGTTTTATAAAAATAATACGTGGATTTAGCAAGTGCAACTGTGCAAGTGCCGGGACGGACTAGCCTGGTGAGAGCACGTCTAAACCGGGAATCTTGAAAGCAAAGGAAATTGACGCAACTAGTGACGTAGATGATACGTCATCCGAAGCCACTAAAAAAAACTCAGCCGCCCGATCAGACGACTTATTATTATTATTTTTTTTTTGAATTGAATGTTAAATTTAATTCAAAAGAAAAAACCTTTTTACAACTATGTGTATCCTTTTTTAATTTCCTATACACATTTGGGAATTAAAACAAAAAGAAACTCTTTCTTCAACTTCTTCTACCTCCTCCACCATTTTCAAACCTTCTCAATTCTACCTAGCTCTCAGTCCTACTAGGTAGCCAGCTCTCACTCCTACTGGATAGCCAGCTCTCACTCCTACTGGGTAGCTAAACTCTCACTGCATTCCTATCTTTTAGAAAACCAAATTTGCATCCCATTTCCAATTACTTTATCTCCCTTTCTCTGTATCAATGTGAGCTTGTTCCTCATATTTTTATCAAGCAATTTGATCAAAAATTCTGCTGGCGCACTAGCCTCCCCATGCCTTCGTCTATTACGCTCTCGCCATAACATATAGACCGTAGCTTGAAACATATATTTTACGAGGAAACTCTGCATCTTACATCCCATTGAGCCTCTCAGGAGTCTTTTTATCTCCTCCCATCTCACCGTAAATTGTCCTCGCGAGATACCCTTCATTAGAGCTTCCCATACCCTAGTAGAGTAATTGCACTCAAAGAGTAAATGTTCAAGAGTTTCCAATGGCGCATTACACAAGATACAATCCTCCCTTGCACTACACTGCCAAGCTCTCATCCTGTCCCCCGTTGCGAGTCTCCTCCTCATAGCCAACCATAAGATAAATGAGTATTTAGGGGTTGAGTACTTAAACCACACAATATCTGCCCAGTCAATAAGGATCTTCCTCTCTCTAATAAACTCCCAAGTTTCTGTAGAGAAGAAACTTATCTTGCACACCCCCTTACCATTTAGCCATAGCGAAACATCCTCATCATCACCTCTATTACCTCGACTTTTTTCAATTTCTTCCTCCACTTTGTTTAGGAGCAAAACCCGATGATACCGTCTTCTATGTTTCCAACTTTCCTCCAGTGTCGCATTTAGCAAAACGCCCATATCAATACGACTACCATCACTCAGTAGCTCCTGCAAACAACCCAAAGAGGACCAATGTTCAAACCAGAAAGAAGCCTTCTTCCCATTCCTTACTTCCACTCTGTACATTTGCTTTGCCAAGTCCCTGCACTTTAATATCTTCTTCCACATCCAGGAGCATGTTTGTGTAGTTTCCTTTATCATCCAGAACGAGCTTTTGCGTATCAAGTATATCTTTACCCAGTTTACCCACATCGAGTTTGAGGAAAGTATTCTCCAAATTAGTTTCAAGCAACTGACAGTATTAGTTTCTCTCAGTCTTCGTAATCCCAACCCTCCTTCCTTCTTTGTGCTACAGATATCAGCCCACGACACTTTTGCTTTTCTGTTATTCAACTCCGGACCCGACCACAAAAAAGCAGAGCACAGCCTCTCGATTTCCTTAATGCAGCCACTAGGGAGTCGAAACGCAGCCATCCAGAAATTTGCAAGACTTGTAATAACTGATTTAATCAGTTGGAGCCTTCCTGCATAAGAAAGGAACCGTCCAGTCCACGATCCAATTCTCTTCCTAATCTTCTCAATCAAAGGCATGTAATCTAGCACCGTCATATTCTTGGTTAAGAGAGGAAGGCCTAGATAACGCACCGGTAAACTTCCTGATTCAAATGGGAAATAGCTGAGGATCTCTTCTTGCTTCTGACTTGAGACTCCTGCCAGGAACAGAGTTGATTTCTCCATACTGATCCGAAGCCCCGACATTTTATCAAAAGAATCAAAAACTCTCAGAATCTCCTCAATAGACTTCTTTGTTCCATCCGCAAAGATCATTAAATCATCAGCAAAACATAGATGAGTCAGATCTATATTCTTACACTTCGGATGAAACCCCATTCTTCCTTGCCTCGCTGCTTCATCAATCATTCTTGACAAGACATTCATGCAAATCACAAATAGATACGGAGATAACGAGCACCCCTGTCGTAGCCCCCGCTTACTCTGAAAGTAGCCCGCTAGTTCCCCATTTACTTGAACAGAGAAGGATGCAGTGGTAATACAAAGAGAGATCCAGTGAATAAACCTCTCCGGGACCCCCATCGCCTTCAGAGTGTTGATTAAAAAAGGCCATTGCACCGAGTCGAAAGCCTTGGAAATGTCTATTTGCATTGCACACCGAGGAGAGACTGTGTCTTTATGATAGTCCTTCACTATCTCCGTCGCCAATAATACATTTTCCATTAGTAACCTCTCCTTGATAAACGCAGATTGGTTCCAAGTTATACATTTAGGCAGAATCAGCTTCAGTCTATTTGCCAATATCTTTGAAATCAACTTGTATAGAACATTACAGCATTAGATAGGCCTATAGTCTTTCATTACCTTAGCCTCTTGCTTCTTCGGAACCAGAGTCAAGATAGTTGAATTTAACCCTTTTGGCAAGAATCCTTTAAGAAAGAAGGATTGCACCGCCACAGTGATGTCATCTCCAATCACAGCCCACGATTCCTTGAAAAATTCCATCGTGTATCCATCTGGCCCCGGAGCTTTACCACCAGGCATCTTGAATAACACTCCTTTAATCTCCTCCTTAGAAACATCCCTCGTCAATTTCTCACAATCTATACCACTGAATTGGAACCCCACTAGCTCTCTGATTCTCTCAACTGTCGACCCCTCAAACTCTTGAGGCTGCGCCGACATAAACGCTTCAAAAACAGAGACTGCTTCTACTTTGATCTCCTCTTTTGTTGTAACTATTCTTCCATCAGAACATTTAATTTTGTGAATAGAGTTGCGAACCTCCCTTATTTTTGCTGCATTGTGAAAAACTGTATTATTCCCGTCTCCTACATCTAGCCAGAATAACTTCGCCTTTTGTTTCAAGTAATCTTCCTCCAAATCTGCTAATCGCTGCCATATCTTATAAGCCTTACCTTCCTCTTTTATGTTCACTGTGTCAGGATGTTCCAGAGTAATCTTCTGCCTCTCACACAGATAACCATAAGCCTCCTTTGTTCTCTTTGATAAATCCCCCAGCTTCAACTTACTTAACGACCTCAGCGGCTGTTTTAGAAGCTTTAATCGTTTAGTCAAACGAAACATCGCAGTGGTTGAGTGGAATAGCACCTCCTGATCTTTCCAAAAATCTTTATCAGGGGAAGAAACTCTGGCATCTTAGCTATAGCATTCGTAAACTTAAAAGGGTTACGTTTCCTCTCTTCCTCATCCTCAAAGTGGATTCTACACCTTAAGTGATCTGAACAACCCCCTGCTTCAAACACACTGTATGCTTTCTTCCCATGAAGCCAATCCTCATTGATTAAGACTCTATCTAACTTCTTGCATATCAGCCCATCCTCTCTCTTGTTACACCACGTCAGTAAAGGACCTTGGAACCCCATATCTGTAAATCTGCAGAAATTTGCCACCTCCTGGAATTCCCTCATCCCAGCAGGTTGTCTTGCTAGATTCCCAAATCCTGAATGCTCATTATCTTCTAAAATTTCATTGTAGTCACCCATTATCACCCACTTCTTATTCTTGAACATAGGAGCCTCATAATGACATTTTACTTCCTCCCATAGCCTTCTCCTCTCTTCCACCGTGTTTTGAGCATAAACAAAAGAACATAGAAACTCTTCTGATTCTCCCGGCAACAAAATTGAACAAGTGATTAACTGGTCACTTTTGTAGACCGGGGTCAATCTAACTGACTGCTTCCATACCACCCATAACCTCCCTAGCTTATTATATTCATAATTCGCCATAAACTCCCAATCTTGAAATACACTAGAGACAATCTTCATAGCTTTATTTTCCTTCCCCTTGTTTCAATCAGACATCCAAAAAGAAAATTATTATTCCTCACCCAACTTCGAACCACATCATGTTTAGTTGTTTGGTTGAAGCCCCTTATATTCCAAAAGAACCCCACCATCAGAGATTTTTGGTAGAACCCTTTCCCATAATCACTCGATGATCTGTTTTTGATTTCCTAGGAAGAGTCTGCCTCGGGCTGCCCCTCCTAGTCTCCTTCAGTTTCCCCCCAACACTTTCCTCAATCCGACTTTGATGTAGATCCTCAGCTGCTTCAATCTCCTCCTCCTCCTCAGTATCTACTGTCATATCCTTTTCAATCTCAGTTCCAAACTCATTCGCAGTACTTAAAGCTGCAAACCTGGAGGGGGTAGCAATTATTTCCTGACTTGGCTGAGATTTAGGACTTCTCCCAACTCTCTCCATCGATATCTCTTTCCAAGGGTTCACCTCTGCCTTTTCCAAATCCTCTCTTTATTTCTCTTCCTCCTTCTTCTCACTACTGGTAACCTCCTCTACTTCCTCATCTTCCTTAGCACTCACTTGAGCCTCTAAACCCGTCGAAACCTCACCCTGAATTTCCACACTTCCCTCTTGAACCTCCAAATCCTTTACCATCTCACCCTGAAGTTCCATATTTCCTTTTCCAGTATCAACTTCCAGCTTCTTCTGCTTGCAAAAAGTATCAAAGTGACCCCACCTTCCACACTTTATACATTTTGGAGGCAACCCAGGATACGTGAATTGAACCTTAGTATCTACCCCTTGGATAACGTAGTTAATCTTTTCTGGATGCTCTTTGGTCAGATCTGCCAGAACAAACACCTTCGCAATCTCCAAATTCGTACACGCTATAGTCTCAGGATGCAAATGATCCGGAACTCCTGTAGCACTCGTTATAAAACTTAACCCCTCCCATGAGTACATACTCAAAGGGACATTAGTCACATGTACCCAAAGAGGAGTAATCCCTGCTTTTGATTTGTCTTCCTCCGGCGACCAGTGTGATACAACCATCGGAACTCCCGCAACATTCCACACCCCTCGCCCCACTACCTTCTTCCTGATCTTCTCATTTGGGATCATGATTCTCATGGTATGCTCATCCATCACATACACATCCAGTTTCTAATTTATTTCGCCATACGCCCAAATTTTGTTCACAATCATATGCACCTTCGCTACGTGAGGCGCTGACTCTAGAAACCTTGCGATGACAAAATCATCCCACAGTGGATTCGCCTTCTCCATGATTTCCGATGGCACCTCCACCGACTTCTTCCCCTCCAATTCCGTGATCTCAAATTCGTACTTCTTCATAACTTGTTTCCCCTTCGCTACTGTGACCCAAGAACCCTTCTGATGAACAATCGGCGGTGGATGATCCGTCGGAATCTCCACCGGAGCCGTCTCTACTGCCATCGAAGCAGCGGAGATCGAGAAACTTTGATAGCCTTGTTTGTCGCCAAAATCGCCTTGTCAAAACGCAGCGTTTTTAATTATAAATCATTAAGTTTTTACGACTTATTAATTATATGTGAGTTATAATATAACTGAACAAACCCTTAACCGAGACGTGAAAGGACCCAATCGGCGCCAGATGAAACGAACCAACCGCGTAGCTACAACGCTAAGTTAGGCCCCACCCCAAAAAAAAAAAAAGAAGTCAGATATTATTTTTAAAAGATATTTGGTCGACACTATTTATTGACCATAGAACCATTTTCCAACTTCTTCCTCTCCTCTTCCCTTTCTGCTCTTAAATCCCTAATTTCGAAGAACCTAAGCTCGACCGAAAGGTATGATATTTTTTTAATCTTTCCGTCGTAACATATGATGGTGTTTCTGGGTTTGTGATGAGGCTTTGAGATCGTAGGTTTTGGAGATGGCATCGAAACGAATTTTGAAGGAATTGAAGGATCTTCAGAAGGATCCTCCTACTTCTTGCAGCGCAGGTGCGGATTCTTTATATTTTAATCTCAAATTCGCGCTGCCCTAGCTGTTGATGATTATCGGAACCTCCTTGATTTGTAATTTTCGCTCTTGATCTTTCTTTTGCTCTGTTCACGACGGTTTTGGTGTAGATCTCTTGTTATTAGCTTTAGATCTAATCCTTTGAGGATCATTTTTCATTTTTTGGTGATGACCCATGTCTTTGATTCTCATGGGTAAGGTTTTAAACTTTTTTTTTGGTTCTGTTTTCAATTGTGATTATTCTGGGATGAGATCTTTTAAATTACATACTTTTGATCTTCTTACCTTGCCTTTGTTTGCTCTCGTGGTGATTTTGATATTCAACTTGTTGTTTTGGACAGGACCCGCCGCTGAAGACGTGTTTCATTGGCAAGCTACGATAATGGGTCCATCCGACAGCCCTTACTCTGGTGGTGTTTTTCTTGTAACCATTCATTTCCCTCCAGATTACCCCTTTAAACCTCCTAAGGTAATATAATTCAATCCTCTCTCAAGCTTCTTCTTGTTTAAAGTCTTATCCTCGGTTGCATTTTGCATGTTGTTATTCTATGGTTGTTTGATTTCATGTATTGTGTGACAAAATGTAGGTGGCTTTTAGGACCAAAGTGTTCCATCCAAACATTAACAGCAACGGGAGTATCTGCCTCGACATCTTGAAGGAGCAGTGGAGTCCTGCCCTCACTATCTCCAAGGTTTTGCTTTTGTTCTTCCTCGTTTTCATGTGGGGAGTCAATAAAAACAACAGCTATAGCTGCAAGTAACAGTCTGCTTGCATCAGTTGATATCAATGTTATTTATTTGTCTGAGTGTGATGCAACAGGTGCTGCTATCTATCTGTTCGTTGTTAACGGATCCAAACCCGGATGATCCCTTGGTTCCGGAGATAGCTCACATGTACAAGACAGACAAGAACAAGTACGAGTCCACTGCAAGGACCTGGACCCAAAAGTACGCCATGGGCTGACCACTATGTTATTTTTACTGTCCGAAAGGATGAATAATTAATCTCTTTCTTATTTATGTGTAATGAACTCGTCTCTCTTATAAAAATTTGTGAAGACAGAATCAGTAAGAAGTCATATGATCTCCATTTTCATCACATTCCTATAAGCTTAAATCATCTCATTATTTCCAAACTGCAATGCCTTCTCGTTCGTTTCTTCAAAGTGGACGCAAGAGCCGTCGGTAACTTGTTGCTAACGGCACCTTTAAGACATCAAAAAAGCCTTTATCTATCTTCATCTTTGATTTCAGAGACGCTTAAAGATTCAGCGATTCTATACCTGTTGCCGCAATTATTTGACCTCGTGCTGCTTCATCAGCAAGTTAAGGTGGTATCTAATAATTTTCAGGAAATGATAAATCTTGAGATCTAACACTACGAGCAAGAAACTACTTTCACAAATTTGCAATTCCGAGGATGGAACATGTAGCTAGCTATATTCTTGATAAAATCTTAACCGTGATAAAGCCGTATACTCTTCAAGTTTCGTGTTTGTAAATTGTAAACAATGCATCGGGTCATACATATTGTAGTGATGCATGTTAACAGCTGAAGAACATGCATTGTTGATTTCGAAAACCTTAAATCTCAAAGTAATTACATATCTATCCGGATTATCAAAAAAAAAAAAATCCCATAAATTTAAGAATTACCTTTGCAATAAATTGTTCATATCTAAATCCACCAAGACTAATCAAGTTAATAAAAAACACGGAAAATATAAATAAGAAATAAAAATATCAGTTTTCAAGAACAGTCAGACTCAGAGTAATAAGTTAATAACTCCGCAATACGAATAACCATTACAAGATCACTTCGAGCATTGTCCAATTTATAAAGTATGATATTTTATAAGAATCACCATATTTGTTTTATAAGAATCACCATTATTAGGCTTTAGTTATTGTTAAATATCCGAACATGCAAAAGCCTGAAAACTTATAAAGTAGTATATAACAATTCCAACTACACGTGCCACTTATTCGACCATCTATGAATCTATGTTCAATCTCCATAACTTAGCAAAAGAAATATTTTTTTTTTATTTTGGGGGAGGGAGGTCGTGCCCAAGAGAGCATGGTGAACGCCAGGTTCATTATTAAAGTAGATTGTGATTAAAAAACTGAAGAAAGAACTTAACTACAGGCTGAGTGTAGACTCAGTATAGACAGTCTTAGATCACCAATCTCCAGTCTTGTCTTTAATGAATCAGAGAATCGTAACCATGGTGACATCCACTCAATAATGGCATTAACGATCTAATGTTAGGTAATGCCAAATTTACTGAAAAAATTACACTTAGACTTACTTTACTCTTACCTCGTATCAACTTAGCATACTTTCTCCATGTCAAGTACTTTCTCATATAGCAATGTCTAAATTATTCTTCAAACTAAAATTAGGATAGTTACCTTTTTACTTTTTCCATTTTCATCTAACTCCTCATTACCACAATATTTGTCTAAACCCTAGACACCGTAAATCTTTCCACCGCCGCATCCCAAAGCATAGGTGACTCCAAATTATAATATTTCTTCAATTTTCAACCACGATTTGTTTATTCTCACCAGCGATTTTTTTCATTGTGACCGGCAATTTGTTATGTCTCACCGGTAAACTATCAATTATCACTGTTGCAGCCCAAACTCTACGGTGACTCCAAGTTTCCACCTTTCTTCAATTGTTTTACCTTTTTAATCTTATTTCGAACTTTGTGTTATAGATTTACTTAGATCCATTTGATTCCTTTTTAGATGAATAGCGACGGCCGCCATCTTTCTCCTCCGATCCGACGAAGACACAATCCACGTCTTTTGGTTGGGAGAAGTGTGGTTGGAGAAGTGTGGTTGCTGTCTGTTTTTCAACCGTCTTCTACTCCTCCACCATATCAGCCCGGCCACAACTGTGCCACACCGATTGAAAGTGACCCCAACTCTCCAATAAACAGTCAATACAACGCATGACACTTTCAATCACATTTTCTTCAACCAAAATTCCTCAACCCTCTCCCAATTCCCGTGACCACTCCTCACCTAACCATGCCTCGCTTGACCAAATCTCCCCATTTCACGCCCGCCTTCACTCTCTTTACCCAACCAGCCATCAGAATAATTTTCTCATTTTTTAATCTAACGATGCCAAACAAATCACACTGTTTAAGAAATCTACTAATTAATTGTAACTAAGAAAAAGGTAACTAGTTACTATTCATTTTTAACCAGATTGCAAGTGTGTTAGAGAGGGACATTTAGAGAAGAAGAAATACAAAAGGAAATCAAAAAGTATACATCTAACGAAAAGTACCTAAACATGTTAAAGACCAAGACAAAGTAACCTTTTGTGTAATTTTTTCAAATTTATTTCGATGAAAAAAGTTAATTTCTTCTGTTGCTTGGCTCCATTGACAACCCGGTTTATGGGGTAACATGTTTCATTTTCATTTATTGTTGAAAGTTGAAAACGTACAAATTGAAGACTTTCCAGTTTAATATATAGCAATAAATACGACTTACTTATCAACTATACACTGTAATCGAAATTTGAACGTCTATTGTCACTATGTACGTTTTAATAGTTGTCCAGAAAATAAAGATATGGACATATCGCAATCAACTCAAAATCAATTCTCTATTTTTATTTTTATTTTTTTTTGTAAATTCATAAATTTTCTACTCCTCTTTGTTATATTTTGATTTGGTTTTACCATTACAGTAAAATCAGTAATCACTAATTTGTTTTTTGAATATCAATTGTTCAAAGAAATTGACTATGAAATTTGTTGGAATAAACTTGTTAAAATCAATTATCCATACAACATTCGGCAAAAATGTTTGACAGATTTAATTGTTGAGCACAATTCTAGATAAAACTGAAAGAGACAAACTATGTATAAATTTTTACATTTAAGACCAACATTTCTTGCTTGTAAACTAAGTCTGTCCACGACAATAACTTGAGTATAGTACTCACGAGTCGCGACCATGTATCTTCTGCTCCGAGACATACATTAGTTTGGGGAAACTCGATACTCACACGTCGTGCTATTTTTAATATTATCGTAAACTTGGTTATGAAAACTAATTACGCAAGCGGTCATCTTCTCTAGTCTTCATTTGTACATCAAAGTTCGAGCTCATAAACTCTTTAGTTTAAAGCTACGCAGTTTAAAGCTACGCACCAAAATCAACGTACATGATTTTTTTTTTTTGGTCAAAGGATTAATTCATATTAAAGCATTCATACAATGTTTTGAAGACAAAGAGCTGCAAGAGCAGCTTTCGCAAGCCCATCGGCTACAGCGTTCACTGAACGAGAGATTACAACAAAAGAAAAGGTTGCGAAGAGAGAAATGAGGTGACTAATTTCATGGAGAAGTCCCGCTATCTCATTCAGAACCGTCCCTGATCGCAGGGCAGAGATGAGGACACTTGAGTCTGACATGATCTTGAGGCGTGATAGACCCTCATTAGAGGCCACCTGTAGTGCTTCTCGGAGGGCCAGAGCTTCAGCTGTTAGCGCAGATGCAACATGGCAGCGGGATGCCACACCTTTAATCTCCAGCTTAGATTGCTTATCCTGTATAAACCAACCAAAACCAGCACATTTAAAACCCGCATTCCATGCACCATCAACCCAACAAGTTGGGATCATAGAATCAATTTGGCTCATAGGATTCTGCCTAGGCTTTTCTATCACAGCAGGTATCTTCTTTGCTCCTTCCCACTCTTTTGCATCCCTAATAGCTTTAGAAAGAGTCTCTTCAGCAGAGTATATTTTGTTCTCAAAAATCCTTTTGTTCCTTGCTGTCCAAAGGTTCCAAATGATCCAGGGGGACAGCGGAGAACATGTTAATCCCGAAGGGGGTAGATTGAAAACTTTCGGTACCAGAGAAAGTAGCTGTTGGAGCGAATTTGAAGGTAGCGCCTGACCTGATGCAAGTTGAGTTGGAGCCAGTTCCCAAGTTCTTTGGGCAAAAGAGCAATGCAGGAGAACATGATCAATGGTTTCTAGTTCTCCACATACTTTACAAGATGGTTCTACTTCCATTCCTCTATGAATGAGAAGCTCTGCCACAGGGAGATCATTATTCAGAGCTCGCCAGAGGAAATGTTGGATCTTGCCTGGAGAGTCCAACTTCCAGACATGTTTTATCCAGTCGAAACCATGAGGGTTTTGAGTTGGTACTTGGATATTGTCCATCTTGTAGCCTGATTTGGTTGAGTAGATGCCGTTACTTTCTCCAAGCCATACCTGCCTATCTGGTGGTTTCAAAGCACTGGAAATCAGCTGTCTTATAACATCCTCATAGTGAGGTAATCAACGTACATGATAAAATGTACTAGTAGTATATAACTAATGGTGATAAAGCTTCCAACGTTTTGTTAATCTTAAGGGTGGCCCTTCTTTCTAAAATGAATCTTTGTCCTTAATTTTATTTAAACAAAGTCTCTTTCATTTCTATTTGGATTATTATTGTTTTTTTTTTTTTGTAACACTCTATTTGGATTATTCATTCGTAACTATGCAATAACGCTGATAATCACGTTTACTCATTCACTGACAATATAAATTCATGCTAAACAAAAAATCAACGATTGAAAAGATTAAAACGATGTAGAGGTGCCAAGGAGGGCCAAAATCTAATGTGTGTATAAAAGTCGAAATTGTTTCATTTTAGGCAGAATTATTTGTTTCATTTTTTATAAAAGTCGAAATTGTTTGCCAAGGCCCGTTACTCCTCAAGTCCTCAGTCCTCACTGTAAAAAATTATCATTAAAATATTTTGATAATATAGGAAGTAAATTGTATAAGAACAGAAACAAATAATTCTCCATCAGTAAAGAAGATTGATTTCCTTTTCCCCGTGGACGTAGTCAAACGTATACAACTCACTTGGAAAATAAAAATGAATAAAAAGTACTAGCATTTACTCAAATAGTATTTTTACTGTTGAATAACACTTTAGGAAACATAGAACGTGACAGGTTGTTCATAAGAAAATGAATGCATGGGACGAACTGCTAAAGTAAGTAGCTGAATATGTCGGTCAAAGGGCTAATGTAGTCATGATTATTAAAAAAAAGTGATTTTCTATACACTCTTTTAGTTCAATATAGTTATACAATTCTACTTTAAACATTTTTCACACAAATTACAAATTTAATCAGTATACTACTAAATCTCTTACTCTTTGATGATATACTATTATTTATTTATAAAACATTTTGCAGTTCTTATGATTATGATTTATTTCATTTTTGAATATTGTGTCACGTACTAATTTGAAACAAAATTCTTTTTTTTTAACACTGATTTATTAGGATATTACAATTATGAGAAATATTACATAGACTATTCAACAACCAATAATACTACATGTCTTACGAGGATCTACGTTTAACTGCATCACCAGAGCCACCCTATGAAGATTTACGCCTGACTGGGTTTACTTGCACAATGTTGAAAATCTCTAGTAAACTTTTTCTTCGTAACCTGCATAATTTTTAATAAATCGTTTTCTCCGGGAATTAAAGCATGAATATGTTGGTGTAAAAACATTAATGAACTTTTATTCAAACCATTGGAATAAGAAGACTTCCACAGGAAAATTCTTTTAAGCTAGATATGTCATAATTATATATTAATATTATAATTATTTTAGACAAATAATAAATTAGAGGAAAACCTAGCCAAATTATTTGGAGTTAATTGATATTGTCGCTAGTCCTGAGACATATATCCGAGATCCGTTATCCGATCCGGAATTTGCTCCGATCCGATCCGAAAAACGGATATCCGGGGGGTTCGGATCCGGATCCGGATCTTGATTTTACGGATTCGGCGGATCCGGATACGGATCCGAATATTGAAATTTTAGGCCCGGATATCCGGATCCGGATCCGAACTTACTATTTATTTAAAATATTTAAAATTTAATTATATTTATATATGTATACTATATATAATTTCTATATAAATAATGAATTTTTTAATTTGATTCAATTTCAATAATTTTTCATTTAAAAAAATTAATAGGCTAAATAAATCATTTTAATTAGTTAGTTTTTAATTTTTTTTTTTTTTTTTAAAAGGATACTGATCTGGATATCCGCGGGTATTCGGATTTTAGTCCGGATATCCAGCCCGAATCTAGATTCGGATAGCAATTTTACGGATCCGGCGAATCTGAATCTGGATATATCAAAATACTCCGGATATCCGATCCGTCCCAGGACTGATTGTCGCCGAGATTTTAGAATGTACTCGGCACAAAAGTAGTCATCCAAAGGAAGAAAAATTAGACAACTATAAGCACGTCGTTATGATATTCACTGACAAGAATGTGGCGGCCCTTATGTCAATCTCAACTAAATCAGAAATGAGAATATTTCAAGCAAAAATAAGAAACAATCAAATAAAAGCTAATAATTTAAAATATTTTATTTCTATATTTTACTTATACTCACCCCCAAAAGATCCTATAAAATAGGATTAAAGAAACAGTGAATTCCGAATCCTCCACTTTAAATTTACTGACCCTTGTCTGCGTTTCTCTTTGTCCAAATCTCTCCGATTCACTAAATCTTTAGAAGCCAAGAAAACTTGAATAGGTCAAGGGGATGAGTATGGATGAATATATGGAGTTAAGATCAGTGAAGTACACGGAGCACAAGACAGTCATCAAGAAGTACACTAAAAAGTTACCGGTGGAGAACAAGAAGAAGATCAGTACTGGTCGTGACTCGGCCAGGTTGGTCCGTTTGTGCGTGATGGACCGTGATGCCACTGATTCATCAAGCGACGATGAGGAGTTTTTGTTCCCAAGAAGACGCGTCAAGAGACTGATCAACGAGATCAGAGTCGAACCTAGCTCCTCCTCCGGCGAAGTCTCGGCCGGAAAAACTCTCACCGCCGTTGATCCTCCGCTTCAGAAGGTCTCTGTTTCCGGCGTTGAACAAAGCCCGAGGAAGTTCCGCGGCGTGAGGCGGCGACCATGGGGAAAATACGCGGCGGAGATTCGTGATCCGGAGCAACGCCGGAGGATCTGGCTCGGTACTTTCTCAACGGCCGAGGAAGCTGCCATGGTCTACGACAACGCAGCAATCAGGCTTCGTGGCCCTGATGCTCTGACCAACTTCACTGTACCAACAGAACCTGAACCGGAACCGGAACCAGTTAGGAACATATCGGTTTCTTTGACTTCAGAATCAATGGACGATTCTCATCATCTATTATCTCCAACATCGGTTCTCAACTACCAAATCTCCGAGCTAACCGATGAACCGATCAAACCGGTTAAACAAGAGTTCCCTGAACGGGAACCAATAAGTTGGTCCGTTGGAGAAGATATTAGTAGTAATACTGATGATTCATTTCCATTGGACATTCCATTTCTCGACAAATATTTCAATGAATCATTACCCGACATCTCTATCTTCGATCAATCTATGTCTACTATTGAATCATCAGACAAGGATTTCTTCAACGGCCTGATGTTTTTTGATGACAACATAGGAGGAGAAAACTATTATCCCGATATCAAAGAGATAGGATCAGTGTTAAACGATCTGGATGAATCTTTGATTTCTGATCTTTTGGCTGTGTGATATTTTACAAAAGAAAAAACAGGCTAACATTGGTTGCAAATATCGCCAGTGTGTGTCAAATTTTGTCCGAAGTTTTTTGAGTTTTGATAATGTTACATTTTGTTCATTTCTTAGCGTTAAATGATTTTGTTGAGATCTAATTTAGTGTTGGGTTGTCAGTATGTAAAACAATTTTGGGAGAAATGTCGGGAATGAATAATTAGTTGTTTTTGTGAGTTGTATGAACGTGCTATTTGTTTTTCTTTTTGTTAAAATGAGTTTAATTACTAAGCAAAAATGAAATTCTCTTTGTCGATGGATTCCAACACGAGGAACCGCAAATCACGGCCATGGCCGGTGGAGCAAGTGGATTTTGGGCCAGTCTCAGTCAGTGGTGTTTTTACATTTTCTATGTTAATAAGTGTTTTGTGTTCTCATGTTGGCCCTTATGGAAATAAATTGATATGGAGAAATTAATGGAAACGATCCTTTTCAAATATGAAACTTCTGAGAATAAATCTTTGACTACTAATATTTGCTCAACCAAATATGATTTTTAAAATCACCATTGACTGATTCAAATCAATCTCCCTATATATTAATTGAAAAATCAATTAAATAATTTCTGCTGACGTGTTGTTCATATGAGAGTTTTTCAATTAATTGAGAGTTTTTCAATTAATTGTTATAATTTGATTGATTGATGGTTTTTAATTTTTTATTTATCTAATTAAAATTTTTAAAAGAAAACTAACTCTAAAATTACCCAATCTAATAAATATTTTCAAATATACAATTAAACATCTTAAATATAGATGAATTAATATAATTTATTTATAGAAACAATTAAATATCATAGATTACATTATATAAAATGATAATATACATTTAAATACATATGATACTACAGAAACAATTATAAAAACGGGTTTTAATATATTTACATTAGTAGTGATTACAATAAATCATATATTCCAGAAAATTAATTAATGTAAACCTAATAATATTAATTAAACTCACTCATTCACTACATATATTCTAAAATGTTTCAAATGAATGTAACATAATCAAATATATAATTTTAAAAAATTCTCATCGTTTTCCAATGAAAATGTAATATCATAGATAAGTTATAACTTTTAAAAATTATTAAAATATTTGTATATTTTAAAACATAAAAATTATATGGCAAGTCATTTAAAATTATATTAATCAAGAAATATTATTTAATTCATCTATTAATATAAACAGATGAATTAAAATTATTATATGGTAAGTTACTTAAAATTATATTATATGGTAATTCATTTAAAATTAATATTTTTAAGTCATTTAAAATTAAATTAATCAAAATATTTTTCACATGCTTTTCCTAGAGTTAATACTCTATTAAAATAATTCATATAGCTTTGATTATAATAAAATTAGCATGCTTGTTTTTAATAGTAAAAAAATAAAAGAGACATAAATAAAAAAATAGGAGGGAAGAATAATAAAATATGTTTATTGCATTTATGTCTCTTTTATATTCTTATGTATTTAATTTTATTTGTCTGTCGATGCATGTATTTTTGTGTTACTATAAATGTGAACTAATTAGTTTTATGTGTTTTTAAAACATTTTTATAAATTGAGTAAGAAAGATCAATAAAAATGACACGTTATACAATTGTTAAAGTCAAAGATAGAAAATATAATGTAAATTGCAAGTAGGATAAATTATTAAAAAATAATGAGATGTATATTTTGCGGTATAATAAACTCTTAAAATGTATAATAATAAAATTTTAACAAATTTTATACAAATAAAAATATTTTATTTGATATATATAATATTTCATCTCACATTAATATTAAGTATATATGTCTAAAATAACAACATTTTGTTATTTAAAAATTATTTTTCTTATTAATTAATCAGATTTAATTAAAATGGATATGTTTTAAAGGAAGAAATAGTTTGTTTAACCCATTTAACTTTTATGTTAAACACTAAATAAAAAATGAGTGAGAAAGTGTGATTTGTGATTTGACAAAATTATGAGATAAATTACTTAGACTACCATTTTTCTAATACATGTTTTCATGTTTACATTAACCAAATTTATCTTTGGTTTTAAAGAGATAAATCATACTATATGTTAATTGAGAAGTCATTTAAGTGATTTTTCTTATGTATTGTTAATAGGTTAAAAATTTTAAAAATAGTTATAATTTGATTGGTCGTTGACGTTTATTAGTTATTTATTTAATCAGATCTAAAAATAAAAGGTAACTATAGAACTAATTAATATAAATTACCAAATAACACATGTAATATTACAAATACTTATTTATGGTAACTAATTGCAGAATTGGAAAAATAATATATATGTTTTATCAATTTCTTTTTCTTTATCAATTATTTATATATAATTAAATAAAATACTTTAACTCTTTTTTACTGAAAAAAAATTTAATGGTTATATATTCTTATATAAAAGAATTAGATATGTGGGTAAAAAAATAGAAATTTTTATGTTTTCTAAAGTTCACACAAAATTATTTACTAATTATCTTCATGATAAAAACATCCGATCATTGTATTGGTCATACACAAATAACTCTCTTTTTTATTTCTTGAAAGCTAGAGTATTTCCAGTTCTTTCACGTGTTAGAATAAAATGTAAAGTAATTCTACAACCAATTATCTGAATTAATTATAATGTTGTTTTTCTATAAGAAAAATATTTGTAATGACTAAGGTTTACTTTGTTGAACTATTTTAAATCTCACTGATCTTCTAAAAATATATATTGAAATTTTTGATTATCCAACTATTTAAAATTAAAAATTAAAATTTTAAAATTTTAATTATTATTCAAAAATTATAACAATGTAAACATAATATATATTTCTTCATATAATATAATTACCCGCAAAATTACAGGCAAATACTTAGTTATATTTTAAGTAATCCAACGCTTTCTAGTTTCTTATATTTTTCTTTAATGAAAGTAGGATAATAGTCAGTAGCTAATTTGATATGAATCCACCCTAAAATGGCTTCCGATTCTATAGTATCAAGTATTTGACCGGATCTAACAATTCAGTTTCGTTTAATAAAAGGAATTTAAAACCTTTTAATATTCAGATCATATAAATATAATTCAATTTTTGATACTTTTGTTAATGTGAAAACACCTTAACCTTTAACCTAGCGGTTAAAGTTTAAAAGTTTCTACATCCAGATTTGAGATTCGAATTCCATACTATGCAATTTCTTGCAGATTGCATATTATATGAGATCCAGATTTCAATTTTTCAATCTTCATAAAACAAATAATATTGTCGGTTGTCGAATCGTCTATGTAATATTTCTTATAATTGTAATATCATATAATAAATTAGTATTAAAAAAACTTCCGTAACTGCTTCATTAATTTGATATTTTATGCTTGCAGTAAAATACACGGTATTTTTTTTTTAACATTATACTATTTTTCAGTAATTTTTTTCCTTCCAGTAATTAGTCTGCAGATTAAGCATTGTCCGCAAAATCAACATTGATGACAAATGCAGATTAAGCATTGTCCGCAAAATCAACATTGATGACAAAGTTCAATTATTTGAAAAAGTTTACATCTACATATACAAATGATTCATATCCTTTATATATTATATTCCATTTCTATTTTCTCATTTTCTAACAATTGAAATCATAACAAATGGCGAACATTATTTTTCAAAAAAAAAAAACAAATGGCGAACATTAGAGAGGACAAATAATTATGTACCGACCATATAATAATATTTACAAGGTTATGATATGAACGAGTATGAAACATTGCAGTCGTGTAATAATATCTCAAGCGCCTATCCACATGTTAATTTGCAGATTTACATACCGTTATCATTATTATGTTTGAGCTCATGCTACTACATATTTGTAGAGTTTCAAATTCACATTGTATATACTTATGAGGGTCAAAAATCGATAACATGGAAACGTCTTTTTCAAATGGGAACCTAATAAGATTGTTTTTCCAATAGGTTACGAAAATTAATTTACAAACAGGAGGATGTGTTTCAAATAGGAAACATAAATTTAGATCTGTTGGGCGTGGAGGAGCCTTCTGGGCCGACCAGGTAACTGTAGTAAACATTTTATAATGCTTGAACCACCAGCTTAGAGAAGAGTCTATTTCAGAGCTTAATTGGTTCAGGTGATGCAACCTTACTGAAAACCGCTGTAGATATCTTTTGAATATTTGCGCTGAACAACCATGCATGAAAAGTTACACAAAACCATCTATATTATTAAAACTGAAGTACATTTTAGATTTGTTTGGAAACAAGAATAACACTATACATCTATATTGTTTGGAAACATGGATAACATTTTAAAAAAATTATGGTCTTTTAGCAATATAAAAAAATCGATTTGTAATCAATATTTCATCAAATATATTCAGTTACCATAACTCAAATACATGTAATAAATCTCACTTTTAAATATGGAAACAATAAAAAATAACTAATAAATAGATTTTGACAAATATATGATACATCTGCAACGTAAATTTATAAAAAAAAAATATAGAACACTTAAAACGTAAAAAAATATAAATTTATAAAACAAAAAAAAATTAATACCACAATACAATTGCACTACAAAATGGTGAGACATCTAAAATATATAATATTCCCTTTTCAAAAAAATATATATATAATATTCACACGAAAACTAAAACAAAGGTCTCGGGTAGGATCCAAACTCAAACAAAGACCCACAGATCCAAAAGAAATATCTATTAGGTAATTTTTCTCTGAAGCCGGACCCAAACCAAACCTATGTTTTGAGTCGGTTTCGGTTTGGTCTTTGGTTTGGATTAAATATTCAGGTCTAAGAGAAAGTTATATAAAGTGTACATATAAAATCTTAAATAAACTATTTATAGAATATATAATTTTCAAAAATTTTCTTGCTCAATATAATATGACTTTATATTATAATATAATCTCAAAAATCCCGCGTTTTCGAAGCGCGGGTCAAGCTCTAGTACCCTATTAACAACGACTTTGTTGGGGATTTGCAAGTGTTTACTAGGTATTCTTCTTCCATTAGAAAATCAATCTTCATTTCTAAGTGGCCACATATATAGAAAGATTTGATATTCTAGAACTTATTTTTATTTAATTTACAAATCCCTTGTATATTAATAGAGAAACATTTTTTAAAAGTTGTAACCTTAAGTTTGTATTAATTAAAAAACGTATTGCTTAGGTGTCACTTAATTATGATGTCAATTTAGCTTACGTGGCAACATAAGAATCAATTGAAAAATTAGTAAATCCAAAATTCAATCGCTAAGAAAACATATATTAACTCAAACATAAATATATATAATAAACTTAATACTCGGCGATCTCATTAAATTAATACTCGGTGATCTTATTAAACGAGACTTTCTTTAAATGGCTAAAGATTGATTTATATTGTGATCTAACATAATAACTTTTTTAAAAAAATGTAAGATATACTCTTAGTCCGTATTACTTGAACATCAATTTAAATCAAAGTTGGCTATATATTGTGGTCTACATATTGCATGATTTTGCTATAAATCGGAAAGTAATGATTTTTTAAGTGTTTATTTTTTTTTTAATTAATAGCAAAGAGACGCATCTATTCAAAATTGTTTTGATAATAAAAGAAAAAAAAATTGTTCGGTTCTCAGGCATTCCTCACCTACATAAAGTTATATAAAGAGTAATACATAAATTAAGTTGTTTTGTTAACGAACTTATATATCAAATATTGTTTTCTTACAACACAATTATTTAGAGCTTAAATTATGAAAAATTTATATTGAAAATTAAGAAAAAACTTTGGCACCTGCCTAATTGTTTTCTTAGTCTAGGAAAACATTAATAATGATCTTTCGTAGTAGTTAATGATATATATCATGTTAACCTAACTTTCATTTTATACAAAGTATCGGTTACAAACAAATAATATCATCATATTTCTATATTTAGACCTTAAGTATAATAATAGTTTGGCTGCAAAATTTTATTTTGTTTTAATGTGATCCATAACCAAATTATACTTCAAATTATAAGCCTAATCCAATTTTAATTGTCTTTTTAATATTTTAATTTTTCATATCTTATGTTATCAAAAAGCGTAAAAATCTGATATTCTGAAAATTAGAGTAACTTCACAATCGAAAATATATAAATTTTATTAGTAATAAGTTAGTAAAAAAATATCTAAATATACCGGCCCAACATATAGATGATTATGTAAACAATCAAAAATTGTATATATATAAAAATTATTCGATTATATATAAATCTTAAATTTGTCAATTATATGTTTAATAATATAACTCAATCCTCGCAAAGTGCGTATCTTTTCCTCGTTTAACATACAACGCTACACCTTTTTTTTTTGTCTCTTTTGTTATTGAACATACAAACTGTTATCAATCTAAATAAAATCAAATCCGGGAACGTGTTCACTATGGTAGTGACGTTGTGTGTAATGGTTGTACATCTTCACTGTTTCCTCAGTGGTATGCAGCATTGTGTATAGTTACAATTACAAGAAACAAAAAAATTTCAAAACATCATGACTATTCAACTTAAAATGAAAAACGCAGGTTATTACATGCTGACCACGCGTGAGCGAGAGAGAAAGTAGATCTAAAGTTTGGGTCCGGCGAGCGGCCGGCGCATGAGCGTGCGTGCCGTCGCCGGAGCCCTTCGAAATACTCTTACTATGTGGGGCTTGCGCTTCTCCTTCGTCTCCTCTATTCTTCGCCTTGTCTGAGTTCTGGTTCAGATCCCCTCCGCGGCGGATCTAAAGTTGGAGTAAAGACGCGGTCGTTATGAGGTTTGGCGCGGTGAAGCTAATCGTTTCTTAGTCAGTTGATGTTTCTTTTCCGGGAAGGGGATGCTCCTACAGCTCCGTCGCCGCCGGCTTTGTCTCCGGGAAGTGGACGCTTCTTCAGATCCGCCGTCGTCGGTTTTGTCTCCGGGGGGTGAAGACTCCCTCAGTCTTGCGTCGCCGGCTTTAGTTTGTCTCAGTTAGTTGTATCGGTTTTGGATCCCGTTGGTGCTTTGAGTGTGTTGCTTGGTTCGTGGTTCCAAGTGCTTTGTTCTGTTGGATGAGCATTCGATTGGATCGATGAAGCTCTCCGAAATGGAGACAAAGCGTGGAAGAGAAGAGTTGACCTCGATGGAGGCTCTTCGGTGTTTCTGAGCTCGAGGTTTGCGGTGAGCTCCGGCGACATCTCGAGATGGTGGCGGTCAAGTCGAGGCGGAAGAGACGCGTGTCGTGCTGATAAGGTCTTATCCTTCTACGCGTCCTGCTTCCTTGACGCGCGGGCTTACCGAAATCGGCCGAGTTTGGTTTGGACCTCAAGCCTGTTAACTTGTCTTAGTGGTCCATAGGGTTTTGGGCTTTCTGGTTGGTTTTGTTTGGTTGGGCCTCGGGCCGTGTTATTGGGTTTAACCCCTTTATTAATTTAAAAAAAAAAAACTTGACGGGAAAAAAAAAATCAACTTAAAATGTTACCGACTGAGATATGTTACTATTATTTTCCTAGACGTTTAATTACGTTCAGTGTATCTATGCTATCAAACAACGCAGTGGAAGTCGCCTATTTTCTTTATTAATATATGCCGGTTGGCAGTTGAAAACAATTTATAAGGCACGAATAAAAGAAAGTGTAGAAGAAAACTTGTAGAAAGATACAAACTGGGTCAATGTCGGAAAATAGTCAATAGTCGATGACATGACATCGTCAAAGAATTTTCAAGTGGACAAAACACAGACTTTAATTCATCAGTAATAAACTAATAACTAGATTTTGATGGAATTTTTTCTTCTTAAATCTTATTTTAAAATAACAAATATTTATTAATTATAAGATTACGTTTTTTTTAATATCTAACCTATCTAATAGTGTAATTATAGTTGTGTTGATTGTTTAGGTTTTTAAAATATTTTGTAGATGTTAAAAATGATTTAAAATGTTACAAATTTATCCCATATATATATATTTTTTAAAATTAATATTTTTCATAATGCTTAAAAAAAATTTAAATGATAAATTGAACTAACTATTATTTTCTGAGAAAATATCCATATAGTTCTCCTCTTCGTTTTTAATATTTCTATTTATATTTAAATGACAACCAAAATATTTTTTCTCTTTAAAAACAATTTTTTTAAGTCTTAAACAAAAAACCCATCTAATATTTTGACCCAAAAGAAAAAAGATGCAAGTCAATAGTTAGGTTAAGATATTCTTTAGGAATATTTTTCTATTTTGCATCAAATACTACTCGGGTAGATATATTGGGAACAATGTATATCATGCTTAAGTCCTATTTTATTATAGCTTTCCATATCATTGGGTAATATTAATTGATGACATATTCATTTAATTCCCACAAAAGGAGAGGGAATATTTTGATATCTTTTTTTTTCCAAAACGTAAAAGATTTGGATTGTTGGCAACTTGGTTTTAAGGTAATGCAATTTGATTGGTTATGATTGGATATATATTCTGGCCGAATTTATTTAAAAATAATAAAAATGACAATGGTCATAGCAATGTAAATAAGTTGACAAACTAAAGGCAGAATCCCAGTATAGCACGTTTTCAATATTCATACTTGATTGACATCGTGAGACCTAACGAGAAGGTAAGGAAATATTATTACTTTTAAATTAACTAAAAGGAGTTCGAACCAGATTTTAATATTCTTCCAGATTCAAAATCAGCCGGTGAAAATATCTGATGGTATAGTGTAAAACATTTTTCCTAATGAAAATCAAACTAAAGACACAACGGAACTAAATTTTGTGTTAAACCACTAATCTAACACGCCATTGGTAAATAGACAAATATTGATAAATATAATTTTGTATAGGATTCCGTCGATCGAGACCTTTTTGTCATTTCTCATGTTTTTCTTTTGTTTTCATTACCGACGGTACGCAAGACACGGTGTGCCGTGTTGACGAACTCAAAAAAACTTTTTGTTATTGTTAATTGTATGCATTACAAGTATAAACCGAGACTATACATGTAACTCGATTGTAACAGAATCTGATAGCAGAGACATTTCTTTCATTTCCATCTTTCTCTATGAGCTCTGATCATATTCATTATTATGGTATTAGAGCAGTGAGGCTTGAAACCTCACTCGATTTGCTTCCTCGCTTCGTTGGGATCTCATCGATGGTGATCAGGAGGAGAGTTACGCGGCGTATGGGACGAGCTTCGTCCTCGGCGAGGAGAACTTTGAATACGGAAGATTCGACACCGCAATCGCCGATCGCACCGACAGAATCGTTCGATAGCGTTCATTCTCTGTTCTATCTCACCGGTAGAGATAATCCAGGTCTTTCGATTATCACTGAAGTTCTAGATGGTACGAATTACGATAATTGGTGTATATCAATGATGATAGCCTTATATGCGAAGAATAAATCTGCATTTGTTGATGGATCATTATCTAGGCCAAGTAATTCTCATGCTAGCTTCAGGATCTGGTCGCGATGCAATTCTATGGTCAAATTTTGGATACTGAACTCTATTTCAAAACAAATCTACAAAAGTATTTTGAGGTTTAATGATGCATCAGAAATCTGGAATGATCTTTCTGCTCGGTTTCATATCACAAATCTCCGACGCTCGTATCATCTCTCTCAACAAATTTGGTCTCTGCAAAAAGGTTCTATGGATTTAGCATCTTATTATACAAACTTGAAGACCTTATGGGATGAACTTGATGGGGCTACTTGTGTGGATACTTGTCATAGATGTGATTGATGTAAATCTATGGACAAGAAAGCTGAAAAATTAAAGATCGTTAAGTTTTTGGCAGGCCTGATTGTAATGCTACCATCAGGAGCCAAATCATAATGAAGAAGAACGTTCCAGATTTGTCTGAGATATACAATATCTTGGATCAAGACTTTAGCCAAAGGAATCTTAGCTCATTGCAAAATGCTTCAGTGTTTCAAGTTGTCTCCAATGTTCAGACTCCTGCACTGATCAATGCAGCTCAGTCCAACTACAATCAGAGGCAACAAAAACCTATTTGTACTCATTGTGGTTACACTGGGCGCCACACTACAGAAACATGCTATAAGATTCATGGATATCCTATCGACTTCAAACACAAGAATAAGTCTGAGAAGAACTTCACCACATCTAAGCCTTCCAGATACAATAAACATGTGTTTGCTCAGCTTACTCTTGGTGATACTGAAGTTAATAGATAGGATATCTCAAAAATAGTTAATAGTCTGACAAAAGATCAGATTCAAGGGGTGATTGCTTACTTCAACTACAAGCTTCAACCTTTGAGTTCTTCAAATGTTGCTTCTTCTTCCGGAGTTACAATCACTGCACTACCTGGTATGGCCTATTCATCATCTACTCTGAGATTTATAGCTATCTTACAGGCTACTAGCAGTGTGTTGAGATCCAATTCTTGGATTGTGGACAGTGGGGCCACGCACCATGTCACATGTGATAAAAATCGTTTTGAATCTTTATAAGCTACACTCAATGCTTCTGTCACATTACCAAATGGTCTTGGTGTGAAAATTGAAGGCGTTAGTTGTGTCAGATTGAGTGATCATCTGGTTCTCAACAACGTCCTTTATGTACCAAAATTTCGATTGAGTTTAATGAGTGTGAGTCAGGTAACCAAGGATTTAGGCTACCAGATTATTTTTGATGGATCTTCTTGTGTGATACATGATCATATCAAGGGGCTGATGATTGGACAGGGTGAAGAGATAACGAATCTATATGTCTTGGATACTACCACTCTTCCTACATTATCAAATAAAGAACCTTTGTTGTTCTGTTCCAATGTAATTGTTGATTCTGCTCTTTGGCACACTAGACTTGGACATCCGTCTATGATTAAGACTGTTTCCTTAAGTGATGTACTTGGTTTTCAACCGAAGAATAAAATCATCTTTGTTCTATTTTCCATCTTGCCAAACAAAATCACTTTCCTTATATTTCTCATAACAATATCTGTGACGCTGCTTTTGATATGCTCCATATAGATGTGTGGGGGCCTTTCTTAGTGCCAACACCTGAGGGGTACAAGTATTTCCTTACGATTGTTGATGATCACACGCGAGTCACCTGGCTTTATCTACTCAGAAGTAAGGATGAAGTCTTAACTGTCTTTCCTGAGTTATTGCAGATGATTGAAACGCAATATAAATCTGTGGTGAAAGGTGTTCGATCAGATAATGCTCTAGAACTTTGATTTACAGAGCTTTTTAAGAGAAAAAGAATCATACTGTATCACTCATGTGCAGAGACATCTGAGCAGAATTCAGTTGTAGAGAGGAAACATCAGCATATTCTTAATGTGGCAAGATCGCTTATGTTCCAATCTCAAGTTCCACTGGAGTATTGGGGAGACTGTGTTTTGACTGCAGTTTTTCTGATCAATCGTCTGCCTACTGCCCAGTTAAAAAACAAGATTCCATTTGAACTTCTAACATCAAAACAAGTTGATTACTCTGGTCTATGTGTGTTTGGATGCTTGGCCTACATGTCTACTTTTTCTAAGAATAGACACAAATTTCAACCAAGGTCTAGAGCATGCGGTTTTCTTGGGTATCCTTATGCTACATAGGGTATAAACTCTTGGATCTTGATACAAATAAGATCCATATCTCCAGAAATGTCACGTTTCGTGAAGATATATTTCCGTTTGCGGAGGACAAACCAGTGTATTCTGATGAGTTATTTTCTTCTGATTGGATGAATATGAGACCAGCTACTCCTCATCCACAGAGTTATCCCTCTCCAATGCCTTCGGAAGAGCCTAATGCATCTACTTCATCGAGTACAAAGCCATCATATACTTCTAAAAGGGTATCTATCTAAACCTCCTAAAGATCTTAGTGATTATCTCTGTAATCTCACTGACACATATATTCCTTATCCTTTGGTGGCTCATGTCTCCTATGCAAGGCTTTCTAAAGTGTATGAAGGATATATTTGTGCTTTGTCTCAGCATATATAACCTACTTCTTTCACCCAAGCCAAGAAATTTGATGAATGGCTTAAGGCGATGAATGAAGAACTTATAGCTCTTGAAAGTACTGAGACGTGGTCCGTGTGATCTTTTCCTCCTGGTAAACATGCTATAGGATGCAAATGGGTATACAAAGTGAAGCTGGACGCAGATGGTACTTTGGAGCGTTACAAGGCACGTTTAGTAGCAAAAAGATATACTCAACAAGAGGGAGTTGATTTTGTTGATACTTTCTCTCACGCAGCTTGACATCTCAAACACTTTTCTCAATGGTGATCTTCAAGAGGAGATTTACATGACACTTCCACCAGGTTATACACCAAAAGAGGGAGAAACATTGCCTCCAAATACAGTCTGCAAACTAAAGAAATCTCTTTATGGTATGAAACATGCTTCAAGGCAATGGTTTCTCAAGTTCAGTTCAACACTTCTCTCAATGGGGTTTAGTAAATCTCACAACGATCACACTTTGTTCATTAAAAACAATGATGGGAAGTACATTGCAGTCCTTGTTTATGTAGACGATATCATTTGCAATGATGATAAGGAGGTTGATCAGCTTAAGGATGATCTGCGTGGAGTGTTCAAACTACGAGACTTTGGTCCTCTTAAATACTTTCTTGGGTTAGATATTGCGCGTTCTCAGAAAGGGATTACTATTTGTCAACGCAAATATGTTCTTGAGCTACAGGAAGAGACAAGAAAAATGGCTTGTAAATCATCTTCTATTCCAATGGATCCAAGCATTAAGCTCTTTTATGATCCAAAAGTCCCTCTTATTGACAATCCGACTGTTTATAGAAGATTGGTTGGAAGATTAATGTATCTCACGATCACATGTCTAGACATTACGTATAGTGTCAACAAGCTCTGTCAGTTTGCGGCTAATCCTCAGAGTGTTCATCTTCATGTTGCGTACAAGGTTTTATACTTCCTGAAGGGAACAATTAGCCTTGAATTATTCTATTCTGCTACTTCTAATCTGGTTCTTTAGAGCTACACGAATGCAGATTGGAACTCTTGCCTTGATACAAGACATTATACTTCTGTATTTTGTATGTTTCTTGGCTCCTCCCTCATTGCATGGAAGTCTAAGAAACAAGACGTTGTATCTCATTCTTCAGTCGAGTCAGAGTACATAACAATGTCTGTTGCTGTCAAAGAAGTCATTTGGATTGTGAATCTTCTTGGCGAGCTTCCGGCACCTCAGTCAAAGACTGTAGCATTCTTCTGTGATTCCATGACTGCGATTCACATTGCTAACAATCCGGTTTTTCATGAAAGAACCAAACATGTCGAATCGTATTGTCATCAAGTTCGCGATCGCATAGTCAATGGTTTGATCAAGACTCTTCATGTTGGAACGAGTACTCAAATCGCAGATGTGCTTACAAAAGCTCTCTACCCTACTCAGTTTACTTCTCTCATAAACAAGATTTTGCTACATTCAATTTACGCGCCATCTTGAGGGGTAATATTAATGTGTAGAGTTGGTTTATTTCAGTTATTGTAAATTGTCTCCGGTACATGTATACACGGAGACTATATATGTAAAACGTTTGTAACAGAATCTGATAACTGAAACATTTCTTCAATTTCCATTTTTCTCTTTGAGCTCAGATCGTATTCACTATTATCTTATCTTCAACAATGTGAAATTTTAAAAAAATTCAAAAAAAATTCTAAGAGGTTGTAGACCGAGACTTGTATGTCCCCTCAGACTGTTGTGAGAATATAGTTTACTGATAAAAATCTTGAACTCCTTAGCTACTTTAGATCTTTTTTTGATCAGCTAAATCTATTGCTGAGGCTTGGTAAAAGTTTTGTGAGTTTTTAACTTGATTCCAAAAGTTTGATTAGATAAAGCCGTGGATTTCCATTTTGTACCAAGATGTAATAAAACCAGGATAGGTGATTTATATATGTTGTTTGATTTAACATATGTTTTTAGACCATCTATAATATATTTTGATGTTTCTCTTCTTAAATTAGAATTACTCTATAATACATATGAAATTTGTTATAATGTTTTTTAAAATAGAAATATCTAAAAATAGAGTAAAAATAGAAGAATGTTATTTCCTCTTCAATAAAAAAAAAAAGAAAAATAGTAATATCTATTTTAGAAGAAGGAATAGAGATGAACTGATATAGTTTTATCTCTAGACAATATTATAGAGACATATATATATATATATATATAAATGGATTGGAGATATTCTTAGACAAATAATATCTTGTATATAAAAAATATTCGACTATGCTATGAGAATAAGTTTTATAATGAATTTATATGGCATTAGCATTTGTGTCCAACATGAACAATCATACTAACCAGAAGAAATAAAATCAGACATGAAATTCCAACTTTCTGTTAAAATTCAAAGGTATATTGAATATAAAAGGTTAAACTTGAACTTGAAAACTCCAACATCTTGTTAAAATTCAAAGGTATATTAGATATAAAGAGATAAAATCAAAGGTATAAATCATATCGTACTAATCGGACAATATAGAGTTGGACATGGGCTGTACAATCCCAACAATATGGTTCGATCACGTTCATCCGAAAAACAGGAGAGAGAAGAGCACTCAAAGATATCTACTACATCCCAAGTCTTAAACACAATATCATAAGTCTTGGACAAGCAACCGAGATGGGTTGTGAGGTTAATATGAAAGAAGACTTACTGATTCTGAAAGATCCCCGTGGAAGGCTAATTAGTACGAGGCCTTTTGGGAAAGAAACCAAAAAGTAAAACCATGCGGACTTGCCTAAAACCCAAAATGGACAATATCATACTAATCAGACTATATAGAGTTGGACATGAGCTGTACAATCTCAACAAATCAGACATTAATTTGAAAAACACCAACATCCTGTTAAAATTCAAAGGTATATTGAATATAAAGAGATTGCAGACTTTTACATACACTTTAGATATGGAAATTTTCATCAAAATAATCTTTATTATATAAATAGCACAAAATAATCAAAATAACTTTCATTAAAGAGTGAAAAGAACAATTTATTTTTAAGTGATAATATATTAAATAGAAATAAATATTTTTTAAAAATATATATTACTCTAAATCTTTATACTATTTAATGAATGTTATTTTTTGATTATTTTTTATTTTTTGTATTTATGGAACAAAAACATGTTAAAACATGTTTTAATGTATTATCTTAGAACATTTCGTTATTGATGTAGTTATATGAAACGCATCTATGCTCGGGCTGTGTCGTATTTGTCTGCACTGTCGAAAGCTGATGTGCATGTACGTAGACCATGAATCAACCCTTAGCAGAACGTTTTTTGTATTGAACATATAACAATTGTATTTTCTAAAAAAAATATTGAAACCGTTCATTCGTAGACCAAACGCTGTAACACTATAAATATAAATGCAACAATCGTACGTACAATAACATCAGTCTACGCCCCTATAAATACTAAATAGTGTGTAATGTCTCTATCTCCTCTCTCTCTTTGTGTCTCTCTCTTGTGCAGATGTTGGCAGAACCCAATAGAAACAGATGCTACTCCTTTATTTACCGCACGTAGTTTAATTTTAGCCACAGTTCATTCTATTTTGTCCTCTCAAGTTACTTTTCTCTCTCATTTTATCATATTGATTTACTTACTTCCCGTTAAAACGCTTTGATGAGACTTGGACTGTAACTGAAGTATAAGTATATATTTACATTGTTCAAGGCAGTGAATTTGTAGTGTAGAAGCCAGCCAGTGGGGAAGGGGGTGGGGGTCTTCTTGCCAGCTTTGAAGAAGTTGTTGACCTAAATTGGGCCCAATATTAAAGAACAATACATAGACCATCTCCAATGGAGTATCCATGAGGATTCTATATGATGGTTCTAAGTAAATAAATGTTGAAAATTAAATCAAAATGAGAAAAAATAGATATATATGGTTCTAAAAATGAAAGTTCTAAAAATGAAAGTTTTAGAACCAATTCTAAATAATATGTGTCACTTTGTGATAGGGTAGTATTTAAAGGGGAAAAAAATTAAATCCAATTGTTCTTTTTCTCTCTCTTTCGCGGATTGAAAGCAACTCTTTTTTTTTTGTAGACGAAACAGAGATCTTCTTTCACAATTTGGCGACTCAGCTGTCAATCCTCTCCATCCTCTATCTACTATGCTTCTTTCAATCAAGATAACATGTGAGTTTCACGACAAAAATTCGAATCCTTTTCCTGGATTTTCCATGAAAATTTACTGCCCTTTTGTTGTTCTTGTGGTTGACTGCTCTACAGGAAAGAGTAATCAAAACTTGACGATGTAGGGATCGCGACCGAGCATGCGGAGGATGGAGATCTCGCAGAGAGTGGTGGGAGGAACGCCTTCTTCGTCTTCGTGGAGACGAGTCTTCTTCAAAGCGACGATGAGACCCGTAGCTTTCTCTCTCGCTCTGTACACTTTGCCGTAAGTGCCTCCCCCCTACTTTCTCTAGCTTCTCGAAGACTTCCATGGCCGACACTTTTCCGTAAGATCGGTTTTATAGATAGAAACCGATTTTGTATAAAAGAAGACTCTGTTATGAAAGAGGCAAGTTTTTATCATTTAAAAGATCAAACTTTTTGTTGGCTATGTTTATTGTATGGTGTTGTGATTGATTCTTTATCAGGCTTGTTGTATGATTACTCCCCATATCGTCAAGTTTCAAGAATCCATGGTTTTGTGATTGATTTTTTATGGTGTTGGTGTATTCTGCCATCAAGTTTCAAAACTTGAGCGTGCTCTTAAATTTTTTGAGGTAACTTCTCCCTACCATGTTTGGTTCGAGTTTGAGAAACTATTCGGGCTTACAGTACCACTGCAAGAGGTAATAATCAATTGTTGTGTCTTTTGCTTGTTCAACAAGATTCTGTTGAATCTGTCCAAAAACTGCAACTTGAACCCATGAAATAATGTACAGGTAAGCTACTTTAGGAGAGGATTATGGTCAGAATAAAAGGTAGTGAATCACGACCAAGTAATATATAGAAAGTTCTACTTGCAGAGAGTTCATGGAATCAATCGGAGTACGCATCAGAGCTATGATCAATTCGCAAATCACCTTCAAAGTTGGCCCAAAATCATTTAAATCTGCAGAAACTGGAGAAACTGTTCTATTGCTGCATTGTTAGGACTCCGTTTGACAAGATAAATTAATTTTTATTGAGTTGATATTTGGTATAGATAATTATGAAATATCCGACTTCATAATCAACGGTGAGATTTTGAAGTGGACGGTTGGATTAGTAGTTATTAATGTCTTTCTGAATCAGTTTGATGCACTGTAAAACAGAGTGATATGTTTGATGAATTGTCTTGTTTGGTTGGAAAATGAGCTCGGACAGAGTGATATGTTTGATGTCTTGTTCAATAATTATAAGTTTTTTTATTATAGAATGAGATGCAAGGAATCTATTATTACAAGTTTTCTAATTTTTGAAACTTAGAACTTTTAATTGGTTCTACCATTGGAGGGGTTAAAACTAAACAAGTATCTAAATTTTTTTAATTTGATTATTTTCAATTAAAAAAATGATTTAGAACTCTAACACCATATCTATTGTTGGAGATGGTCTTAGAGCACTTCCAACGGGGTTCTTCCCGTTGGGGTTCTTAATATATGTGTTATGTATATATATATGTATGTATATATTATATATGTATAAGTAATTGTGGGGTCCACAATTTTTGTGGAACCCCATAGGTAAAGATTCTTAAAAGAGGGTTTTAAGAATCCCTAAAAACCTTTATTTATGGGTTTCCACAATAATTATAGACCCCACAATTATTTACACATATATAATATATACATATATATATACATAATACATATATTAAGAACCCCAATGGGAATAACCCCCATTGGAGATGGTCTTAGGTTCACCCCTATGGTGAATGGTTAAATTCACCACACTCTTCATAACATAACCAACCAAAATGCCAAGTATGAATAGTTTAAAAAGACAATAAAAATAAAAAATTAAATAGCTGGAAAAAAAACAACACCGACATTAATTAGCGACATCTGCAAAACTCTAAATTCTAAAAACCTAAACTCTAAAACCATAAACCCTAAATCCAAAACACTAAACCATAAGCCTCAATCCTAAAATCTAAACCCTAAATCTTAAACCCTAAACCCAAACTCTACACAATAAACCCTAAATCCTAAAATCTAAACTCTAAAGCCTAAACCCAAAACTCTAAACCCAAAACCCTAAATCTTTAAATCTAAACCCTAAATCCTAAACCTTAAACCCAAAACTTTAAATCTTAAACCCAAAACCTAAATCATAAATCCTAAATCCTAAACCATAAACCCAAAACTTTAAATCTTAAACCCAAACCCTAAATCATAAACCCTCAACTCAAACCTCTAAACCGTAAACCTTAATCTTATTAACTAGCAGATGGGTTTACAGTTTAGAGGTTTGGGTTTAGGGTTTATGATTTAGAGTTTAGGGTTTAGGATTTGAAATTTTGGGTTTAGAGTTTACGATTTGAGTTTAGGGTTTAGGATTTAGGATTTAGGGTTTAGATTTTAGGGTTTATGGTTTAGAGTTGTGGGTTTAGGGTTTAGATTTTAGGATTTAAGGTTTATTGTTTAGAGTTTGGGTTTAAGGTTTAAGATTTAGGGTTTAGATTTTAGGATTGAGATTTATGGTTTAGTGTTTCAGATTTAGGATTTATGGTTTTAGAGTTTAGGTTTTTAGACGACGTTAATTAATGTCGGTGTTGTTTTTTTTCAGCTATTTTTTATTTTATTTTTATTGCCTTTTTTAACTATTCATACATGGCACTTTGATTGGTTACGAAAAGTGTGATGAATTTAACCATTCATCACAGGGGCGAACGTAAGTATTGCTCAATATTAAAAGCCACGACGTAGGTCTACTCTCTCTGTTCTTACACTTTGTTTATCTCCATAGATTTGAGTTTTTTTTTTCAACTGAACTTTGGTATTTAATGTCTTTTGAACAACATAAGCTAAACAAAACAATTATAGTTAGATTTAGCATAAAATTACGTGATTACCAATAATGAATCTTTATTTTTCATAGAAACCGTGTTAGAACAAATTATGTCACAGCCAATGATAAATATATCCGTAGAAAGACCATCAATTTATTTGGATTCTATAATATATATTTGGAAAGAGCACAATGATATGGTTTTCAATAGCATTATAGAGATTCTAGAAACATTTTATATTTAGTAGAGACAGAAACGATTATATGGAATAAGGCAGAAATATAAATGGTCCAGAATGGAATTACTCAAACATTATTCATATTATTCATGGAGTAGATAACACAAAGCATACCATGTGAAGTAGGAAGATAGGTTTTACGGATGGATTTTGGAAGGATATATTTATTTTCAAGACACAGTGGGTATAATACATTATAAGGTTTTGAACTGATAGGGGAAAGAAATACAAAAAGGTATATCACCCTTACACACAGAATTTGAAACGTTCATATGGACAATAGAATGTATAAAAAATATTCGACAAATTCATGTGATTTTTGCGACAGTTTATTCTTATTTAGTGAAGATGGTTTCGTAACTATAAAATTGAACCGTTTTCACCTTACTCTAAAGAAATTCAGAAAGTGAAGAAAAGCTTCAAAATTTTTTATTTTTGGGATCAAACACTTATCCCAGATTCAAAACACAAAACATACAATCTTGTATGCGGTGCTCATAGTTAAACATCCTATTTTGTCTATATAAACATATAGTTCTCTTTTTGATTAGCAAAATTTTAATTGAGTCTAAAATTTCTGAAAAAACCATCTTCGTTACATCGTCTCTTCTTGCGTTCGTTACATTGGCGATGAGACTGTATTTTCATGCTGCCATAATATTATAATTTTCTACGGTCATGAATAATGCTACATATTGGCATTCACCTTAAAGCAACGCCATTGCTCAAGAAACTCTTGTGAAGTTATCTAAAATTTTTGTTGACAAAAAAAAAGTTATCTAAAATTTTATATTGTTACTTTAATGTATTTTTAGTAAGTAACTATTTTTATTTTAAATAATATGAATAATCAAGAAATAACACATGAACGATGATATCTAGGAGAGTTCTGAAAAGTTATTTCTGAGACATTATGTTCTGTTTTCATTTTATTTCTTTTTCATTTTCTTTTTTATTGAGAAATCCACTTCTATCCTAAAGAAAACAAATCTACTTTTTTTTTTTGTTGTGTGTGCCGTCATATTGCATTGGATCCCACGAGAACAAAGCCATCCTAGTCTTTTTCTGTCTGATGCTCCTAGTTTTTTACTCTCTCCGTTTCCAAACGTAAGATTTTCTATAGTATGCACGGTATCTTAACAATATAAAAAATTTATCTTTGTGAAACAAGAAAAAATCTAAAAAATCTAAAAAATCTTACTTTCGGGAACGGAGAGAGTACTTGACTATTAACTTAATTTTTAGTACCATTCAAAAAATTCAAAAAATTCAAAAAATTCATGAGTGTTAACAATATGTTCGTGCCAACTTGTGTTTGGTGTTCAAAAAAAAACTGTTTGGTTTGTTTATTCGTGCCACTCAATTTCAAAATTTCTGCTGCACTATTTTATTAACTTCAACCTGACTGAGCACAAAAGGGTGCATATAACCCCTTAGGGCAGGCAGTGTTATGAATGTATAACATCGATCGTTCAACCTGTTAGTGTAAAGATGACACCACAATTGAGTAATGTAGAAGATAAATCAAGAGACAAAATAGATACACACAACCATTTATTGCTTTATTAGAAATCGCCTAAACAATCTATTACAAGACTTGTTTATCAGCTTTACATAGTCTGTTAACACCCTAACAGCTGCTACTGAAAGATTCCTAATCTACCCAAACTTGTCTCTCTATCGTCAGTACTTCAACATCTGCCTTACGACCCAAGAACACCCCCAAGGGATTTTCATCATTTCTCTATAATAATAGCCAGTGTCTTATGGAATACAAATGACTCCATAGCTTTTTTATAGTGATCTCCACATTCCTGAAACCCTAGCCTCCAAGGAACATGGATATGGACAACTTCCATATCAATAAGTACACTTTCCTTTTCTTGAAATGCACTTATTCCTCGAGGCATAAACTTGCTCCCCAAGTTTATTTCTTTCCTTTTCTTCATGGTATAAACTTGCTCCTCAAGTTTATCCCACGCCAGTTCAGCATCTTGCGTCCACATGGTCTCTACCACTCCGCATGCCTCCTGGTTCACTTTTTGACACATACTGCCTCATCAACTACTTCAACGACTACGTCAAGACATGAACCCTCAGTTTATCCTTCTCCATCTAAGCATATCTTGCATCCACATGGTAACCTACCACTCCACATGCCTTATGTAGTAACGACTAATGTATCCAGTATCAGTGACTTCGTCGTATAGTTAGTCACATAAAACTATCGACATCTACAAGCTCCATTTGCATCTTCACAACTCACGAGCCATACCGTCAATTTTGTTAAACCATATTGTCATAACCACAACAACGACTCCAATTGTATAAGTAGCTTTAATTTTCCAAAAGACAAGAGACGTCCAAACACCACTAATTTCCTGGGACCTGAGTCCCCCAAATCGTCGACGACTATTTGATACAAAAGAAAACAGCAAATAAATCCAAGAAATATCATGGTTCTTCCAAATTTATTTAAAATATTGGCTATATAAAGCCAAAGAATTTACCTTTTCAGATTTTAACAATATTTTTGTTTTTGACGAACATTAAATAATATTTCATCTTGGTATTATTTACTGAAAACGAAATGACCCCCCTCCCCCTCTCTCTCTCTCTCTACACAAACATAATAAAAGAGAAAGATTTGCATTGCTATCTTTCTCTCTGTCTCTGCTCTCTCTGCTCTCTCTTTTATAATTTCGCATACATCTTTTTCAGTTTCTCACGTTTTCTTTTTTCACCTGCATTTATGGATTCAGTGTACCGACTCCAGCGTCACAACTCTGATGGTTCATCTTTTATTAATAGCCATTATATAGATATATATTCCATTTGTGTTTCCTTTAATTAGCTTATATATATGCATGATCTATAATTGTACCCGTCTTTGAGATATTAATCGTGTTTAGTTGGAGTGTATTTGATAAATATAGTTAACCCTAGTTGTATTTATCCCTTAGCATTTACCAGATTGTGCAGCCTTAATTATTCACATATACTTCCTCCTTTTATAAAGATAATTTTTTCTAATAATTTTTTTTTAATTTGTTTGAAAAGTGCCAAAATTAGACGTTTTATAAAATAGAAAATATGTATTTACGACCAGAGAAGAAACGTTCAGACTCAAGTAGATAGTCGCAAAAATGCAAATGGGATTATTACGTTTACGTAGTATAAGAGAATAATAAAAGTGAAGAAGTGTGTTTGATGAATGCAGAAGTGTGTAGTGTGGAGTGGAAGTTCATCAATATGAGCGAACAAGAGGAAGATCTAATCTTAAGAATGTACAGACTCGTCGGCGATAGGTATATTCTATCTTCTTTTCTTTCTCTTCCAAGATCATTTGCAGGGACTTTACCACAAAAAATGTGACATACGCCCTTACGGTTCCATCTCTTAGAGCATCTCCAAAAGACACTCTATAACTTCAAATATGAAGTTTTTTGTTCTCCAAAAAGAAGCTTCAAAACTTCAAATTTGAAGTTTTGAGCAGTGAAACTCTATATTTGAAGTTTCACTTCTCAAAAATTCAAATTTGAAGTTTCATATTTTTATTTGTATTTTGGTCCTTACAATTACACATCACATTTATAATTCATAAATATTTTCTTGTTTATTATTTTAATCCTTATAAAAATTATATCTCATAAATATTTTAAGTTTTGTTTACAAAATTTAAGTTTACACATAAAATTAAATAAAACTTTAAAAGAAGATTTAAAATATTTAAAACTAGATTTAGATAACAAAAATATACAAAAAAACTTAGAAAAAAAAGTTTTAAAAAATTACATAGACATAACTATTACACATATTTAAATATTACAACAACACTAATAGTCAGGTAAGTTTGATCCGGAACCTTCAAAATTTCCAAATATTGTCCAATTTTTTTTGTGTAATTTAAGATGGTTGTTGTTGTTGATGATGTCTTTTCGTTCAATTCTTTCTTGTTCATATTGAATACATTCACGAGTATTAATATCATCGATAAAAGTTAGTCTGTTAGTAATATTTTATGTTTCTCTTTTACTTTCTTGTTATGATCTAATGTATTTACAAGTATTAATATATCCCGATTACAACCATTTTTATCTATAATCTACAAATTAAAAATGAAGAGAGCTATTTTTACTTTGAAATGCACTAGTAGATCATATATGCATTACGAAAATCACTTTATGGAATAATATGGTATTTTTCTTGAAGTTTAATATTAATTAAGTTATTTTGTTTAAAATTTTATATTTTAATATAATATTTTATTAATTAATATTGTTGTAATATGTTTATATATGTGCTAGTTATTTACAAAAGTTTTATAAATTCAAATTAGTTATGAAAAATATAAGGACCATATTATAAAATACAAATAGTTTTGAAGTTAAGTTTGAAGTTTTACTTTTGGAGAAGAACACCTTTAAACTTCAAATATAGAGTTTTGAAAACTTAAAAATAGAGTTCCTTTTTGGAGATGCTCTTAGGCTACAATTCCTAATGCTTAATTCCATGAATGCATTTTTTGGAATTAAAACTTCATGAATGCTTAATTCATGTGCATTCCAAAAAATGTTCACCAATTACAATTAAAATATGGAATGTTTATTCCAGTTCATTCCATACCATTCTAGAAAAAAAAATTAACTATCATTTGAAAAATCATTCCAAATCAAAAACGTTTTGGATCATAAGTGGAATGTTGATTATATTCTTTTAAATTCCAGAAATAATCATTCCTATCATTCCACATATTCTTTGAGTTTTTGATTGTCACCAGTTAGTTACATATCCGAACTACCAATTAGACTCCTTATAATTCCAAATTAGTGAATTACCCTAAATTTTGGAATATGTAAATGAATGAACATTATAGATAGGGCAAATCTCCCAATAGACCTTAAAAAGAGGTTTTTTGACAAAAAGAACATATAAAGAGGAAAATGATTAAAAGAAATTTTATCAGTTAAAAAATCCTTATATTACTCGCTCTATATATATATATTATTTTTTGGAAAACCCTTTTTCAATTAGAAACTTTTTATTTATTTATTTTTTGATTTTTCGAAATTTCTATTTGAAATCCAAAAATTCTTTCTGAAATTTATTTTTAAATTATTATTTTAATTTAAATATTAATTAATATTTTTAAACCCGAAACCGTACTCCCCTCGAGGCCCACCCTTCATATATAGACTTTAAGTGTATATTAGTTAACCCTATGGATAGAAGCGTTTTTTTTTACTTTTTAATGAAATTTATTTTAATTTTTTTGAAATTTTGCGTACTATATTTGTAGTAATTTTATTTTTAAAATTATTCTAAGGTATTTCTCTTATAGATTATATATATATATATATATATATATATATAAAAAAATGTTGGTCTCTCTCCTGTGAAGACACCTCAGCGCCACGTCATTAAGTCGAGTGTTCTGGTCTCGACACGTGTCCGTCAACTCCAAAGTGTTGCGTTTCAATTAATGAGATAAGTTTAATCTGGGCTTGCTAAAAAACCAAGAAGTTTGACTTAGGATGGGCCATACAGCAAGACTATTATTTTTAAAGTTGGTCTGTACGAAAAACATTATTTGACTTAGGTTATGACAAGTTTCTTCTTCCTCCCGCTGAGAAAAAACTGCAGCGTTACTGTTCTCTGTTAGATTTATTAAATACAATTAATGTTTTCATTAATATCACCGACCCACTTATCCAAGACGTCTCATTCCATACATCTTCTATCTCAAATTGTTGTGGATTTACACCTATAAATAAGTGAGTTTAATTCAGTGAAGATCATCACTTTTTCCTTCTAAATCATTCCGTAGATTTCTACAGTCTTTTTTAGATTGTCGGCAACAGATTATTCTGTGTTGATAGCTGCTTGATTATGAAACAAATGTTGCTGTAGATTTGCTTGATAATCAGCTAGAGTCTGTTTCCAGTGATTTATTCCCACCAGATAGTACCAGTCTCCGATCTAATCGAGGAATATTTCGAGACTTTGTTCTTAATTCTCTCATGTCTTGCGATTGATAGACTCTACTATCAGGAATAAAATCTCATGTCTTCGGGATTCTAATCCTAATCTCTCCTCTTAGTTGATGCGAGTTTGATACTTTACCTCCTGATGCGTCCTGGTTTGCCAATTTAGCAGATAATTTCTTTCGTGCACTCCATCTCTCAGATCTTCGTCAATCTTCGACAAAACTAAAGTCTGCATGTATTTTCCAGAATTGACTTTTCCTCTACTTGATTGGGTTTTGATGGGCCTCTTCGTGATTCTATCCAATGGGATACTAACATGGGCAACTGGTTTCGTTGATATAAAACTCTGGGCTATTATAATACTAGGATTTTTATTTGAAGTCTCAATCGAATCTGCCCCATTGGGGATGTAATATTTTACACTTCTTTGTTATAATTGAATATCAGCTCTCAAATAAATAAATAAACTGAAGAGATAAAGACGCATTTGATTTTTCTCAAGGTCTTTCTTTTAAGATGATGGTGACGAAAATATGTATTAAAAAATAGAGTAAATAGCTTCTTTACGACTGTCCGATCATATATTTTTGTTAACTTTATTGAATAGAGTTATTTAGTAATGTTAAATCAAAGCCTGATTCAAAGAAATACAAATACAAAGTAGTAAATGTCAGTTTTTTAATTTGCAATTTCTTTTATTAATAAACATTATTTCTTTTGAACAATAGTTTCTTTTTACTGAAGCGAACAATAGTTTCCTATTAAGTTCTGTATTTATTACGGAAAAAAAAAATTAAATAATGCATTTTCATTTAATCTATACACTGTATACTGTCTGTAAATGTTTTGAAAATCTTCGTGACAAAAAAAAAAACTTAATTTTGATCCATTAATTTGTCTTAAAAAAAATCAGTATTCATTTAACTTTTAGTAAATCCTTAAAACCCTAAAAATAAGAGAAAATAACAAAAACATGCCACTTGGGTTTCAATTCAAATAGCACCACACTTTCACGTGCAAGTGAGATTGTTTCCGTCTGTTACTTTTTTCTTACCTCTTCCAATAAAACACAAACATTATTTTTTTTAAACACAACTTTAGTAAGTAAACTATTTTTTTTTTTGTGTTCCAAACAAAAAAAACTATTAACGCCAAATTTATGAGTTTATATGGTCCTAAACAGGTTGTTGCCCTTTAAGAATAAGAGAACAAACGGTCTTCGGCAATCTTAATGTGAGCTTCCAAGTAAGGCTGTTAAATATTTCTTATAAATCACTGGAAGAATATGAAACTTAGGGCTGAGACTTTAAATTGCATGTTAATTTTGAACGCAAGTGGTTTTCCAAATAAAGTTAAAAATTTCATGTTAATTTAACCTCCGAGTTAATACTTACAGTACTAAAAACATTCCAAAAAAGTTCAAAATCGTCTACCTATCATACCACCACTAAAAACTCACTATTAATTTTGCAGGGCCACATACGAAAACCAAAAAGAATTGTCATATTAACCTAAACAATATTTAAATGATAAAATATAAGGATCAGTTCACGGACTCAAGCTTCCTACTTTAAAAGGGTCAAACACTAAAATTGAGATATAACAAATAAATTATTTAGATGGCAATATATAATAAATCACTGACATTAACTAAATGTGATTTTTTTAAATACTTTAATAAAAAAAAATTCAACTGAAAATGATATAATAACTCAATCATAGTAATATCATAGAAGCAAAAAGTCAAACAAAAATTATTTACAAATTAACTAACCAATAAATTAAATTAATAAAATAGTATATCTCATACGCACCTTTTGCAAATGTGAACCTAAAACACAAATTACAAAATTATATAAATAATAATAACATAGATTACAAGTAAAGTATATCCCGTCCGTAGGGCGGGCCGACCCTAGTAGTTGATATAATAAGGTTCAATAAGGATATAGTAAAATGTGTACACCATCAATGAGACATGAAATTTTACTCCTTTCGTTTTAAATTAAAAATGTCTTTTTTTTTCTTATCAACTTATACAGACTCATACTGACTCTGTGAACCAAACCATGAGATCTTGATTCATGTGAACGACGAAAGACAATTGTTTCCTAACACTGTGTGCTAGTCTATCCGCATTTGTATTTTGCGTCCTTGATACATAGATAATCCCTTATTGTAGGAAACTTTCTTTCATGGACTTAATATCTTCCAAATAATTTGCAAAAGCTGGTCATTCTTCTGATTCCGAAACCATCTTCACCAATTGAGAACAATATGTTGCAAATGTAACCTGAAATTGACGTAAGTTTCTCATGCATTCCATTTCCCATAGTAGTGCTTCCATCTCCGCATGAAGAGGAGAAAGACTAGCCCAAACATTCCTCGCCCCTAACAGCCCATCAAATCCTTCTAGAGTACTAAGCCATCCCTGTCCAGAGAAAATATCATTCTCTTTCCAGGAACCATTTGTGAAACACCATCTTCATGGAATTGACGGTAGAGTCGTAACTTCTATGTGTCGTACATTCCTCTGTTCGTTCAATATTTGTACCTCAGCTCAAAGTGTTGATTATGTTTCTGCCAAGTTAAGCGTGTCCCTAGGATCAATGTCCAGATTACTAAAAACTTTATTATTTCTTCATTTCTAAATATATCATAGTATCCATACAAACTGATGATCATCCATCTGCGGAAAAACTCTGCAGAAGAGATGATCCATATTTGTGAAGAGAGAGAGAGAGCTTATTGGAAAAAATAGCTGAATTTGATGGTATCTTTGAGAGAGCCCAAACCTGAAGTGTTGAATGACATTCAAAAAACACATGGTTTATCGATTCATCATCGACTCCACACCGTGCACAACGTATATCTCCATGTATCCCCCACAATAGCAGATTCTTCTTGACTGCTATACACCTCGTCACCAATTGCCATAGAAAATTTTTTATATTTGGTGGCCACCGTATTTAATTTCCAACAGAACGCCTTCAATACATCAATCGTGGGTCCAAACATTAATGGTAGTTTGTCCCTGTCTAGGTAAACCCGTTCTACCTGATATCATGTTTTAACCGTATATTTTCTATTGTTTGTGAAATGTTATCCATCTCTATCCACCATCTGAGTTATGCTCAGTGGTATACTTTCTATAATGTAATTTTATAAAATTATTATTTTTTCTCTTACTGTAATCAAATTAATAAACATAATAAATACTATTGGATTAATATTTACTCTTTATGTTTAAATTAAATTTCGTTCTAAAATATATTCTTTTTATAACAATCATTCTGAAATATACAATTTGTTGTTAATTTATTTCTTTTATTTCCAAATAAATTAATAGAATAATAATATTTATTCAATTTTAATATTCAAATAAAAATATAATAAAACATTTAACTATTTTTAATCTATGTGAAAAACTTAAACAACATATAAGCTGAAATGGATAGAGCATATATTTATTAATCCTACATGTGGTTATTTTTACATGTATGATGGATAAGAAGTTTTTTTTTTCTTTTAATACTAGGTGGGAAATAATAGCAGGAAGAGTACCGGGAAGAAAAGCAGTGGAGATAGAGAGATATTGGATCATGAGAAAGAACACACACATCTTCCTTCCATCTTCCAAACCTTAGCCTTCTTCTTGTTATGCCTTCATGTTTACTTTTATTAAGTGCTCTGTTTTTATTGCTCTTTTTTCTGAAACTTCAATTACATCTAAAGACTTTTCTCTGAACAATTTTTTTTTGGTGGAGGATTGAGCCTACTTAACTTATTTTGTTGAGATAAAGAAGCTATAACCTAAAGCCGTATCCACATTCATGTGTTGGTGATTAGTTTCTCTGTTGGGTCATGATGAGGCATATTGGCGATGAAGAGCGTACTTGACCACTTCGTAGAAGGAAACCACTATCCCAACCGCTGGTCCTGCACGTGCCACTCTTGGACCCATCCCGTGAACAGTCCTCTCATTCCTCCATCCCTGTGTGTTGGTATACACTGTTATGTCTTTGTTTCAGACCTTTTACTAAGCAAATAATAATGGCATCTTTCAAAATATACGCATACATACCTCCAAACCTCTATGAGTGTCTGTAGTGTCGTCATAGGCGAATAAGTTTGGTTAATTGTGGTATATATAATATATATATTGCAAGTTAATTAGATCATAACTTTTTCAAAAGAGACAACATACGCGAAGAGTTGTTGAGAGAGTTGAAGTAGCAGAGACCTTGTTGGGGGCTTGCAAGAGTTGACTAGTACGCAATGGTTCTTCTTCCAACTATAAAATCAATCTCCATTTCTAAGTGGCCACATAAAAAGGTTTGATATTCTAGAAATTAGTTTTAGTTTAATTTACAAATGTGTAGAGTTGTATGTTTTTGTGTGTCTTTAGTCAAAAACATACAACTCTACACATTTCTTTTTTTTTTGAACTTTCTTTTTCATATTTAACAATAATAAATATCATTTATTTAAATAAAATCAAATTCAGGAACGTGTTCACACTGGTAATGTATAATAATTCTATATTTTCATTGTATCCTCAGTGGTTTGCAGCACTTTATGTAGTTATGAAAAATCAAATTCAGAACATCAAAGAGTAATCAACATAATATGTTACTGACTGCGATGTGTTAGTATTTTTTTTTCCTAAGCGTTTAATTACGTTCCAATTTATCTATGCATATATCAAACAAGGTAGTGAAAGTTGGCTATTTCTTTATCAATGTTTGCCGGTTGGTATTGATATAAATTTTATAAAGCACAAATAAGAAAAGTAGAAGAAACCTTTTAGAAAAATACGAAATGGGTCAAGATCGTAGAATAGTCGATAAAGTGACATCGTCAAAGAATTTTCAAGTGCACAAAATACAGACTTTATTTTTCGAGAAACGAAGACTTTTAATTCATCACTAAAGGAAAAAAACACTGGACAACAATGACGTTTAACAAGAATGACGTTCAATATTCATATTATTTTTTTTGATGAAAAATATTCATATTTGACATCGCGAGACCTAACTAGAAGGTCGTTAAATATTTTATAGTTAAATAGCATAACTAGGATAAGACCTGGATGAGTTTATTTGTATATATTATCAATAGTTTCTTTTATATATTTGATCATTTTATTTATATATATAAAATATTTTTTGTTGTTATTATATAATTTCTTTCCGATGGATCAGATCAATTTTTATTAAAAATAATGGAACAAAACTATAATTAATACATCATGGGTTGATCGGATTTGAGATTAAACAAATTATGACATAAAAACCTTATTTTTTTCATCGAACACATTCTTGAAAAAAGTTAACAGTATTGTTTTCACAGTTGAATTATTTTGACTTTTATATTCCATATGGTTTTGAAAGCTTTCAAATCAACCATCGAATTGATACATGTCATTTTAATGTTTTTAGTCGTATACTTAAGGAAAACTTACATTTTTGTAGTTTAAAGTCGTTTTAAAAAATTCAAAATATAACATGTAAGAAAAAATCTAACATATAAGAAAAATATAGCATATAAGGTGTCCTCATTTTTGTATTTTAAAGTTGTTTAAAAAAAATATAACATATAAGGTTTCCTCATTTTTGTAATTTAAAGTCATTTAAAAAAATTCAAAATATAACATATAAGAAAAAATCTATTTTTTTATTCTATGGTTAATGTGATTGTTTATTTTTTTAATACTAAAAAATTAAACAAAATGAAGAAGGATGCAAAAATTGTTATCAAATCTTTATTATTCATAATCATTAATTGCCTTATATATGTAAATCATATTATGTAATTTCGTAGCTTTTATTTATGGAAAGAATACACACTTCTTATATTTTAGGTTAATATAATGTTCTCTAGTGGACATTAAACAAATTATGACATAAAAACCTTATGTTTTTCCTCGAACACATTCTTGTAAAAGTGAACAGTATTGTTTTCACAGTTGAATTATTTTGACTTTTATCTTACATATGGTTTTGAAAGCTCAAATCAACCATCGAACTGATACATGTCATTTTAATGTTTTTAGTCGTATACTTAAGGAAAACTTACATTTTTGTAAATTAAAGTCGTTTTAAAAATTCAAAATATAACATATAAGAAAAAATCTAACATATAAGAAAAATATAACATATAAGGTGTCCTCATTTTTGTATTTTAAAGTCGTTTAAAAAAAATATAACATATAAGGTTTCCTCATTTTTGTAATTTAAAGTTATTTTAAAAAATTCAAAATATAATATATAAGAAAAAATCTAATTTTTTTTATTATATGGTTGATGTGATTGTTTTTTTTTTAATAATATAAATTTAAACAAAAATAAAGAAGGATGCAAAAATTGTTATCAAATCTTTATTATTCATAATCATTAATTGTCATATATATGTAAATCATATTAGGTAATTATGTAGCTTTTATTTAAGGAAAGAATACAAACTTCTTATATTTTAGGTTAATATAATGTTCTCTAGTGGACATTAAGCAAATTATGACATAAAAACCTTATTTTTTCCATCGAACACATTCTTGAAAAAATGAACAGTATTGTGACTTTTATCTTCCATATCGTTTTGAAAGCTTTCAAATCAACCATCGAATTGATGCATGTCATTTTAATGTTTTTAGTCGTATATTTAAGGAAAACTTACATTTTTGTAATTTAAAGTCGTTTTAAAAAAATTCAAAATATAACATATAAGAAAAATATAACATATAAAGTGTCCTCATTTGTGTATTTTAAAGTCGTTTTAAAAAATATATAACATATAAGGTTTCCTCATTTTTGTAATTTAAAGTCATTTTAAAAAATTAAAAATATAACATATAAGAAAAAATCTAATTTTTTATTATATGGCTAATTTGATTGTTTAATATTTTTAATAATATAAATTTAAACAAAAATGAAGAAGGATGCAAAAATTGTTATCAAATCTTTATTATTCATAATCATTAATTGCTATATATATGTAAATCATATTAGGTAATTCCGTAGCTTTTATTTAAGGAAAGAATACACACTTCCTATATTTTAGGTTAATATAATGTTCTCTAGTGTTATATAATTATGGAATAATATGACACCATTAGATTAAACTATACTTTATATTAGATCCTCTAAAATTCTTTGAAATGGAATTTAGAAAGCATTTAGAATGCCACCTAAGATTTGGTATTTTTTTTAATTAATACAAAATTAAGGTTTTAATTTTTCAAATGCTTCTCAATTAATATATAGGGGATGCTATTAAGTGCAATAATGTTATTGATTCTCCATGACTCACGTTTCACAAGTAATAATTGGTTTTGAACAAATCAATTCAAACCAATAAATACTTTGTATGGGTTTACATTTTTCATGCTCAAATAAACATAAAATATTGTTTATGTATATATTTAAATTTAAAAAATAACCTATTTGCTAAATTTTTCTATTTAGAAGTTTTATAAACTTTGCATATCATTCATTTTGGATTTCCATTTCTCACTCAACACAACTCTGATTTTGACAATCATACACGCTAACTCATAGTGTTCACAGTGACGATTACATCGTGCCTAAATTCCGGTTCTTCCGACAGACGTCTCCGTCGAAAAACCCATCGGAAAAATGGTCTGCACCACTTTGTCAAAAACGAGTTCCAACAATCCCCCACATGGATAGAAATGATTATATACACATGAAAAAAGAAGAAAAAAATAACTTTTAAGAGTACGAGCGAAAAATCCACTGCATGATGAGTTGGTAGCAATTTTTCAGCCTTGAACCAGTCATTGTTAATAGCTATCAGATTTACTCGAACAGGAGGTGGCCATGATGTCTTGAACCCCTCGGACTTTGGTGTAAACCGAGACAATAGCTATAACACAGCTTCATTCTCTCACAAAACTAATTTTTCTATTGTGTTTATTTTGGCCGTGAACATTCTTGGTAATAATGAGTGAACTTGAAGAATATAGCATTTCCTTCATTCTCCTAGAAACGGCCTCATTTCACACTCACAAGGTGATTTGTCATTAGTTTTGTTTAGATGAGTATCATGTACTACTCCATTCATATCTCAAAACAATGGATACAAATCATTAAAAGATAATGCTTATCCTCTATTCCTTACATGTAGCACTATTTAATTATCCTGGGAACTGGGTATAGACCGAAGTCTGACATTGCTTTGGACAGATTTAGTTTGATTTAGTTGTCTTCTTGAACCTATTTCTTGGGATCTCCAGTCAGTTAGGTAGAGTTACCGCCAAACCTCATCTTAGTTCATAGGCCTTAAACCCATTCCTCTTGATGATTTTTAAACTTGATATTGTGACAAACCTTTAGTAAATGGATCCGCAAGAATTTCATTTGTTCATTTCACGTTTCCCACCATTCTAAGTCATTGATCAAACTTTACTGTAAAGACCGCGGAAAGTTTGTTCTTTATCGAAAGAAGCCGTAATAAACGCTTCGAGTCAGAAGACGGCCCAAAGGGACCTAAGACATGACTCGAGGCCCAACTTACGATTTCTTAACCAACAGCCCGTAAGCCGCATGACGGTTTACGCTTGGTTCGCAATGAAAGATAAATGTCAAGTTTCCGCGGATAAATACAAAATTTTGAAGATAATTACGAAGATCGGAAAAAATAGAATATCTCCATTTTTACGCTATGACGGCTTAAAGGCAGAAGAGGAAAAGCGCAAACCGACATAGGAGCCAGTATATAAGGAGTCCTAGGCGAGAAGCATGGGGAGACTTTTTCAGAGCAAACTTAGCACTTAGAGCAATTAGGCATATTTCCGTTTTTGTTATTCAAGCTGCGATTCAACTAGGTTATTGCCGTCTTAGGGTTTTAGAACTAGGAATCTCGCCGACAGCTCTCGTAGCCCAGACTCTTACCTTGTTGTAACGCTCAAACGCGAATTCGGAATAAGATCTACTTTGCTCTCTTTTCGATTTCTTATACTTTATTGTTGTTATTCTTGTGTTTTGATTGCTTGGCGTGTGGTATTAGCAGATATCCGGGACCTCTGGGAAATTAGGGTTTTTCTAGTTTCCTAATTTAAACGGAAATCGACAGTGCGAATTTCGGTTCCCACAGTTTGGCGCAAGAAGGAGGGGGGGGGGGTACGGATCAATCTAACTCTTAACCACATCACGTTCAACAAGACATTTTAACTGACGACGCGGATAACGTGCAGACTCCTCTTAACGGAAGCAGTGGCACTGACCTCCACACTCCCGCAGCGGACGTATCCGCGGCCAACGCACCAGCCAATGTCGTGGCATTCGAGGAGTTTAAAAAGATGTTCGCCACCTACGAAAAAAGGTCGGAAGAACAGGATAAGCTCGTGAGCACCTTGACCAAACAAGTTGAAACTTTAACGGCAAAGTGATGTTAGGAGTTTTCAAGTCTCCTAAGACAAATGTTGTAGTATAGTGAATGTCGAACCAGTTCTGAGGGATTTCAAGCACTGAGAATGCAAGTACTCACTTAATCTAAGTGCAACCAATGATTTAGATGGGTTTTAAACTATTACTAATACTAGAAAGCAATTACAAAATGATACTTTCTTGACTAAGGGAAAAGATAACTCATGGGCATAGGGATTAGACCTTGGGTGATCAAGTTTCGAACTAAGGATGGCAAACGATCAATCAAACTATCAACCTTAAGCTTAGACACAATCTTAAACAAACTCTATGTCTATATGAATGTTCATTTACTAACATATCTCAAACATCAAATGTCTTTGGTTGAATAATATGAAAGCAATCATTACTAACAAGTCTATTGGCTATCTTAACACCTTTAACAACAAATGTCTTTGGTAAAGTATGTTAAAAGCTTAGGAGAATTGTCTCAGGCATTTAATCAAACACCTTTTGGGTGGGAAATGCCTATTGATCAACTTTTGAGTCGCCAACTCAGAAGATGCATTATGAATACTCTACTAGCAAGGAACAAGAATGATCTACACTAAAACATCCTAGAACTAACCTAATCACCCTTGATCTCCCTAACCCATGAATTCAAAAGGTGATTAATCACTAATCTCCATGATTCCTCTTAAACCCATATTGGATTTCAGATTAATCATGTAGAGAAATAGGTAAGAAATCAACAAGAACACAAGATGAAAACAATCAAATCTGAATCAAAAGAAGTTTTACTAGTTGTTCTCTGGAAAAAAGATTCTCCTCTTGGTGGCTTACAAAGGTACTTAAAACATAGGTTTTTGAAAAGTAAAAACGTGCATAATGAAATGACCAAAAGGCCCTTGAGAAATCATGAATTCGCCAAACAAATAGACGCGGAGCGACTTCGGCACGTCGCTGCGAGAGGTCGCTCCCGGGTCGTTTCTTCGCGAGCGACCTGGCTGTGTCGCTCCGAAGACGTCACTCCCGGGTCGTATCCTCGCGAGCGACCTGGCTGTGTCGCTCTGAAGACATTGCTCCGGGCTTCGTTGGGTGTCGTCTCGCCATGGAAACGCGAGCGACCTTGGAACGTCGCTCTGGCAAGTCGCTCTGGGAGGGGTGTCTCGCGATAGAAACGCGAGCGACCTCTTCATGTCGCTCTGTCCAGGACGCTCTGGGATGTGTGTCACAGCGACTTCATGTAGTCGCTCCGGGAAGTCGCTCCAGGCAGTGCTCGTCCAAAGATCACTCTAATCACCTCCCCTGAGCTCCAAATGTACCCAAATGTCTCCAGGAACTCCATGTGGTACTCCAATACCTAATAGAGACATATGTATGCAAAATTCAACCTAGACATGGCTAAATCCTAATCTATATGATGAAAATGCACATGAATAAATGGATCAAACAATGTGAATATGCAAGATATCAACTCCCCCAAACTTATTCTTTTATTTGTCCTCAAGTGAACTTTCTAGAACTCATAGGGAGAGAGGTTTGAAGGTGGAAGCTCATAGCCAAAAGAAACACACAAAGCACTCAAATCAACATTTAAATTCAACATTAGTACACCCTCTCTTATTATACTCCAGCTTCTCTAGGCCTATCTCAACTCTTTTCATCCCTACACTCATCATCATGCATTCACACATGCAAATCAGCCAACTCTCAAGTTCATTAAGCATAGCATCAAGTGAATTCTTGCAAATGGTCAATTGGTCCAAATCATTTGGTTGAGTAAAGGAAGGCTTTTATTCAAGTGGGTCAAGAGGTTCAAAATCCATGATCTTTTAAAGTGGTTTACTCTCAAAACAAGTAGCCTTGATATTTCACATAATATATCTAAGAAAAGGACCAACTCATGCATACAATGCTTAATCTCCATTGTTCTACCATTTTCCCAAACATACAGGTTACACAATCACTTTCCAATGTCAAACCCAACTCCCATCTCTCAGCAAAAGATCCCAAGAATACTTTGCACATAAAACTCTTTTTCTTTGAAATTTATAAAGGATTTTATCAACTTCTAAACAAATCTTAGCTCTAAACAACTTTGCTAGCCCCCTTTTCTTTCTTTTTCTCTTTTTTTTTATATATATAATATATTTTTTTTTTTGGGCCAAGACTTTTCATAAACTCGAGCTAGACGTTTATCTATTAATTCCAATAAGATTATCCATTTAAACACCAAGAGCCTATTCTTTTCCTTTGAACTTTTCATGCTTCCAAACTATAGTCACCACACTCACCCCCACCTATAGCTAGACAATAGAGTGCCTAATCTAGCAAGAATGAAGACCAAGCATTGTCATTCCCGATACTCTCAACATTATGCACATGTAAGGCTTTCCGAAAAAAGCTTCACTCATCAAATAATGAAAGCTTAAAAGGAGGAAGGGATTTTGGGAATGGTGTACCACTAGAGTTTGTCAAAAAAGATTGGCATAAAGGATGTGACAACTCAAGTGTGTATATCCATGATTCAGTACACAAGGGACCATGAGCAAGATGCATTAAGGTCGTTCAGTTCAAATAAGGTTGTAGTTGGCTTCAAAGACTGAGTTTCATCAATCAACAAGTTTCAGGAAGAGTCTTCAAGGTTCGAAGCATACAAGTGTTTTTGAGAGGTGCATAAGCTACTCAGGTGCAAAGTAATGTTATTTACAAGGCATTTAAAATCATTGTTCCCAATGCAAGTGAATGCAACCTATATGCTCTAGACTCTCCTAGAAATGCAAATGATGCAAACTAAATGATTTTTTTTTTTGATATATATGTATAATGCAATGCATGAGACTCAAAATCATCAAAGCAAACGTGATCAAATACTTGGTACCTCCCCCAAACTTAAAGGACACAGTCTCTGTGTTGTCAAGGAGAGAGAGATACCCAAAAAGAGAAAACTAATATGCAAAAACGAAATGGTATATACAAGGAAAAGTAGTGGGTTACCTTCTATGGAGAATGAGTAGAAGGAGATGCTCCCTCCTCGTCGTCCTCAGGTGGTAACTCTTCAAGGTGCTCATCAGCAAGAGTGCCCATCTCTTCAATGTAGAAGGCCTGCCCGAACACAGTTGGTTTCTTCATTTTCTCCTAGATGTCAAAGTGGAGAACATGCCCTTTACCCAAACGGAGATCAATCGTGCCCTCTTTCACCTTAACAATTGCTCTTACTGTAGCTAAGAATGGCCTTCCAAGAATCAATGGGTCTTGAGCCTCCTCACCCTTCTCAAGCACCACAAAATCTGTAGGTATCTCATACCTTCCAATCTTCACAGGTAGGTCCTCTAAGATGCCCACAGGGTACTTCACTGAACGATCAGCTAACACCAGAGAGAGTCTACACTTCTTGTACTGAGTGAATCCAAGCTTCTTTGCAATAGACAAAGGCATCACGCTGACACTAGCTCCCAAATCGCAGAGACATTTCTCAAATACCATAGGTCCAAGAGCACAAGGTAGTGTGAAGCATCCTGGATCCTTTAACTTCTCTGGAACATCAAGCCTCTGGATGATGGCACTGCACTCATGGGTAAGAATCATCATGCTTTCCATTTCCTTCTTCTTTGCAGCTACAACATCTTTCAGGAACTTGTTGTATTGAAGAATCAACATGAAAGCATCGATGATGGGCATTGCAACCTGAGCTTCACTCATTTGCTTCTCAAACAAAGCCTTGTACTTCTTTAGCAGCTGCCTCTTGAATCTACCAGGAAATGGTAGTTTGGGTTCATAGGGAGGAGGAACAAAAGAATTCTCACTTGCTGGAGCAAGAACTTCACCATCTTTCACTGTTTTCTTCTCTTCCCCTACCTTTCCTTTACCTTTGGCTTCCACAATCTTCTCCAAGATTTCATCATTGATTTTCTCATCAACAATCACCACTTCATCATCTAAGTTGATGGCCACCTCCTCACCTAGTTTCTCAGCATCCCTGGTGAGGGTTGTAGGAGGTAACTGCTTACCACTCCTAAGGGTGATAGCTTTGGCCTCCTTCGGGTTTTGGTCAGATTTTCCAGGTAGAGATCTTTGCTGGCGAGTCTGGTGAGTGTTCATGGAAGCAAACTGATTCTTTAAATTCTTGACTGTAGAAGCAAGATGTGAGAACTTGTTGTTGAGCTCATTGTAGCTCCCATCAATCTTGGAATGAAGGTTCTTCAACTCATAACCAACATGCTTCTCACTTCTAGTCTGAGACTCCAAGATTTGTTTCAGCAGGGTGTCAGTGCTGCTCTCTTGAGGAGCAGAGGAACCAGATGAGGAGTTTTGCTGAGGTTGATAGCTGCCTTGCTGGTTGTTTCGAGGCGGATAACCACTCTGTTGGTTGTTGGGATAGGATTTTTGTTGGTAGTTGTTGTACTGAAAGTTGGGCTCTTTTTTGTACCAGCTACCATTGTTGTTGATGAAACACAGCTCTTCCTGACCTTCCAAACCCTCAATCTCATGGACAACAGGTGGTGTCTCTTGGCTTGGGTTACCAACAAAGTGCAGCTGCTCTTGTGTGGCTTTATCAGCAAGGAGGATGTCTATCTTATCCTGTAGAGCTTTCAACTCCTTCCTCGTCTGCTTATCATCTGTTCGACTGCCTCTGTCGTGGTCTCCACTGTAGACTGCATCACTCTTTACCATGTTGTCAACCAGCTCCTCTGCATCTTCCTCAATTCTCCCCAAGAAGAACCCATTGCTAGCTGTATCTAGTCTGGCCTTGTACTTAGGAAGAGCACCACGGTAGAATGTGCTCAGAAAGCTCTCCTTAGAGAAGCCATGGTGTAGGCATTGAGCTTGGTAGCCCTTGAATCTCTCCAGGCTTCACTAAAGCCTTCCAAGTTCTTCTGTTGAAAGCTGGAAATCTTATTTCTCAGCTTAGCAGTTCTTGAAGTAGAGAAGAACTTCTCCAAGAATGCTCTCTTGCAATCATCCCAAGTGGTGATAGAATCGCTGGGTAGAGACTTCTCCCACTGACGTGCCTTATCCCCCAAAGAGAAAGGGAATAGCTTGGGCTTTAAGGCATCTTCGGACACACCATTAGTTTTTGACAACCCACAGTAGCTGTCGAACTTGTCCAAGTGATCAAATGAGTCCTCTAGAGCCAAGCCATGATACTTGTTGTTCTCGATCACGTTGAGGAGTCCTAACTTGACCTCAAAATTGTTGGCTGCCACAGCCGTTGCTCGGATTCCCAGTCTATGACCATGAATATTGGGCCGTTCATAAGTACCAATGGGTCGAGCTGCCCGCGGTTGGTGTTCTGCCCCTTGCGGTTGATCTTCCATATCAATATCGAATCTCTGCAAGTGGGCTTGTTGTTCTTCTTCTCTTCTAGCTCTAGCACACTCCCTCTCAAAAGCTCTGATGTCTGCTACTATTGGAACTAGGTTTGATGGACCCCTGCTCCTCAAGTTCATACACCTGAAAGTGAAAGGTAGGTGAAGAAGAAGAATCAGTAACAAAACAAAATTAAAATGACTTAGTCTCAAGCAAGTGACTAAATCTCAATGTTTAAATCTACTCCGAATTTGGCAACGGCGCCAATTTGATGTTAGGAGTTTTCAAGGCTCCTAAGACAAATGTTGTAGTATAGTGAATGTCGAACCAGTTCTGAGGGATTTCAAGCACTGAGAATGCAAGTACTCATTTAATCTAAGTGCAACCAATGATTTAGATGGGTTTTAAACTAGTACTAATACTAGAAATCAATTACAGAATGATACTTTCTTGACTAAGGGAAAAGAGAACTCATGGGCATAGGGATTAGACCTTGGGTGATCAAGTTTCGAACTAAGGATGGTAAACGATCAATCAAACTATCAACCTTAAGCTTAGACACAATCTTAAACAAACTCTATGTCTAGATGAATATTCATTTACTAACATATCTCAAACATCAAATGTCTTTGGTTGAATAATATGAAAGCAATCATTACTAACAAGTCTATTGGCTATCTTAACACCTTTAACAACAAATGTCTTTGGTAAAGTATGTTAAAAGCTTAGGAGAGTTGTCTCACGCATTTCATCAAACACCTTTTGGGTGGGAAATGCCTATTGATCAACTTTTGAGTCGCCAACTCAGGAGATGCATTATGAATACTCTACTAGCAAGGAACAAGAATGATCTACACTAAAACATCCTAGAACTAACCTAATCACCCTTGATCTCCCTAACCCATGAATTCAAAAGGTGATTACTCACTAATCTCCATGATTCCTCTTAAACCGATATTGGATTTCAGATTAATCATGTAGAGAAATAGATAAGAAATCAACAAGAACACAAGATGAAAACAATCAAATCTGAATCAAAAGAAGTTTTACTAGTTGTTCTCTGGAAAAAAGATTCTCCTCTTGGTGGCTTACAAAGGTAGGTTTTTGAAAACTAAAAACGTGCATAATGAAATGACCAAAAGGCCCTTGAGAAATCATGAATTCACCAAACAAATAGACGCGGAGCGACCTCGGCACGTTGCTGCGAGAGGACGCTCCCGGGTCGTTTCTTCGCAAGCGACCTGGCTGTGTCGCTCCGAAGACGTCGCTCCCGGGTCGTCTCCTCGCGAGCGACCTGGCTGTGTCGCTCTGAAGACGTCACTCTGGGCTTCGTTGGGTGTCGTCTCGCCATGGAAACACGAGTGACCTTGGAACGTGATGCGCCTCGGATCATAGACCCGGGCCAGGATGATGCGACCATGGCTGAGCCAGATGATTCTTCAACAAAAGACAAACCAGGATGGATTAATGGTGAGGATACTGATCTAAAACCAGCTGATGAGACTGAGGACGAGCTGGAACCAGCTGAAGAGAGTATGCTTGAGCTGAAACCAGCTGAAGTGATAGTAGATGAGCTAGATGAGCTGAGTGAGCTAAGTGATACTAGCTTGGAGCTGAATGAGCTAAGTGACACTGAAGATGGAGCTGGTTTAGTTGCTGGGCGAAATGAGCATTTTTCAGCCCAAAGAAAAATTCATAACAAATTCAATTTGGGTCGGTTTTACACCAAATTCGACCAGACCTTTCCTCAGTCCATTTCAAGCCCATTCTCATCAAGAATGCCAAGAGGGAGTCAGCAAGGAAGTCTTGGTCGTGCATGGGAAAAATAATTCAACAAAAATCATTAATTTCGGTCTTTAGTCAAAGTCTTCATTTCTAGTTTCCATGTCTTATTTTTAGCACATTCTTCTTTGGATTTCTACAACTTGTAATCCTATATATAGGGCCTAAGAGCCACGAAATAACACAGGCTTTTTCCCCTTTTATTTGAGTTTATCTATTTGTTCTTTGTAGAACACTTCTTTGTTTCTTGGTGAGGTTATCTCCGAGTAAACAGCCTCTAATTCGTTGGACCTGTGCGTCATATCAGGCAACGTTTAGAAATCCTTCTTTTGGTGGACTTGTGAGTCATATCAAGAACCAACTGAAGTCTGGTAGTATCATTGGGCCATCCGCAACCCATTGTGTCACCGTTCAATCCATCAGTTCTCCTTTTTGGCGAGTTCATATCCCTTTAGTCTGGTCGAGTGATCCTTCCCTATTTTAGGGCGTATCAGAACGTCGCTCTGGCAAGTCGCTCTGGGATGGGTGTCTCACGATAGAAACGCGAGCGACCTCTTCATGTCGCTCTGTCCAGGTCGCTCTGGGATGTGTGTCACAGCGACTTCATGTAGTCGCTCCAGGCAGTGCTCGTCCAAAGATCACTCTAATCACCTCCCTTGAGCTCCAAATGTACCCAAATATCTCCAGGAACTCCATGTGGTACTCCAATACCTAATAGAGACATATGTATGCAAAATTCAACCTAAACATGGCTAAATCCTAATCTATATGATGAAAATGCACATGAATAAGTGGATAAAACAATGTGAATATGCAAGATATCACAAAGACTCGAGCAATCCGCCCCCGCGGAACCACTAAAGTCCGCGGGAAAAGACTCGACTTTGCAACCCCACTCAACAGGCCTGGACCCGCGCAGGAACGATCTTCGGGTCAAAACCCTAACGAGAAATCTCTCGTCGAAAAGGGGAACCCTGAAAGTCCTCTACCTCCCGCGAAAAATTCGGAGGATAACGAAGTCGAGCACGTCGACCTGGATCCTAGCGATGTCTCCAATGATACCGATGAGGACGTCGACAGACATCCAAGAAGAACCAGAAGCTGATCCGCTCGGGAAAGCTCTCCGTTCGACAAACCAATGACAGAAGAGGAGGAAATCCTCTATTGGAACGAACAAGAAGAGCTGGCTGAAAAGCAAAACGAGCTCACTCGCAGTAAACGCCGACATGCTCGGAAATCTGCTGGCGAGACGTCGGATATCCGCGATCTTCGTGACTATATCACCAAGACTGCGGCAGAAGTAAGAGCCGTGAAATCTCAAATCCATCACGCTACCAGCGCGGCCCCTGAGATCGAAAGGCTGCTGGAAGGGGCTCGGAAGACCCCCTTCACCACTCGTATCTCAAATATGAGGGTATCCGATCCAGGAAAAATCAAAGCACCGAAGTATGATGGTACGACCGATCCGAGGGCGCACCTTCAGGCTTTCCATGTCACGATGGGAAGAGCGAGACTGAAGGACGGCGAAAAAGACGCCGGCTACTGCCGCCTGTTCGTCGAGAATCTGGAAGGGGCAGCCCTCGAATGGTTCGCACGACTTAAGCGAAACTCTATCAGTAGTTTCCGACAGCTCGCGTCGGAATTTCTCAAGTAATACTCTATTTTCATAGATAGAGAAACTTCCGATGTCGATCTCTGAAGTCTGTCCCACAGGGAAGACGAACCCCTCCGCGAGTTCATCAGCCGATTCAAGTTGGTAATGTCCAGAGTCAGCGGGATAAGCGACAAGGTGGCCATTGATGCGCTCAGAAAGGCGCTCTGGTACAAGTCGAAATTCAGAAAATGGATAGCCCTCGACAAACCGCGGACGATCCAGGACGCCCTCCACAAGGCAACGGACTACATCATAATCGAGGAAGAAACGAAAGTCTTATCGCAAAAACATAAGTCAGCGAGACCTTCCTCGAAAGATGTAGATCCAAAAACGAAGAAGAAGAACCCTCGTAACGAAAAGTATGTCCATCACGAGGGGGAAGATCTCCAAGGATCACACAATTACGCGATCAGCTCGGACCAGGGCCGAACCAAGGGTAATACGTGGACTCGCAATCAAGGATATGATGAAAACACCTTCTGCGAGTTCCACCAGTCCCGAGGACACTCCACGACTAACTGCAAAGTCTTGGGAGCAAGGCTGGCCGAGAAGCTGCTAGCTGGAGAGATCTCATCCTCGAGACCGATCGTCCCCCAAAGCCGGACAAAAATCCTCCCGCGGAGAGATTTCCTCAAAGAAACCAATATGGGGATAAACGCGGTAGAAGGCCGGACGACAAGGGGAACAATAACAATCGTCGCAGAGTCAACATGATCATTGGAAGATCGCAATTCTGCAATGATACGGTTTCAGCCATCAAGGCTTAATAGCGGAAAGCGGAGTCGAGCGCAAACTGGCCTACATGGTCTCCTACCCGAGATGATCAGAATTGCTCAACCACCTTCACGAAGGAGGAAGCCGGCGGGATCGATCAACCTCACAGCGATCCGCTTGTCATAGATCTCGTCATACGAGATCTGGGAGTCGGAAGAGTACTCATTGACACGGGAAGCACGGTCAATGTAATCTTCCGCGACACTCTCAATCGGATGAGCATCAAACTCGGAGAAGTAACTCCAACGCTGAAACCGCTCACAGGTTTTTTAGGCGAAGTATCGATGACCCTCGGGTCAATCCAGCTGCCAGTCATGGCCAAGGAGATCACAAAAATCGTCGAATTCGCGGTGGTCGATCATCCTGCCATCTACAACTTGATCATGGGAACCCCATGGCTCAATGCCATGCAAGCCGTTCCATCAACGTACCACTTGGGTGTCAAATTCCCGACCCCAAACGGAGTCGCAGCTATCTGGGGATGTCAGAAACAGTCGCGACTATGCTTTCTCACGGAGAACAAGTTAAGGCAAATGACGACCTCAGCAACGGCAAATCGCAAGCGCACGAAGATAGATAAATCTTCGGCCAAAAACGTTTAAGAAAAGACGATTTAACATCGTCTGCTGACGCAAACGCTTCGGGTGTCGAAACTCAACACGAGTCCGAAGCCGACACTACGACTCAACCGGAACTTCCGGAAGAGAACGCTGACCCGGCCACGGTCATCACGATCAAGGCGGTCAGCACGGCAACAATCGCCGAGTAAAAACGTTCGCGGCATAAAATAGAACTACGAGATGGCTTGATCCTCGAAAGAGGTACGTAGGCAGCTCGTCGAAAGATGAGTTCAGCTATCCCCCTCTCTAAAAAGGGGGGGGGGGGGAGTGGGTGCATATACTCGTATACTCCCACATAGGAAAAGATGCGTTATTGTAATCGAGTTTTTTAGAGATTTCGAAAATTTTTACTACAATATGCGTCGCCCCTTTTTAAGACACTTGCGCTTCAATTAACGCAAAAGTCTCAGAACACGCTTAGAAAATCTACAAACGTTAAGACTCATGTCAGCAGCCTCATACGGCCCAAAATCGCAAAACAATCCCTCTTCAGCACCGAAAATATACGTATAGTCTTCGAAATAACTGCGAGACGTCGCCAAGTTAAAAGTCGAGACGATGCAAACAAATTGTCCGAACGCGACCACAAAAACCATACAGTCCGTTCATCGATTGGCCTCGACGAACACATCAGCCGTCTTAAACAAACACAACTTGATCACTCTTTTGATCTTCGAATGTCCAACCCAAGGACGAAAGCGCGCTACAAAAAAAATCCGAAATTTTGGTCTAGCACTTCCAGTTGGCTTAAAAATTGTCTCTGGAAAAATGCTCGATTCGTACCATACAAGTCATATAAGCCGAGAACCTATCGCGGACTTTAAATCGGTACGAATCAGGTAGAAATCACAACAGAAAAATCGATAGCCGGCTAGTCACCGCACAAACCTTAAAACCGAGAGTAAACCTAGGTCTTGCCCTAAACCCATCGCATTGGTCTCAGACATCTCAAAGACATGATATCTAAACGATACGAGATCCTAAACCATGTCTCTCCGTTCATCTCTCAATGTTCCAGAAAGTTCGTAAGAATAAATAATTTTTATGAAAACTCACGTCTCGAAAAAACCAACAGATTGAACGCCTCAACGAAGTTAAATATGAGAAGACAACTCATGTTTACTTCAAACCCACTCGAAACAGAGTAACTCAAACAAACATCCATTATATATATAAACCGCATAGCGGTAGGGGTTCAAAGCCACCAACGGCCAGTCCCGATAAAAATAAAAGCGGCCAAAACAGACCCATACAAAGTTCGAAGGCCACACTCGGGCGGACATATATGAACGAAGGCCACACTTGGCCGCAGAATACTAGATAAGGGAAAAACTTCTTCCCGTCAAACACTCACCTCTCACAGATCAAAGTTAAAATTCCCGGACAAGGAAGCTCCGAATGCATTCGCAGGATAGTTCACTTCTTCATCGCCACCGGCAAATTCGGTCGTGGTCTCTACGGTATCAGGAGAAACCGGGATGGGATCCCAGAATCCCTGAATCTTCCCGTCGATCGGAGAAATGAGCGTCTCAGCGTGAGCATGATCCTTCATGCCGCCCTTCATTAACTCCATCTCCCTCTTGAAAACATAATCATCCGCCCGCGTCTTTCAAAGGCTCCCGACTGAACCGCGACACTCATGGAAGTCGCCTAGCGAGTTGAAAGCATCCTTGAGGTTCCCGTACTCAACCTGGAATTGAGAGGTGCGAGTCTTCATCACCTCGACAATCTCCCTCTTGCCCTTCTGTTCCGCCCTACGAACAGCCCTGACATGATCACGAGCGAGTTGAGCATCTCGCGCCAACATCTCGTCTCGCATGCGAGCAAGATCCTTCTCCGCCTTCTCCGCTTTAAAGAGATAGATCATGGCTTCTCTATGGCTCGCCTCAATGGCCGATCCAAGCAAGTTCAAGCCCTGTAAAATCGATTGACACGTTATAAGCAAAAAAAGAAAAATATATACACTTGAAACGATCGTCAAAATTCTTAAAGCCTATACCCCGTTGATGATACGAGATCCTTCCACGACGACTTTCGGCCTCCCCGACTCGTTCGTGGCCGGAGAAGCATCGAAGCCTGAGGGAAGACCAGCGAAGAAATCATCAAAGTCCGGAATAGGGACCTCGCTCGTACCGCTTCCATCGCCGAAAGCAAGGTCTGGATCCCATCCCGGAAGAATGCAATCGTCCACCGAAAACTCCAAGTCACCGAGGTCAATATCTTTCCCTTTCGAAGAATTCAGCCCCGTCGCAACCGTGGGAGCAGCGTTGGGACCTTGGTCATCAGGCTCGGAATCACTTCATGTTTCCCCGCCCAAAGCAGGACTAGGATGCACAAACCTTAACGCCTTTCGAACTCTCTTCGGCGTAAAGGAAGTCCAGAAAAAAAAACTGTTCCTGAGCAGATCCCTCACCGCGATAATGTCCTCAGGAAACGGAGCAAGGGGATTGATGAAGGGACGATCGTTCGGCAACCTCCGGAACAATGGGATACAACTCTTTTTGACAGACGCAGCGTCCACACGAACGAAGAGGAAAAACTTCTTCCACGAGTTGAAGTTAGAAGTAAACCCCTTAACCACTGACATGAAGTTCCCAGGGACCAGCTTGTACTTGTTCGTATCCTTGATGATCTGGAACCTAAGAAGCGCTTCGAAATGATCGACGGTAAGAGAGAGACCATGCTCATAGCTCAGGATCAGGACTCCAATGAGGTGCTGGATGCCAAGGGGATTCAGTTGGCTTGTCGCCACCCCGAAACAATCCAACACACGGACGATAATTTCGGGAATCGGGAACCACAAACGACAGCGCACTACGAATGCTTCGTAACAAGTAAAGTAACCCTCCGGGGGACTACTAGCGCGCTCTCCTTGACGAGGAACCCTAAACTCCACCGCATCCGAAATATTTTTAGAACGAGCGCATGACCTCGAGGAATTCGCAAGTACTCCTACTTGGTGCACCTTCCTCGACCGGGCGACGGTTCATGACCGAGAACGAATTCTCTTTGGGAGGCGTGATCGAACCATAACAAGCCACCCACCATGCCTCGTTCTCGGCCGGGACTACCGAATGAGGAACAAATTCTATTTTTGGCACACAGAGCTCTTCAGAAACGTTCGCGGGCAAGGACCCTTTCTTTGAACTCCTCTTTTTACTTGACATCTCGTGTTTTTTTTTTATCAAGAAGGAAATGTTAGAGAGAAAGAAAAAGAAGAAAGAATTTTTCAAGAAACCTCTATGAGAATGAGTAAGTGTAAAGATTGTGAAGAAATTATCTCCCTCCTTATAGGCATGAGAAATTACTATTTACTTGCGGATTTTCGGACACGAACTTCGCCCAAATACACCAATCTCGTCCGAACTCGCCATACCGCACGTTGGGATCTCATTAGAAATCCACGATCCTAACGAGCTGGGGGGCTAACTGTTGGGGTCGAAAATGGTTACGAGAAGTTAACGTCCAAATTCCCCCAAAATACAAGTATATCTTTTCGCAACAAATCATGCTCGGTCAAGAGAACGTCGCAACGTATGTTCCTGAGATAAAGCTTCGTTCGAATTCTATTTAGATCGAACATAAGCCATTGGAAACATACCTAGACCGGTTACGGATAGGTCCGAGTATGACGATCAGAACACGGACAAACCAAGCTAGGTCATTAAGCCCAAGCCGAAGCTCGGTCGCTACGTAGCGACCGAGCGTCCGTTCCGCTCGATCGCTACGCAGCGACCAAGCTCTTCCGAAACGTCGATACAACATTAGTCCATGCATTCTCGTCTACCCTTCGATGCTATCTCCCGAAGACCGTAGCGAACCCATTTCACGTTTTCCGCCATTCTAAGTCATCGATCAAACTTTACCGTAAAAACCACAGAAAGTTCGTTCTTTATCGAAAGAAGCCGTAATAAAACGCTTCGAGTCAGAAGACGGCCCAAAGGGACCTAAGACATGACTCGAGGCCCAGCTTACGATTTCTTAACCAACAGCCCGTAAGCCGCATGATGGTTTACGCTTGGTTCGCAAGGAAAGATAAATGTCAAGTTTCCGCGGATAAATACGAAATTTTGAAGATCGGAAAACATGGAATATCTCCATTTTTACGCTATGACGGCTTAAGGGCAGAAGAGGAAAAGCGCAAACCGACCTAGGAGCCAGTATATAAGGAGTCCTAGGCGAGAAGCATGGGGAGACTTTTTCAGAGCAAACTTAGCACTTAGAGCAATTAGGCATAGCACTACGCAGCGACCTAGCTGCGACTCAACTAGGTTATTGCCGTCTTATGGTTTTAGAACTAGGAATCTCGCCGACGGCTCTCGTAGCCCAGGCTCTTACCTTGTTGTAACGCTCAAACGCGAATTCGGAATAAGATCTACTTTGCTCTCTTTTCGATTTCTTATACTTTATGGTTGTTATTCTTGTGTTCTGATTGCTTGGCGTGTGGTATTAGCAGATATCCGGGACCTCTGGGAAATTAGGGTTTTCCTAGTTTCCTAATTTAAACGGAAATCGATAGTGCGAATTTCGGTTCCCACAAGAAAGATGCATTTCTTGATTCCATAATTGTATTAACATGAATATCTGGTACATCTGATTTATCAACCAAAAATCGATAAGCACCACTATTATGGGCATATCCGATGAAAATACAATCCACGGTTTTAGGTTCGATTGAAACCTTCTTGGGAGGTGGTATTGCTACTTTTGCAAGGCACCCCCACACTTTCAAGTATTTGTACGAAGGTACAAGACCTTTCCAAAGTTCATATGGTGTTTTTCCAGTGACTTTGTTTGATATTTTTGTTGAGGATATAATTTGTGGTACGCAAAGCTTCCACCACCCCCCCCCCACATGTTCTGGGCTAACCCAGATTCTTGCAACATCGCATTTATCATCTCTTAAAGAGTTTGGTTTTTTACGCTCTGCAACTCCGTTAGATTCAGGTGAATAGGGAGCAGTGGTTTAATGAATAATTTCATGCTCTTTACAGAACACATCAAATGGTCCATCATACTCGCCTCCTCTATCACTTCGAACTATCTTTATAGTTCTATCGAGTTGGTTTTCAACCTCGAGTTTATACTCCTTGAATTTTTCCAAGGCTTCATCTTTGCTTCTTAGCAAATAGATATAACAATATTTTGTACAATCATCTATGAAAGTCACAAAATATTTTTTCTCATTTCTAGTTTTAACAAATTTTAAATCACACAAATCTGTATGAATTAAACCTAGAGGTTCAGTTGTTCTCTCAACATGAGGGAATGGAGTTTTTGTGAGTTTTGCTTGTACGCATACTTCACATTTCTCTTTGCTCAATTTGCATTTCAAAATTAGGTTTAAATTAATCAATCTTTGAACAGATTTATAATTTTCATGCCCTAATCTTTCATGTCAAACTTTGAACGGTTTAACCAAATAAGCACTTGGTTCATTTGTGGATAATATTGTCTTAATACACATTTTTACCAGTCCATCCTGAACATATCCCTTGCCCAACAAATTATCATTTTTCTTTATCACACGTTTATCAGACTCGAAAGTTCCTACAAATCCAGCTTTTCTTAATAGAGAACCGGAAATAAGATTCTTTCGCATATCTGGGACATGTTTCACTTTTTTGAGAATTAACTCTTGTCCAAAATTTAGCGCAAGTTTCACTTCGCCATAACCTTCAATAATGGACGAGCCGGTGTTACTCATTAACAACCTCTCTTCATCATTGCATTTTTGATAGGTACTAAACATGTCCTTATCAATGCATATGTGAGTGGTAGCACATGTGTCATACCACCAATCTTTTGAATTAGCCTTAATTGTATTGACTTCTGGGACCATAGCACACATGTCATTTTCAATCTGAATGCTTTGATTATTTTCAGCAGACATATCAGTTTTCATAGCAAATGAAATCATAAATATCAGACCACTCTCAAAATGAATTTGAGGCGTCGACTCATTCAATCCATTGCCGATCACACCACTTGATCTATTAATGATCAATATATTTGTGATGTAACTCATCCTTGATTTTCAAATCTGCTCACAGAGACTAAGATACAAATTAGTTTATTTCAATAACAATCACAAATAATTTCAACAATTTGGAAAATATCCAACGTTTAATTCAATAAAAATTCAGAAAAATAAATTGAGAAACCTTAACTTTATGCAGTACGACCAAATTTAACGTAATAATAAATAAATTAAACGTCAAATCAAACGCAATGACACAAGATATTAAATGGTCAACTTATAAAATAATATTACTTATTTTAACACTAGTGACAATAAGGAATATGATAATATCCCTGTTCCGGAACGCGGTAGGCGCCAGTCGGGCGGTCGGGTTGGGCCTAGCGCCTAAAGAGAAAATCGGGGATTAATCGGAAATTATGCGGGGCGGAATTTTTAGATGGTTTACTATGTTATAAAACATGTTAATCTTTAATTGTGTATAACATTAATACATTTTCATGTTTAAGATTGTATAAAACACACAAATAGAATATATAAACTTAATATAGTGTAATTTTCATCAAAATTATGAATATAAATGATATTTATAAAATTTTAGATCAAATAAACAAATAAAAATATTATTAAAACTAAAAAAAAATTAAAAAAAATTAAAAAAAATATAAAAAAAAAAATAAAAAAATCGATTAGGCGGCCGCCTAGGCGGCTAGGCGGTCATTTAGGCGGCTAGGCGGTCATTTAGGCGGTCTAGGTGGAAAAAATCGGATATCCGATTTTTTAAACCGATTTGGCATAAATCGGGGCGGAAAAGTGACGCGTAGCGCCTAGGCGGCCGATTTTTAGAACAGGGGATAATATCAATATCAAAGAAACGATTGATTGCTGGTTGGAAATTAAATTAAACCAGGAACGTAAACCGGGTAAACCAAATAATTGAACCACTACACAAGTCAACCTTCCACAAATAAAAGACAGCAATAAACTTTTTGACGCTTGACGTTAAACAAAAGAAAAGCGGCGAGGTTGAAGATAACGATTTATATATTTTTAAAGACTTTTAACCAAATCTGATTGAAATCCCGTTTAGAAATATCAATACTGAAGCGTAAATTGCAGAAATATATAAAAATAATCCAATAGATCCTGCAAAAAATAAAAACCGAAAGAGTATCTGTGAACATAGCTTGGGCTTCGGCAAGACAGATGGGCCAGAAGCAATGCTGATGTGACTTGGGTCAAGAACACGCAAGCCCACTCCAGCTGAAACACCTAGTCACATATAAACATAACGTGAGTATGTTGATTAGGTTAAGCCGTATAATACAAGAAGGTTGTTACATAGCAGACAGCAACAAGTATTCGGATCAAGGTGAAGTGCAAGGGGAAGGAGACAACAATACAAGATCAATAGCTTAGGCCTAAGTCTAGTTGATCTAAGGACTTTGTTGTATTCTCTTGTGAAGAGTATTTGATACTTGTGTAACAAACTATCTAGAACACTACTTTGGTGTGTCTAGAGTCTCTTTGATCTAGTGAAGTTTGGGAGCAGAAGTTCTCCCACGAGACGTACCGTGCCGAGGGCCGGGAATTCGTTAAATTGACTGTGTCATTGCTTTCAATTTAAAACCTAGATCTAAGACTAACTCAGAACCTAAGTAACCTAAGCTAAATTCTCTTACAAGTGGTATCAGAGCGCCCGGGTTATTAAGGCTACTTAGGAGAGAGATACAGAGTCATATCCATTACCTGTTCAATGGTGACTTCGAAGGAACGTGTGGATATTGACCGGTTCGAGGGTGATGGTGATTTCGCCCTGTGGAAGGTGAGGATGCTTGCTCACTTTGGAGTGCTTGGGCTTAAGTCCATTCTCACTGACGAGAAGCTTCTAAAGGAGGGATCAGACGCAAAGGATGAACCAGAGTCTGCCATGAAGGACTCGGGAAAGGGACTGGCTGGAATTGTTGACCCTGCACCTGCGATAGACCCTTCAAAATTTGAGAAATCAGAAAAGGCCAAAGACCTGATTGTGCTGAATGTTGGGAATAAGGTACTAAGGAAAATTCAACATTGTGAGACTGCTGCTGCAATGTGGAGTACACTGAACAATCTCTACACAGAGACTTCCCTACCCAACAGGATTTATCTACAGCTCAGGTTCTACACTTTCAAGATGGTTGACTCAAAATCTATTGATGAGAATGTTGATGACTTCCTAAAACTTGTAGCAGACTTAAACAATCTGCAAGTTCAAGTATCAGAGGAAGTTCAAGCTATTTTACTGTTAAGTTCTCTACCTGCGAAATATGATCAACTCAAGGAGACTCTCAAGTGTGGGAGAGACACACTGAGCCTAGCTGAGGTCACTGGTGCTGCAAAGTCTAAAGAAAGAGAGTTGATCGAGAGTGGTAAGTTCACCAGGTCTGCTTGTAGACAGAGGCAGATCAGAACAAAGGTCTGGAAAGGGCAATGGAAAGACATACAAAGGTAGATCTCAGAGTCGACATGGGAGATCCAAGTCTCGTTCCAGGAACAACAAAAACACTAAGGGATGTTTTGTATGGGGAAAGGAGGGTCATTGGAAGCGTGATTGCCCTGACAGGAGATCAGCTAATTCGCAAGACTCGGCGAATGTAGCAGAAGAGGCAAAGCAACCTCTAATACTCACAGTCAGCACTGAATACACTAAGGACGAGTGGGTGATGGACTCAGGATGCTCATTTCATATCACACCTGATAAGAGCTTCTTATTTGATTTGGAAGAATTTAAGGGAGGCAAAGTGTTGATGGCAAACAACACTCACAGCAACATTCAGGGAATTGGGAAAATTAAAATTCTAAATCCAGACGGTTCGTTGGTTATCTTAACAGGAGTTAGATACATGCCAGGCATGAGCAGAAATTTAATTTCTTATGGAATGTTGGAAACAGCAGGATGTCGATATGAAGGAAGAGATCTCACAGTTAATTTCTTCAAGGATGATAAAAGGGTTCTGTTTGGACGGTATCATCTGGGATTGTATGTTAAGATACTGGATTTCTGTGAACATTGTATAATTGGGAAGTCACATAAGCAAAGCTTTCCTAAAGCTAAACATGTGACTAATGGAATTCTGGAGTATGTTCATTCTGACTTATGGGGTTCTCCTTCTACACCAGACAGCCTTGCTGGAGCTAAGTATTTCGTCACTTTTATTGATGATTTTTCAAAAAAGGTCTGGATTTATTTTCTGAAGACTAAGGATGAGGTATTTTCTAAGTTCAGGGAATGGAAGGCTGAAGTTGAAACTAAGACAGAGAAGAAAATCAAGTGTTTAAGGACAGACAATGGTTTGGAGTTCTGTAATAAACAGTTTGATGATTACTGCAAGAAGGCTGGGATTAAGAGGCACAGAACCTGCACTTACACTCCGCAGCAGAATGGAGTTTCAGAAAGAATGAACAGAACAATTATGGATAAGGTGAAATGTATGTTAGCTGAATCTGGCTTGGACCAAAGCTTCTGGGCAGAAGCTGCATCTACTGCAATTTATTTGATTAATAGATCACCTAACTCTACATTGGAATTCAAAATGCCTGAAGAAGTGTGGTTAGGTTATAAACCTGATTTGGGACATCTCAGAACGTTTGGATGCACTGCTTATGTGCACATAACCGAGGACAAAACGGGACCTAGAGCCATCAAGGGAGTGTTCGTAGGATACCCTATGGGCACTAAAGGTTACAGGGTCTGGATAGAAGAGGAAGGCAGATGCAGAACAAGCAGAAACGTTGTCTTCAACGAGGATGAGCTGTACAAACACACTGTTGCTAAAGGAAAAGAAAGCACAACAGTGACTAAGAAAGAAAAACGAGCTAAGAAGAAGGTTTCTTTCAGTGATGATTTGATCAGAGGGCATTCTCCTTCTGTCGAATCCGAAGGCACATCTGATCAAGGTGGAGAAGAATCATCGTCTAGTTCTAACAGCTCTAGTGACGAAGAACAAGATCACGAGGTTGACAGTGAACGTGATCACGAGGTTGAGAGTGAAAGTGGTGACACTGAAACTCTTGACACCTACGTTCTAGCACGAGATAGAGAAAGGAGACAGAACGTGAGACCACCATCTCGATATGAGGATGGGAACTTTGTGGCTTATGTGCTCAATGTGATTGATGATTTGGAAGTTCAGGAACCAAAATCCTATGCAGAAGCAATGAGAAGTCATGAAAGTAAGCAATGGAAGCACGCTGCAGAAGAAGAAATGGAGTCTCACAGAAAGAATAGAACCTGGGATCTGATTGATAGGCCTAAAAAGGCAAAGCTTGTGGGATGCAGATGGCTATTCAAGCTAAAGCCAGGAATCCCAGGTCTTGAGAATGAACGATACAAGGGCAAATTAGTTGCCAAAGGATATTCACAGAGAGAAGGAGTCGAGTACAATGAGATCTTCTCTCCAGTGGTAAAACATGTTTCCATCAGGCTAATGCTTAGCATTGTAGTGAATCTAGACTTAGAACTAGAGCAGATGGATGTGAAAACAGCTTTTCTACATGGAAGCTTGGAGGAAATAATCTTAATGGAACAGCCTGAAGGCTTTATAAAACCAGGAACAGAGAACAAAGTGTGCTTGCTGAGAAAGTCTCTGTATGGTTTGAAGCAGTCTCCAAGAAGATGGAACCACCGGTTCAACAGCTTCATGAAGGATCAGTTATTTGAGCGTTGCAGTAAAGATCTATGTGTCTATATGAGAGACGTTAAAACCGACAAAGCCATCTATCTGCTCCTCTATGTCGACGACATGTTGATTGCTTCAGGAAACAAGAAAGTGATCAAGGATCTTAAAGAAAAGATGAGTGGAGATTTTGAGATGAAAGATATGGGAAACGCATCCAGAATACTGGGAATGGACATCATCAGAGATAGAAAGAAAGGAACATTGATTCTGTCTCAAAGAAAGTACATTGAAAAAGTGATAAAAACATTTGGAATGCAGGACGCCAAGGCTGTAGTCACTCCCACCTCTTCTCAGTTTAAGCTCTGAAGTCTAACAGAAAAAGAATGGAAAGAAGAGGCAGCACATATGGAAAGGATTCCATATGCCAGTGCCGTAGGAAGCCTAATGTATGCAATGGTCGGGTCGAGGCCCGACCTAGGATTTGCAGTAGGCTATGTTTGTCGCTTCATGAGTAAACCAGGAAGGGACCACTGGTCAGCAGTCAAGTGGGTTCTACGATACTTAAAGGAAACAATGAACTCATCTCTAACATTCAGAAAGCATTCTACACTAGAAGTTGAAGGCTATTCAGACTCAGACTATGCAACAGACATGGACAGACGACGCTCAGTTACAGGTTATGTTTTCAAGTTTGCAGGCAATACAGTTTCATGGAAATCATGTCTACAATCAGTTGTTGCACTTTCAACTACAGAGGCCGAATACATGGCTATGAATGAAGCAGCTAAAGAAGCAATGTGGCTAAAAGAGATATGCGCAGAGCTAGGATTCAAACAACAGGGAATCAAACTCTACTGCGATTCTCAAAGTGCCCTAGCTCTAGCAAGAAATCCAGTCAATTACGAGAAGACTAACCACATAGCTACCAAGTTCAACTTCATTCGAGACGTAGTGGAAGCAGGAGACATAGTTCTACACAAGATTCATACAAATGTTAATCCTGCAGATTTCCTAACGAAGACAGTACCTGGTCAGAAGTTCCAGCTTTGCTGTGAATTTTTGAATATCCACTGATGAGATAGGAAGACGCTCCAGGTGACTATGGTTGTCTAAACTTCACCCTCGCAGATCACAAGTAACAAACGCATGTTAGTGAATACGAAGGAGGAGTCAATTGATGGCCAAAAAGAATCGTGACAAGAGACAGGAGATGTTACCTGGAGCAGAAGTAGAATCGAGAAGAGTCCTCGGTTCAGGTGGACGAGTTCACCAAACAACACCAACCAGTCACGGGTTTGGTGTTAGGAATGTCGTCACCAACCATTTCTTCAAAGTGCTTTTCTAAACCACAACGAGATAAAAGAAACAAAAGGAGTTGTTGAGAAGTTTTGTTGATAAAAAGCAGGGAAGCAGCGCGTTTAGAGCTCACCGAGCTAAAGCAGAGTACTCAGATCGAGATACAGAATCATCAGGGTCGTACTAGGGCCGTCATACGTGAGGGTGCCCTGAAACGACAGATGGAACAGATCAGAGTAGATCAAAAACACGCAGAAAGAGGGATGAGGACTTGTCAGTTCATACCTCGGTTCACAGAAGAGGTGGAGCGTGACAGTGGAGCGTGACAGTGGAGCTCGAGTAAGAGCCGGAATCATGTCGGAGAAGACATGCAAGACACAAGGAAGTAAAGGATCAGTGAAATTCCCAAGAAAGCTCTCGACTTTCTTTACAGAAGACCCTAATCTCAAAGCTAAAATGGAGATCAGATGTACCTGGAGATAACAGAGAAGCAGAGGAATGTCGGCACAACAGAGCTGATCGAGATCTCTCGGAAATCTGAGCCAAGACCATTTCTCTGGTGGAGGTTCGCGAGAAGAGAGACGGCGAGAGAGAGAGAGCAGAGACTGATGTCTTTCTTTCGCAAGAAGACAAAAGAGACCAAGGCGTGAGGCTGTCGGCACGAGGGTTCATCGAGGTGGGCCAGGATCGGCCTTAACCAAGCTGGTGGAGATTTGTGAACATAGCTTGGGCTTCGGCAAGACAGATGGGCCAGAAGCAATGCTGATTTGACTTGGGCCAAGAACACGCAGGCCCACTCCAGCTGAAACACCTAGTCACATATAAACATAACGTGAGTATGTTGATTAGGTTAAGCCGTACAATACAAGAAGGTTGTTACATAGCAGACAACAACAAGTATTCAGATCAAGGTGAAGTGCAAGGGGAAGGAGACAACAATACAAGATCAATAGCTTAGGCCTAAGTCTAGTTGATCTAAGGACTTTGTTGTATTCTCTTGTGAAGAGTATTTGATACTTGTGTAACAAACTATCTAGAACACTACTTTGGTGTGTCTAGAGTCTCTTTGATCTAGTGAAGTTTGGGAGCAGAAGTTCTCCCACAAGACGTACCGTGCCGAGGGCCGGGAACTCGTTAAATTGACTGTGTCATTGCTTTCAATTTAAAACCTAAATCTAAGACTAACTCAGAACCTAAGTAACCTAAGCTAAATTCTCTTACAGTATCAACTTTACGCAATATCAAATTTCTAGATGAAGGAGACACGGATCCGATTCTAACACCCTTATAAAAATATCGATCAACACATGTTCTTAAAAACACAACTTTTACGATAATCAGTTCGGTTAGTACAAAGCAATAAACGGATATTATGAGTTAAGACTGATAGAACAGTATTATATAAACTACGAATAACTGAATATTGTAAAGAATAAATTTGTAAAAAAAAAACCAATATTGTAAAGAATAAATTTGATAATATTATACCAAAAATTAAGAAAATGATGATACAACTGCAGAAGCGAGATATTATCTCTTTCCTTAACTCAAAATACGTTCCGTAGTGTGACGGTTCGATAATGTAATGAGTCCCAAGATACAACTACAAAAAAATTTCTGATTTGCGTCAGTCTATCAAAAATCTGGGGAAACTAGTTTTATGTGTACTCTGAGATCCAAATGAGAAATATCAAAAACGAAAATAGGAAACAAATAATGTGAGGAATTGTCGAGCAATAATTTTCTTTCCAATGTGTTATTTCGAATGAGCTTTCACATTCCTATTTAATTTCAAAAAGTTAATGGAACGTTGCATAGCCACTAGCCATGCATGAATGACAACGTATATATTGCTAATGCTATTAAGTACAGTAATGTTATTGATTCTCCATGACTCACGTTTCACAAGTAATAATTGGCTTTGACCAAATCAATTCAAACCAATAAATACTTTCTATGGGTTTACATTTTTCATGCTCATATAAACATAAAATATTGTTTATGTATATATTTAAATTTAAACTCATACATCCAAAAATGATTCTTTTGCTAAATTTTTCTATTTAGTCAAATTTAAATTTTGCATGTCATTCATTTGGACTTCCATTTCTCACTCAACACAACTCTGATTTTGACAATCAAACACATTAACTCATAGTGTTCACATTAACGATTACATCTGGTCCAAATTTCGGTTTTTCCGACAGACGTCTCCATCGAAAAACCCATCGAAAAATGGTCTGCACCACTTTGTCAAAAACGAGTTCCAACACCTTTTTGGATTTCTAACAATATGTGATTTTAAAAAAAAAATCTAAAATACAATAATACCAAAATTTTACATTCAATCAGAGCTGGCAAGATATTCGACACTTAAATTTTTTTTTAATGATTTGATTCATTTTTGACAAACACTGATTTTTTATATTTATTTTGCTCCAATAATTTACGGATATAAATATTTTTATTAAATTAAAAAAAATAGTGAATCAAATAAAATTTAGTGAATAATATGCCCAGCCCAATATATAGACCATACATGTATGCTTCCTCAGACCTTGGATCGGAATATAGCTATAAAAAATATTAACTGTAGATATCTTTTTGGTTCAACTAAGTCTTTTGTTGAGGCTTCGTAAAAGTTTTGTAATTTTTAACTTGATTTCAAAGGTTTGATTAGGTAAAGCCGCCAGAGGTTCCTTCCATTTTGTACCAAGAAACTAAATGATTTAAAACCCTTACCGGTTTATTATATATGTTGTTTAATTTAATTTAAACGTATTTGTCTACAATGTCGAAAGTTGGTGTGCATGTAGACCATGCACCATCCCTAATCGCATCAGCAATTATTGAACGTATAAACAATTATATTTTTATTTTAGAATCCAAACAGTTCGTACGTAGAGAAACACTGTAAAACTTAGGCCTGGGCGTTCGGATATCCGTTGGCATTCGGATCGAGTTTTTCGAGTTTTTGGATTTTCGGGTTTATGCTTCTAGGTTTCATACTAAAATTTTATTAGTACGGATCGGATTCGGATAATAACACTTCGGGTTCGGTTCAAAATTGTATTGCATCATAAAACCCATAAAGTAATCATATATCGTACGGATTCGGGTTATATCGGTTCGGTTCGGATATAGCCAAAGTAAAAAACAAAATTTTTGAAGTAAAACATAAAGAAAAACATCTAAATTAAATAAAAATTAATCTATCACATATAAAATTGATAAAATAATAATAAAATGTTAAATCAAGCATGAAAACAAACATCATTTGTAAAAAAATATGTATTTCCTTATAGAGAGTAGACTTTTTATTTCAATGAGCAAATTATAAAATACTTATTTATAACTAATTGTGTACTTAAAGCATTTATTAAAATTTTAATATTTATTATTATATATAATATTACCACAAATATTGAATTTAATAATTGGAATACTTATATATATTTCAAAATATTTATATTGACTATTAATTTTGGATTTTTCGGGTTACCCGTTCGGGTTCGGTTAATAACACTTCGGGTTCGGATATTTTTTGTACCACCCTACAAGATCCGTTCGGATATTTTTACGTTTCGGGTCGAATAACAGGTCGAATTTTTTGGTTCGGGTTTGGTTCGGATTTCGGATTCCGGATTTTATGGCCATGCCTATGTAAAATTATAAACATAAGACAGAGTTCGTACGTATAATCACAGCAGCGTAATGTACTGTATCTCCTCTCTCTCTTGTGGCAGATGTTGGCAGAGCCAAATAGAGCTTAGTCATTTATTCACCGCAAGTAGTTTAATTTTAGCGTTATATTTTGGTCGTCTCAAGATATTGTACTATCTCTCTTTATTCTCTTTTTATCATACTGATTTTGCTCTCTGTTGAAATCATTGGAGACTTGGATTATAGTTTTTTTTTTTTTGAAGACTTAAAGTATATGTATTACATAGTTCAAGTCTGTGAATATCTGGAGTGTAGAACCAAGCTAGCGAGGACTAAACCCACCTCCATCGGGGGATTCTTAAGAGGAGTTTCAACCAAAAGGAAAAAAAAAAATGAGAAAAGCAGAAAAAAGAAAGAACCGGGTCTTAAATTGGGATTTATAGGATTGGTAAGGAACCCTTGCATGGCAAAATCCTATTCGACCAACCCTTAATTGCTTTCCCTTCTTCGCCGCGGCGAAAACCATTGACGATGAACGGAGATGTCCATGAAGTTGAGCGAGGATTTCACCAAGAAGCTGGGATTTTCAGAAGAGGGTGAAGAAATTCGAAAACTCGAGAGATCTTGGAGTAAACTTGAAGATTCCGTCGAATTCGACTAGGAAGAGGAAGAAGAGTTCTCGTTTGCTTTTTAAAACGCGGAAGGATCTCCAATAACCGCCGAAGAAGCTTTCGAGGATGGTTAGATCCGTCCTGTCTTCCCTCTCTTCAACTGCGATCTCCTTTTCGATCAAAACGACGGAGTTTCAGAGACCGACGACGAGGAGATTAACCGGCCGCGTCTTAGAAAAGTGTTCGTGGAATCTCACATTCCAACTAAAAAGGTACGACCTTTATTCAGTTTCTGTGGGAATCTCACATTGCAATTTGTGTCCATGATCATTGTTTCGTTTCCTGACATCTACTTGTCCTTGGTGGAAATGGGTTTGTGGGATCACATGTCTGAAAAGAAGCTTTAGATCGCGGCTTATCTGTCTCTAGCCTTAGCAGGTACTCTGTTTTCTTTAGGGTCTTCTGGATCGAAAGAGCTGGTTGTGATGATGAGTGTGTTATCCTTGTCACTGCTACAGAGGTTTAACTCCACTTTTTATCTTCATTTCTTTTGTAAAGTGTTGTTTTTATATTGTCTTTTGTTGTGTGTTTGTTTGTTATTCAGTCTCCTGATGATATGAAGTCTATGGCTGTTGAAGCTATTCTTCTTCTGCAAGAGAAGATAAATGATGATGATGAGGAGACTGTTAAGATGCAACTTCTTGTTCCTTCCAGGGTTATTGGATGTGTTATAGGTAGAAGCGGCTCCGTCAATGCCAGTATCCGTATCTCGAAAGGGAATAACGATGATCTTGTTGAGGTTATTATGATCCTTACCAAAGTTCAAATCTTTTCTCCTTCTCCTTTTGTATCTTCTGTTCCAGAATATGCTTCTATAGATTTTGATCAGAGGCGAGAGACATGGGAAAGCAGCTTGGGAATGGTTTCTTCAGACAGATTCTATGGTTATGAAAGTAGTTTCCCGGTAAGCTCACATTTTGAGTTCTTCTGATTCTCTTGGTCGCCGATGTCATACTCATGTCTTAGTTTAATTCATAAACAGGCAAGAGATCGTGGTTTGGTATCAGTCAGTCCATACTCATATGGAGGGTAAGTTTTGCAAACTACACAAATTGTTTAAAACTTTTTTTTTCTCGTGTATTAGTTTTTGTTCGTCTTCTCAAATACTTGTAAAAATCTAAAACATTTTCATCTTACCAATTGGTTCAATTTCTAAAAAAAAAAATTAAGAACCTCATAGGGGTTTTTCCATTGGACCTTCTCAAAACTAATTACAATACTAAGGGTTCTAAACTATTTAAAGTACACAATTGATAATTAAATTAATTTTAAGAACCCATTAAAGACTCTAACCAATTGACGGGCTCTAAATTGGACCCATTAAGGAGGGGAAGGGGTCTTTGTGCCCGGTCTCGTATGGGTGATGAGGAAGTGGACCTATTTTGAAGTTGTTGACCTAAATTGGACCCATTATTTAAAACATAATGCGCTGTCTGTTTCTCCTATACATGTTTGTATTCCCTCCACAGATTTGAATTTCCCCGAAATAAACTTCACTATATAAGGTGTCTAGAACAAACTTTAATCCTAAATTAAAGTACCAAATATAGTTAAAAAATTAGATTTTAAAATAAATTATATTTCATTTGTTTCACAATATATGATGTTTTACCTCAATGTATATATATTAAAAACCTAAATTTTCTAGAAAGTATCACTGAGTATAATTTTAAATTAAATTAATTATTTAATTATAAATAAGATATAGTAAAAAATACAATTGCTTATACAAATTTGATAAAATTAATATATTCTAGATATTTGAAAATATTCTATACTGTGAAAAAACAACAATTTCAA